>NC_138953.1:39277500-39862500 GCF_965226115.1 Aulonocara stuartgranti
GTTTATTCTGGCAGGGAGCAGCTGCAGATTCTGAGGCCAAAAGCAAAGAGCTGAGTCAGGCGGTGGAGGAGCTGCACAAGCTGCTGAAAGATGCCGGTGAAGGTAAAAGGCTCCTCTGTAATCATGTTTTCTATCCTAGAAGGACAGAAGATGTTCAGTTTGTTTGCTCGTGTAGTTGCAGGTTGTTGGGATTTTAGAGTCTTTGTTTTTCTTCCCTCCTTGACAGCCAACAAGGCTCTCGAGGATAAGTTGCAGGAAATGAATGGCGTCACAGACAAAACTGTCGGTGAGCTAAAGGACAGGATTCAGGGCCTTGAGAAGGAGCTGGACAATGCCAATGAACTGCTGTCAAGTTCCAAACTTAGAGGTCAGTGGAGTTGATTTTTATTCCTGTCTTCATTTCATTGACATGCTGATTATTTGTAGGCAATGCAAAATTAATTTTCTGGAACTTCAGCCAAGCCTTGCGTGGATTTATTTTATTTATTTATTTATATTTAATGTGATCATTTGAACTTTCTCTTTGTCTGTCCAGGCCCTGTTGCCTCAACATCCATTCTGACAGAACAGCAAATGACAACAATGTCTCCAACAGCCGCTGCTATATCCAAGATAAAACCTGGTATGAAGCTGACTGAGGTGCGTACAGCTCAGGGTTAAGTTTCATTACAAATTACATTACTCTAGAGTTGTGTGTCTTGCTTGTTCGGATTTCTTACCGACGTGTGTTGAACTAACAACAAGATGTTTGATTATCACGTCTTCAGTTGTATACAGCATACGTGGAGAGCCAGGAGCAGCTGCAGTTGGAGCGGTTGGAGAACAAGCGAGTCAACAAGTATCTGGACGACATTGTGCAGGAAGTGGAAGCGAAAGCCCCCATCCTGAAAAGGCAGAGGGATGAGCATGAGCGCATGCAGAAATCAGTGGCCAGCCTTTCTGCCAAGCTGGAGCAGGCTGTTAAGGTTTGTAATGGAGCCGCGTTGTTTGCGTGATCAAATAGATTTTTGCTGCTTTTTAATTGACAAGAAAACCGTAAACAGTGACTGCTAATAACAAGCAACGCTCGAGCTTTCCGTTCACGTTTGTTACAGGAGGTTCACCGCCTGCAGAGCGAGGCCGACGAGGCCAACAAGCGCTCCTCGGTCCTGGAGAGAGACAATCAGAGATTTGAGCTTCAGCTCGCTGACATGGCTCAGCAGGTGGGTTCGTCCTTTTCTTTGTGTGGATAAACTTTGTCAGTCTTCAAAATAATGACCGAAATAATCAAATCACTCAAATAAAATTTCTCTACTACCCCTTATCGTTTCTTCTAGGTTCGCGTGCTGCTGATTGAGCTCGAAGAAGCTCGTGGGAACCACGTGATTCACGAGGAGGAGGTGAGCTCAGCTGATGTCAGCAGCACGTCAGAGGTGATCAGCCAACACTTGGTGACTTTCCGTAGTGTGGAGGAGCTTCAGAAGCAGAACCAGCGTCTTCTTGCGGCCCTCAGAGATCTCAGTGAAGCCCAGGAGAAGGAGGAGTTTGAGGCTACCGGCAATAAGTATGTTACAATGTTTACTACTTTTTTATTTATTTATTTAGCCAGAGTTTTGCATCTGACCTAAAATATTATCTCACCTTTTTCCCCCACAATGAACTGTCTCAGGCACGGGGAGCTGGAGCAGAGTTTGGGGAAGGCCCAGGCTGAGCTGGAGTCTTTGAGAGAGCAACGCAGCCAGCAGATAAAGATGACCGAGTCCATTGTGAGGCAGAGGGACATGTACCGAGTCTTACTGGCTCAGGCGACCGGAGTCAACTTCCCACAACAAGGTAAGAACGTGAACACTTGCATCTTGAAAATCATAAACGAATACTGTTTATAGAATTCGATACACTAATTTCACAGCAGTTTTACACGTTACACAGAATTTGAATATTTGAATATTTGAGTTTGCATGTTGTTCGCTCTGGCTTCCTCCCACAGTGCAAAGACATGCAGTTAGTGTTAACTGGAAACTCTAAATTGCCGATAGGTGAGAGCGAATCGAATGTCTGCCTCTGTGTTCGCCCTGTGACAGACTGGCGACCTGTCCAGGGTCTGCGCTGCCTCTCCGCCCTCCCGCGACCCTGAAAAGGATAAGCAGAAGAGCACGGATGAATATTTGATTGTTTATCCACCAGGTACACCAACTGAAGAATTCTCCCTGACGTCTACCCCACGTCGTTCCCCCGCGGCCACTCCCACCGCAGGAACACCCACCGCTCTTGTTTCCATGGCCACAGAGTCTGCTGAGGCGTTGGAGGCCAAGGCGGCTCTGCGACAGGTGAGCTAAATTTGCCTCACAAGACGGAAACTGAAAATATTTATTTCTTTTATTTTATTCTTTTATTTCTTTTCTTCATTAAAAGCTTGGGACTTTGCATCGTGTTGCTCGTGCTGGCCACCAGATGGCACAGTGCCCACATAAAGACGTTTGTAGGTCTCTGAATCACAGACAGCAGTGTGTTTATTGGCAGACTTTATTGGCTTTTAAATGACTGCTTAGATTCTATCAAACGTTGGATGGCTGTAAATTTCCACCAACTCAACGAGGGAAAACTGAAGTCCTCATATGTGCTCCGGACAGATTTGTATCCCAGATAGTGAAAGCCCTTGGTCCTCTTTCTGTGTATGTTAAATCCTCTATCAGGAATTTAGGTGTCACTTTTGACTCGCTTTTTATTATTTAAGAAATGTGGCTAAGTTAAGCCCTATTTTATCTCGTCCTGAACTGGAGATAGCTATACATGCACTTATTTCCTCACGCTTGGACTGTTGTAACTCTTTGTTCATGTGTCTAAGCAAAGGTTCTCTGGATCGTCTGCAGGTTGTGCAAAACGCTGCAGCTAGACTTTTGACAAAATCCTCCAAGTATTCTCATGTGACACCGTTGCTGTTTCAGCTACACTGGCTTCCTGTTGAATTTAGAGTTCATTTTAAGATCCTGGTCTTGACATTTAGAGCCTTGCATAGACTGGCACCAGCCTACATCTCCGATCTGCTACAGCCTTACGTCCCCAGCAGGTCCCTGAGGTCATCTGATCAGGGCTTACTTGCTATAAAACAGACTAAGATGAGAATTAAGGGTGACGGAGCTTTTGCCACAGTGGCCCCGAGACTGTGGACTCTCTCCCTCAGACATTAAGATCTGTGGACTCGGTCGTTGTTTTTAAAAAAAACAACTCAAAACTCACCTTTTTAAAACTGTTTTTGGTTAAATTTCTGCCTGTTTTATATTGTCTGTTTTACCCTTTTATTATTTGTTATCTTATGTGCAGCACTTTGTGATTCTGTCTAGAAAGGTGCTATAGAAATAAAATTGTATTTATTTATTTACTAACACCTCTATCAAAGTAAATAAAATGTCTGGTTTCTTTGCAGTTGCAGGACGTCTTCTCCACCTATAAGAAGGAGCGCGCGGAGAGCGAGAAGGCGATGACCGAACAGAACGAGAAACTCCAGGAACAGCTCTCGGAGCTCCGCTCCCAGAATGCCAAGATATCCACACAGCTAGAGTTTGCTTCCAAAAGGTAATTTAAAAAAAGTGTGTGTGGGGGGGGGGGTGTAGCAGGAACAGAACTTGGGAGCATGTGAACTTTTCAGGGGAAATGTCCACTGTTAAAATCAAACATTTAATCACAAGGACATCAGTCAGCAGAAGTGACGTCAGCTTTTTACGCTCTCAGGTACGAGATGCTGCAGGACAATGTCGAGGGCTACAGGAAGGAGATTGCTTCACTGAGAGAGAAAGGACAGAAGATGGAGGCTGCCACACAAAAGCTTGAACAGACCGTCCACACGTTGAATGAGGATCTTAAAGAGTCCAAGGAGAAACTCGCCATGGCTGAGGTTTGCCCCGTATCCAGTGTCATATTTGTGCTTCGGATCACTTTGGAGTTGGACGTGTCCCTGCTCCAGGATATACTGAGACACGTACTGTGAACTGAATCTCATCCACCTTTTCAGGGCCGTGCTGAGAACTTGCGTAAGGAGAGAGACATGCTGAAGCTGGTCGAGTCCCGGCTGAGTCAGGAGAAAGAGACGATTCTGAGCCAGCAGCAGAGCCAAAACCTGCTGCTGACCAACCTCCAGGCTATTCAGGTAATCTGAGGTTGTTTTTTTTTCTGTCAGTGTCTGACTGTCACATCTTCACGTAAACAAAATTAACGTTACCTTTTCTGTTCTTTTAGGCCACTCTGGAGCGCTCTGAGGTCGACACACGTCAGCGTCTGAACAGCCAGCTAGAGAAACAGGAGCGAGAGATCTCCCAGCTACAGAAGAGGCTTGAACAAGAAGTGGAGCAGCGCCACCTGCTCAGCAGAAACCAGGAAGTAGGCATCCAATAAAACAGTTTCTATCATCTTTTGTAGGCCAGAGAAGGATGCAGATATAGTGCTAATGATTTTCTTTTTTTCATATGCACAGATTCAGTTAATGGATGCAAAGAGGCAGTTGGAGACACAAGTCGCCTTACACCAAAAAACAAAGGAACAACTTCATGCCGCCGAGTCTGAGCTCAACACCCTCAGGATGCAGCAAGGCAGCATCGAAGGGCGTCACATCCTGAGCTCCCCCTCTACACCGATCGGCAGAGGTCGGCATTAAATGTTTACAGACAGAAGAAGTTAAACTAACATTCACAATAAAATCCAGACACGTACAAACCTAAATTCTTTGTATGTTGTCGGGATGTCATGAAGTACCACGAGGCATGTTTAGCGTCGTCATTCTTTTGGATCCTACGTTCTAGTTTGAATGTTTGAGACACAAGTAAATTGCTCAGATGTTCCAGTTTTATCTGAACTTTTAAAAGCCTGAGTGTTGCACTCAATGTCTAAAACCGCGCTCCTTTTGAAAATCTGTGGGAACTTAAGCACAGGTTCTTCAAACTTAATTGGTATATTTGATTAGTGCACATTTGCGTCCCCCTTTCTCACACAACGACTTCAAAATGCTTTACTCGCTTGCAGGCCTGCCTGGTTCAGATCAAGACAGAGAGGACCTACGAGGCCGCCTGCAGCTTGCTGAAACGCGGGTTGAAGAGCTTGCAGAGAGCCTCCGGGCCACCACATCCAGCATGGAGCAGTACCAAGCGATGGCTCAGAGCCTCGAGGAATCGCTGGAGAACGAGAAACAGGTTGGGGGCTCGATCGTGAAACAACGTCAGCTCATAAAACATCCAAATAGGACAAAAAATATGAAAGTGGAAAACATTCAAAGGGTTGTTGCTGTTAATCAAATAAAAAGTTGTTTTAGTTTATGTTGACATTGTAACTTTATATGAAAGTACAGACGATACAGATGTGATTCAAGAAGCTTCACAGTCTGTTACTGTATGAAAGTTAAAAAGTAGCCACGAGGCAGCTCAATATTATTTATTATTGGTGTACACAATGATCAGGGTTGAGATCGTCTCAACAATTACAAATTTGGCACGTTAAGTTTTAAAAATCACGTAAATGTTTTGTTTTTCTAAATGTAATGTGACGTGTGTGACAACCAGGTGACGGAGCAGGCGCGCTCATCCATTGAAGGCCGTATGAAGGAGGCCGAGGAGCAGCGCTGCAGACTCGAAGAGAAGCTTCTGCAAGCAGAGAAGGAGAAGCAAGACCTGAAGGAGCAGAAGAAGAGTGTCCTGGCTGCTCTGGAGGAACAAGTACGAAAGCCTTGTTATAACCAGGCACAAGTGAAAAGTGCGTTTACTTGTTTCTGTTACTGGAAACATTTTTGTTTGTTTGTGTTAGATAAATGACCTGAAGAGAAGTCTTAGCAGTGCCCAGGTAGACCACCAGGCAGCGCTACAGCAGGTTGCAGTCGTTGAAGCCCAGAAACAGCAGGCTATTAAGGACTGCCAAGATCAGGTAAGCAGTCATAATAAAATATTACATGGAGGAAAATAATCCAAGTGTGGAATATTCTGGTTTGAGGTCACTTAATGCAGGTAAAAATCAAAAATATGAAGTAATTTGTGGGGAGAGGGGAAGAAATGTTGAGAAACTCTGATATGCAGAGATTGACTCCAAACCTTCTTTTGCTCTTCAAGGTTAAACTGGCAGCTGAAGCTCAAGATAAATATGAGCGGGAGATGATGCTGCACGCAGCGGACGTGGAAGCCCTGCAGGCAGCTAAAGCCCAGGTCCTGCAGGCTGCAGAGCTCAAACACCAGCTGGGGGAGAGAGAGCAGAGGCTCAGTGCTGAGCTACTGGAGGCCAGAGTGTCATGGGAGGAGCAAGAGAAGATCCTCAAGGTTTGTTTTACATTACATAAATAGATTAGATATGTTATGTTAGATATATTATGATATGTTTTAATTCGTCTTAACTCGTCTGACAGGAGGAGATGTCCAAGATGGAGAGCCGCTATGAGGAGCTGCAAAGGCAGAACACCCTCCTTCATGAGCAGATCCAGGCCATGAGCAGCAAGATGGCAGATAATTTGCAGCGTGCTGCCAGTGAAAGTTCCCTCAACATATCTTTGACTGAAGAGGGAAAATCCCAGGACCAGCTTCTTGAGATTCTCAGGTAACGGCCTTATCTAGCTTACACTGCAGGATGTTCTTGCACAATCATGATTTCACTATTTCTAAGAACGGTTGATCCGCATTGTTCATCACAGGTTTGTACGTCGGGAGAAGGAGATCTCAGAGTCTCGTTTTGAGGTCGCCCAAGGGGAGACTTTGCGTTACCGTTTGAGGGTGGAGCATTTGGAACGAGAGCTGAAGGAGGTGCAGGACAGTTTGAGCGCTGCTCGAGAGAGGATGCAGGTTTGTTTGTTTACTCGTTGACTCAGTAACTTCTGGTTTGCGGCTGTACCGAGCGCGCAGATCACCTACGGATTTTCTTTATCTTACACTTTACTCTGTTTCAGGTGACAGCGAAGACCCTGGCTCAGCACGATGAGCTGATGAAGAAGACGGAAACGATGAGCATCCTATTGGAGACAAACAAGAGTCTGAGAGAAGAGAGGGATAAGATGGAGCAGGAACTGCAGCAAACTCAAGCCAAGGTCAGTCTCACTGATGACTTGAATCTCACATGTTCTCCAGCAGTGCACTGGAGATTAGTTTCTCATTTGTACACTATAACCACTCGATTATCCAAATATTGCAAGTGTTTAAATTTGATGTTGACAACACCCACGAGAAGAGCGTCATTTTATTTTCCCTTTGACGATCAGTGCATGCTACGTGGAGTCTGGAAAGTCTTCTGTACATTTCAAATTTTGCGTTAACATCTACGTATTTTAAGAGTTTTGGTGGTCAAAGGTTATTGTGACCATAAAAATGTCCAAAAACACCAACATGTTGAATCTGAATGGTCAGCTTAATTTATGATCACTATTCACACCTGTAACTCACAGACAGGGTGAGTTATAGTGAATGAGTGCCCACGTATCAGATTTCTGTATAGTCTTACATACACTCACTGTGTTGTCATCTAACTGACATAATGCTTTCCGTAGCTGCTCACCCTAACCATCAAAAATGGATGCCTAACCGTGACCTAATTGTAACCCTGAGACTAAAACCACATTTTGAGTCTGAAAAATGCTTTCAAACTCGCGGGGACCTGGATTTTGTCCCCACAAGGGCTGTTGGTCCCCACAAAGATATGTAAACACAGAAGATGTGTAAAAAAAAAAAAAAAAAATTCAACCGACACTCGTCAGTCCAGTCGATATATTCGCACATGCGCAGACTTTTTGATGGGCGGAGCAATGTAATCATGCACGGATTTGCGCGTTAACAAGAGGAAGTCCAAACATGGACGAACTAATTTCCAAAAAAATTAAGGCTGTCAGCGTTAACGCGGTTAACGATTAAAAATTATTAACGCGCTCAACACATCTGGAGCGCAGAGTGAACAAATGCGTTGACGGAGACATTTCAGGGATTTTGACTCGATCTGCGCACAGATGGGTTAATTGTTAATCGCATTTGTCTTGATGACGGCGCATTAACGCTGACAGCAATAAAAAAATCTAAAGTCACCAATTTGGGATTTCTTTGGCTTTAAACCAGATGAAAGAGGTAAACCTGAGGATGTAACCAAAGCGGTGTGCCGCTTGTGCAGACGTGTAGTGCGAGCAAAGGACTCAAACACGACTAACTTGCATTAACATGTACGTGCTGAGTATGCTAGGCTATCACCAGCTTCTGCAGGAACAAGCATTTGCTCGCAGATGAAACAGGGTGCTATTATTATGTTTTTTCTGTTGACTGCTTCTATTAGCTCCATCACTATTAGCAAACGTACTCACGGGCAAATAAATAAGTCACTCTTGTAAAAACGATCGCCAGTGGGCTCAGCCTATCGGTGATAGTCGACGTATTCGTTCAATCGCCGAACCCTAACAGACACACACAGTCTAGACAGACATAAACTGCAGACTTGACAACTCGGTGGAGGAAATCAGCAGCAAAGCGGCAGCTATGTTTGAAATCTTCTCAGTGCGCGAGTATCTCTTGTGTGTTCAGGTGCAAAAGCTGGAGTCGGACATCTTGCCACTGCAGCAGGCCAACTCTGAGCTGAGTGAGAAAAGCGGCATGCTGCAGGCAGAGAAGAAGCTGCTGGATGAGGAAATCAAACGCTGGAAGGCTCGTACTCAGGTCGGTGCAAAGACCCAAATATAAACAAAAAGATTTTATTTTTCATATGAAGGGGAAAAATTACGTTTGTCATGAGACAGACTTCTAAGTTGTGAGATGAATGACTAGTTGTCCTTATGTCGCTCTAGCATTTGGTGAGTCAGCAGAAAGATTCGGATCCAGAAGAGTACAAGCGTCTGCATTCTGAGAAGGAGGCGCATCTCAAACGTATCCAGCAGCTGAATGAGGAAAACAACAGACTTAAATCTGAGGTGGTCAGGTGAGGAACTACATACAGGTGCTGAACTGGGCTCTCCTGGTCTGTTCTTTCTTCCCCTGTCTTCATTCATTTTAGTTTTCTCTTCTTTTCTCTCCATAGGACAAATAATCTTACAGCTTCCCTACAGAACCAAATACAAAGCTTGCGTGACAGTATGAGTAAGATAACCGAAGACAAGAACGGGCTGCAGAAGGAGATTGAGACCAAAAACCATGAACTCCAGGAGAAGATGCGAACCATCGCACAGATCAAGAAGATCGGACGGCGTTACAGGACGCAGTACGATGAGCTTAAGGTGGCGCACGACAAGGTACTTGTTACCATTACAGCTTAAACTTCAATCCAAAGCCTGAAGTTAAAGTGGGTGGTTGTAAAATGTGTTTTAATTTATCACGATCTGGTGATAAATTAGTTCATCAGTAGTACAGTTGTGCTTCCTTGAGGTTAAACTTTAACTCCATATGTACTCCAGCTTGTAGCTGAGGCCGCGGCAGGCCCATCCCAAGAGGAGGAGGCTCGTCAGGCCTCTGTTCAGGAGCTGCAGAGCCTCAGAGATTCTCTGAGTCAAGCTGAAGCTCGGAGTGCAGACCTAGAAGGACAGCTGGAGAACATGAACAAGGTAGGAAAACTTCCCCCCGTTTTATATGCGCTGATAAACCTCTATACTAAAAGTTCTTGGGAGGGTGGGAAAAAAGCAAGTGTTTAGACAATTCTGCACGCTTACCTTAGGTGGTCACGGAGCGCGAGACCGATGCACGTAACGCCCAGGAACAATCATCTCGGCTGCAGACGGAGCTGACCAGGCTGCGGCAGGAGCTGCAGGATAAAGCTTCTCAGGAGGACGCACTCCGACAGCAGATGGCTGAGAAGGAGGAGAAGACCAGGAAAGCCATCGTTTGTGCCAAGCAGAAGATCAACCAGCTCATGGGTGAGGGGACTACCATAAACTCCTGATTTTTACCAGTTACTTGCTCTTCCTCACATCGCTTGGCTCTGCGTAACGAGCATCGCTTCTCACTTCGAATCTGTGACGTTTGCTATTTATGATCAGGCGCTAAAGACCAGTTGCAGAAGGAAAACGAGGAGCTAAAACAGCAGCGTGAGGAGCTGGAGGTGCGAGTGAGCGCTCTGAAGTCTCAATACGAGGGCCGTCTGAGTCGGCAGGAGCGAGAACTCCGAGACCTGCGAGGTCAACAGGAGAGACAAGAGCAGCGAGATGAGCCAGCTGAGGCAGGTCCCAGCAAGGTGAGGATGTTGTTTACTTTAGTCTACTTACACTGGTTCGCTGTGATATAAATATTTTAATGTTTTAGGTATGTGTCACACAACTAAAACACGATTATCTGCAAGCGTTGCTAAAATTGTGTCTTTATTTTATCAGTGTTCTCTATTTTGATGGCTTAACTATGTTGGATTGGAGAAGTACGGCGAGTTTAGTGACCGTTCGGCGTCCTGATTCTGAGCATTTTCTTTCTTTCGGTGCTTTTAGACCCAAGAGCCGCAGAGGAGCACAGAGCAGAGGCAGATCAGCCTGAAGACCACTCCAGCTGCAGACAGGGGCAGGTAGGGGCACTATTTAAGCATGGAGGAGTATTTAAAAAGTCTTACTCAGTATGCATCAATGCATTTCATGAGTTTTGTATTTGTCTTAATGCTGACTTTATTCATTTGACTGGTGGCTGGTCCACACTTGCACTTTTCTGAGTTTTTGCTGTTTGACACTCGTTTGGTCGTGCCGCTGACTTCTGCAATCTCAAAATGAAATGGCAGTGTAGGTGCCACGTCTGGACTTTGGAGGAGAGAGTATCATTTTCTTAGTGGATCTTTGAGGTCCAGAGAACAATGACTCATCCTAATGCTTGTCTCCGTCAGTGCCAGCACCTCCGAGCCTCCAACCGCCAACATTAAGCCTACACCTGTAGTTGCTACAGCCAGTAAACAGCCCGTCAACCCAGGGAACAAACCCACTCCGAGAGCAAGCATCAGGCCCATGATCACCCCAGCTCCTGTGCCCACTCCTACGCCCACTGCTACGGTCATGCCCACCACCCAGGTGGAGACGCAGGAAGGTAGGTTTAACGGCAAAGCTTTAGCTGAGCTGTTAGCGAGTCCGTGAGTAGGAAACTAACCGCAGGTTTGGTTTTTTTTAGTCATGGTAAAACCTGCAGTATTTGTAATTTTTATTCTTGGACAGTGATGCAGCCAGCTGAAGGGCCACCAGTGGAGCACGTGACCGTGTACGGCAGTGCGAGCGGCTCGGTGCGCTCCGCCAGCCCCAACGTCCAGACGACCTTAGCTAGCCCCATGCTCACTGTGCAGCAGACCCAGACACAGGCCACCGCATTCGTTCAACCAACGCAGCAGCAGAGCATGACCCATACAGAGCCAGCCAATCAGGAGCCACCGCCTGTGGCGATCGAGGCCACGCCTAGCTCGCAGGTGGAGCGGCCGTCAACGTCGTCCTCTGTGTTTGGAACCGGTGAGAGATGATGTTTTTGAAAGCCGAGGCGATATTTTGTTTTAGACGACGAGGTTTTTTCTTAATTCTTTAACCAACAATAGCCACACTTTCTCTCCAGTGTCAGCAACACCGGGGACATCAGCAATGTCCAAGCGTCCTCGGGAAGAGGAGGAGACCGCCAGTGTGGTCACTGACACTGAAGCCACTCAGGAGGACACCTCGCGGGCTCCCATATCAAAGAAGCTGCGCATTATCCAGAGAGTGGGTCCAGAGGTGAGGCTGGACTGATGCACATAAAACTCCATGGTTTTGATTGTTTGTTTGTTTTAAATTTGAGCGAATGTTGATGCGCCGGTTCTGATTGTAGGAAGAGGTGCTGGCCGAGGATAGCGCTGAGGCCGAGGGAGTGGTGCCGACAGACAGTCTAGACGGTGGAGAAGGAAGCCAGGTTGGCCCAAACATTTTTAGTTTTGTACATCAGCTGATAATTACCATCATTTAAATCTTTGCAGTGATTAAAAGTAAATAAATAGACTCAATCTCAAAGCTGCCAATGAGGATTTCATAATGTTGTACCATAAAACAGTTTTCACCATTGTAGCAGTACCATAAAGTAGTCTTGTGATAATGTTGTCACATTCATGCAGGAATTGTGCTGGTATCTAGTTTGCATGATGTTTTGCGTTGTCACTTTTTCGCCCCGCAGACGGAGGCGTTTTCCACGCTGGAGGATGGAGATGAAGGCACAGCCTCCCAGTCCCTTACAATGGAGCAAGAGGTTACCCTGAGCCAAAGCGAGACCACGCAACAACTGCAGCAGGAAGTGATCGTTATCGTAACGGACACAGAGAGTGACGAAGAACAAGAGGAGGAGGAAGACGAAGACGAAGAGCAGGTACGGCAGTTTTGTTCAATTTTTTTTTTTTTTTAAAGACGACATTTAAAACGGTGAAAATTTGTCTTACAAATTTGCCGGTTTCCAGGACTACGATGACGAGGATGAAGAAGATGAAGACGAGGAGGAGGAAGATGACGAGGAGGATGATGATGACGGAGAGATGGGAGAGGAAGGAGAGGACAGCAACGAGGGCAGCGGCGATTGCAACGAGCCCTACGAAGGAGACGACACAGAGGTAAGAGTACCTGCAGCTCCAGCTGTGACCTCTGCCACCCACACGCCGTGTTAACCCTTCCCACTCGCTGCCTTTCCCGCTCACACACTCAGTTTTTCCACACGCTCTCGTTTCACCGTCACTTACATGCTGCCCCTGTGTCGTAACGTCCTGTCTGCGCGCCTGTGTTGACTTTAGCTGTTTACATTTTTACTCGAGTCTTCGTTGCACATATTCAGTAGGATGAGTCAGTGTCTGCAAGGGAACAGCTAACGAGCTTTTTACTTGTAATCTTTGTGTGAGGTTTGGCTTAAGTGTGGATTTCCAGTTTTGTGTGTGAGGTTTTGGAATAATGATACACGTGTTATATTTTATATGCATACAAATGCATACATTTTAAATTAAAATGTATGCATGCTGTAGGCATTTTGTTCATTCCTAAGTTGAGTTGTGAGTCTATACCAGCCAAAATACTGTTTTTGGTTATTAGCATTTAAAATATAAAGGCTCTCTAAAAGTAACACAGAATTAGCTGCCTTTCCAAAAAACCCCAAAAACCTTTCAGAAGTAGTTACGGTTTGCATAAAACCCTGTTTACTGTTTCCCTGCCAGGCTTCTACACTTCTAATGGGCCAACATTTCTACACAGCTAGGATTTGGCACGTTCTTGACAGCGTTTAAGTGCATTTTTAGCGTTTACATGTGGACGGAGATATTTTTCAAAAGTAGCCTACGTCCACACATACACGGGTAAGTTTAGTGACGGCAGCGGGGAAAAAGCTGTTTCTGTAACTGCATCTTGGCGCTAGACACCTCCAGAGAAGCAGCTGAAATTAACTTAAAGTCATTAAATTTTTGGTTTTATTTTGTTGTATTTATCTGCGACACCTTAAAGGCCGGTTCGTGAAAATATTGTCGGGCACAAACCGGTCTGTGGCGCAAAAAAGGTTGGAGACCGCTGCCGTAGAGGACGGGACCGTTCTTAAGAATCGATAAAGCCATCCGTAGTACCTGTTTAGAGTACAGGGAGGCTAAGCCGGACTCGCCTGTTAGACCACTGGACCGTCTCACTATCTGATTCAGAGTTTTTCTCTGTGACGGAGGTCAAACTTCTTCTTTTTTTTTTTTTTTTAACCTCTCGGCTTCTCTCACGGTTGTTTTAGTGAATCATAATCTGCATGTGATGCTCTGCCAGTATACCCTGGCACTGCTCCGTTTTATGACCTTTCTCTTTCGGCGGTTCCTCTCACTCATCAAAGTTATGTTACTCGTTGGTCTTACCTTCGTTTGCCAAATTTAGCCTTTTTTAAACTCTGAGTGGTTTTGAATTTCTTCTTTGACTCGTTTCCTTTTATTTCCCCTCGTTTCTCAGGGAGCTGACGTAACGGAGCCGGGCACTGAGACGGAGGAGAGTCTGGGGGCGTCCGACTCCACCCAAAGGCCGGCGGATTCCCAGACACCCAGCTGTAAGCTCCAGGAAACCCTGTCGAATACGTAGCTGTGCCTCAGACTCTGCATGCGCTCACAAACCGTCCCGCCATCCAATTAGTATCCACAGTCTGCGATGACTGAGAAAGATGTCGTGTTGTGTTTTCTGTCTGAAAGCGGGCGTAACAAAGGTCACTGCTAAGAAGAGATTTGCTTTACGGGAAAAATAAGCAAATTAACCCGACTCACTTATGTTTTAGGTAAAAGGAGGTTTAAATGTCACAAGTAACTGAGATACTGATTATAAAGGGAGTTACTTTGTTTACATTTTTGGTGTTTTAAAGTATATTTATCTAAAATCTTATTTTCTCTTGTTCATTTGAACCTTTGAATTCTGTTTTAGTTGAGAGTGGCACAATGGAGGCTTTCTCTGCAGAGCAACCCACAAGTTCTGGTACACGCATGCCCCAGTCGCCACGGAGACCAGTGCATCAGCTGCCTTCACAGCGTATCCCAGTGCGCCGCCAGTCAGTGGGCAGACTTGCTCCCGGTGTGCCGGGCAGCGCTGTGAGTCACATCGAAAGGCTGAGAATTTACATCATGATACTCCTACGAACCTCTGTGTGAAACCTTGACCCCCTTTTCTTCCCTCTTTCAATCTGCAGCAGCACTTTTTCGATGAGGATGACAGGATGGTTCCCAGCACTCCCACTCTGGTGGTGCCTCACCGCTCTGATGGTTTCGATCAGGCCATCCAGTAAGTGTCGCACACATCGGGCCGCAAGTTGGAACACAGAAAACCTTTTAAAGGTTTTAAGGAACTACACGTTTATACAAACAGTGAATCATGTCGAAACTTCTCCTGGTTTCATTGTGACCTGTAGTTTGTGTAATTCCACTGAAAAATAAATCTTGTCAGTGGAAAAATAAATATTTTGCAAATGTAAATTAGGCTGGTTGTATAAGTGCACAGCATTACACTAATACTCTGTTGATGCACCTTTTGATTTGTTCAGTTTTCTTGGGTAGCAGCTGGCGTGATACACCGTAGTGTAGTTTCCCCACTCTTTGTTGCAAAGCACTCAGATTATGAGGACATCTCTGCACCTCCGTCTTCAGCTCACACCAGTGACGTGGCTCCGGCTGGCTCATTCAAAACTTCAGTTTTCTGTTTGTTGTTTTTAAATGCATCCTCGGTCGTGTTGAAAGGGGAAATTCTTCTCCATGTGAACAAACAACACTTTGTTTTTGTGCTAAACGAACTGTTGGACTTGCAGACTAAAAATTAACCTTGGTCTTAAGGTTGGACGAATTTATCACCCATCGACGATAGGGCTGTTGGATATAACGATATATATCAGATGACGATGTGAAAACGTCTATCGTTTCATTTTACGCTGTCGTTTGTTTCGTGGTGTCGCAAAATAAACTGTTTACGTCAATAATTTTTCGTTTTGATGTCACTGTAGAATTTCTGAAAGTTCTCTGATATGTAACATAACCACACTACGGACGGACAAGCGACTGTTTTATGCGTTGTCGTTGGCAACAACGACGGTAACACCATCGCGTGCCTCCGCCGTCCATTTGATTATTTTTAACATAAACCTTTCACAATAAAGCTGAAGATCCTGCGGAGATCTTTCAAAATAAACTGAATTACGTGAAATATGATGCAGAGTGTTTACGGATGAGAAGCTAAAAAGAGCCGTCGGGTGCTAAAAAATAAACCTTAGAACAGGCTTTTGCCCGCAGCCGTGTAATAAATGCTCACAAAGAAAACTGCAGCTGTTTAAACTTATGTAACACTCGACTCCAGCTACACGACGCGCAGCTGAAAACACTTCACGCAAGTTGAGCTGCCTGAGATTCACAAAATTTACAGAAAATGTAAAATGTTTGATTATATGTCGTTGTGACGATAAATGTCTGATATCGGGATATGAGATTTTGGTCATATCGCACAGCCCTAATCAACGATAAGCTGAGCCGTTCACCGGTCGTTTTTACAAGAGCGATTTATTTATTTATTTATTTATTTATTTATTTATTTATTTATTTGTCCTTGAGTAAGTTTGCTAATAAGGTTGGTTGAAGCTAAGGGGAGCAGTCAACAAAAAACGGTAATAGTGTGCAGCGATTCACTTACTCAAACTCATAACAGAAGGAAAGAAGGGCAGTGGTCTATGTTCAGAAAAAACAAAACATGTAATTTAAATTAAAGAAAACACAGAAGAAAAACTGGCTTTTTTCCATTATAACTGCGTTTATCTGTCTTACGCACTCAACCAAACAACAAATACCAAATTAAACAAGTTAAAAATCAAAAAGTTTCTTCAGGCGAACAGAAATTTAAAAAAAAAAAAAAAATCCCCAACTTTAAGTCTTTTGTGCAGTTTGGTGCATTTCAAAAAAGTAGCTGTATTATATTATTATTATATTATATTAATACTGAAACAAACAAAGTTTTCTAAGCACACAAATCAGTCTGTGCATGACTACGTTGCTCCTCCCCTCATAAAAGTCACCTGCGTGAATATATCACCTATCGTGATTTAATGGACTGATGAATGTTGGTTGGAAAAATTGTACATATAACTTGACCAGATCTCATCAGACAGAAACACATTGTTTTATACACTATCAGTCAAAAGTTTGGACACACCTTCTCATTTAATGTTTTTTCTCTATTTTCATGACTATTTACATCATAGATTCTCTCTGAAGGCATCAAAACTATGAAGGAACACACGTGGAATCATGTAGCCAACAAAAAATTGTGAAATAACTCAAAACATGTTTTAAAATTTAGATTCTTTGAAATAATGGATACTTTATTGATCCCCATGGGGAAATTACTTGTTTTATAGCCGCCCTTTGCTGTGATTACTGCTTTGCACACTTGGTGTTCTCTCGATGAGCTTCATGAGGTCGTGGTTTTCCAGCTCCTGGAGCATTTATCTGGGCTCTAATCTGAGGTGTTGTTAACTTGTGATCCGATGCTCGGATAAATTCGTCTTGTTCTTCCTTTTCTGGGCCGGTCCTCATGTGAGCCAGTTTCCTCGTAGCGCTTGATGGTTTCTGCGACTGCACTTGGGGAGTTTTCGCAATTTCAAACTGACTGACCTTCAGTAATGATGGACTGTGGCCTCTCTTTACTCAGCTCATTGAGAGAAGGGTTTGCAGCGCTGTCAACAAAGCAAAGAACGGCTACTTGGCAACAAATTTAGATTCCATAGATCTTACTTAATATATGTGATTCTTGAGTTTGTATCTACAGTGTGGAAAGAAGTAAAAATACAGAAAAATGACTAAATGGGAAGGTGTGTGTGTGTGTGTGTGTGTGTGTGTGTGTGTGTGTTAATGTTTTAATGGGAGGAAAATCTGCAAAGAACTACTGTGTTGTGTGCTACATTATCCTGTAGCATACATTACTGTAGTACAGCACGTGTATAGGCCACAAACATGCAGTCATGTAGAGCTGTCTGACTGCATCTCCTCAAACTGAGACTTGAGTTCGTATAAACCAGCCTTTATTCATTCAAACTTGATCATTTGCTTCTAAAATAAAATCTTAACTGGTCCGTTTTGGTCGCTCCACAGTCGCCTAATTCACGTTCGTGCTTCTTTTGTTTCTCAGCTCGCCACAGGTAGCTGGCGTGCCGCGCTTCAGGTTTGGCCCTTCAGAGGACATGCCGCAGACCAGCTCTTCCTCACACTCTGATCTGGGTCAGCTCGCGTCACAAGGAGGTAATCTACCAAATGTTAACCCCAAAGAACCATCAGTACGCACCACAGTCTCTTTAACTGCAAACTAATTCTTCTCTTCAGGTCTTGGGATGTATGACAGTCCCCTGTTTTTAGCCACTCACGAGGAGGAGTCTGGTGGACGCAGCGTTCCCACCACTCCGCTACAAGTTGGGGCTCCAGGTATTTGTCTGTCTCTGTCAGTCTGATGTGAAGGGATGTGTCCGTTAAAGCATGTCGCACTGCCTTTTCCCGAGCTTCCTCAAAACTATCTTTTCTAGGATAAGTGTGATGAAATTTGGGTTTGGGAGCACTACAAGTTACTGGAAAGTTGAAATTTGTTTTCATCTTTCTATCTTCCAGTAACTGTTTTCTCAGAAGTGGCTCAGTCCGACACAACAGAGCACGCCTCTCAGTCTGTTCCCATGGTGAGCACATCAACACCAGGAGCTGCCGGTGCAGGGGAGGAGAGAGACGACGTCTTCCTGGAGCCAGACACTGATCGGTGAGCCTCGCCCTCTCAGCAGCTTGTCACTCCTCGAACTTCTGCCTCTTTGAAACCTTTCGTTCCACTCGGTTTCAATAACTTCACCAAAATGAGAGAAGTTACGAAGGTCACAGTTTACATAATCCGAGGTGCATTTTGCTTGATTCAGGCCCGGTGCTGAAGTGTCGATGGACCCCGTGGTGTCTCAGGGCGATATGGAGGAGTCGAGCCAAGCGTCCGACAAGAGCAGCCTCCCCTCCACCAGCCAGGAGCCTTCCTCCAGCTCTGCAGGTGCACTGCAGCCTCGTGACTGTGCCGTTCCCCATCTGTTTTGTCTTTGTTGCATATTCAGTAGGTTATGTTTGTTTTTGTTTTTTTAGATACAAGCAGCGCTCCACCAAAACAGTCCCGACCCGGGCCCAGCAGACAGCTCCAACGATGGCCGGACAGCCGCGGCGGCCGCATGAAGAGAGGAGGTAACGCGTTTGAAAGCTCGTGGTAACAGTGATGTAACACGAACGTTATAATGGGCACAAGACTGAGCAATGATTTTATTACTGCTTTAAATGGCCACTCATAAAGGACTTCAGACATTTCATTCAGGCTTTTATTAATGAAAAGCACGACAGGAAACACGGTACATTCATTGTGGTTATTCAGAACACATTTTACTGTCACCATATTTTTATTTTTTATTAATTTTTTACATCAGTGCAGCAAACCCGTCTAAAAACATGCTTCCATCTCCACAGGTCAAGCTTTTCCGTCATGGAAACAGGGGAGAAGATTCGCCCGATGAAGGAAAAATCAAAGTGAAGAGCCCCTAGTTCCCTTCAGGAAAGCTCAGACTGATCTGTTGTTATGAAGCGTGTTTGGCTTTGATTTAGTTTCATTTTGTTAATGCGATTAGATACTTTCTTGTTATTGGGTCCATCCTGATGTGTTTTATGATGATTATAATAAACTTGCAAAGCGAAAACATTTTTGTTGTTTTACTGTGAACATCTGATGAAGTTGTTGGACTGCGGTGATGAGCCGGCCGCAGGAGGAGCGATGACGGGACGTTCACCATCCAACCTCACGTTGTAGGATTTTGCTGCAGAAGCAGAATAAACAGAAAGTTCATTAGACGATTACATTAATAGCTGATACTTACAAAACAATATTTTCCTTCGTGCCGCTCTATATTCAGGTAGACTGGCATGAACGCGGCACAGAGCTGTTTATCAACACGGTCGCTGCTACAGTTTGCAGCTCGTCCACGGACACCCGCCTGTTTTCTTACGCATCACCATTGAAATGGAAATCTTGACTGTGGGAACTGCAATAAATCTGAGCTGCAGGTGAACACCCTAACACACACACACACACACACGTGGTCCTTGTTAACGACATGCCGACGGACACGTGAAGGACATTCTGTGCTTCTGAAGTTGAGCAACAAAGGCGTGCGTAAACACCACTGCTGCTTCAAACACTGCCAAACCGCATGCTTTTATTCCAGCTCTGTAAACAGTGCGGTGTGTGTGACTTACGTCCTGAGAAGACAAAGTATCTGTAGCCCTCTGGTTCGGCGGTTGTGGGAACAGACACGGCGGCTGTGACGGCGGGCGGGAAGCCTCTCCAGGAAGTCCGAATGTTGATGACCGGTCCTAAAACGGGGGCTGGAAATGAAACGATCCGGTTTAAAGTTGTGCCATGAAGCCAAACCGTACTGGCGTTGTCCAGTGCAGTGTTTTTGTTTTGTGAACAAACCCTTGTTCATCCCATAAACCGTACGATGGGTGTTTGTTTCCATTTTGCAGTTATTTGCTCCTCTCCACCAGCTATGACTCGCTTTTTCGGTGCAGTGTGCGCTGCAGCTCGTGTACACGTTTAAGCCAAAGTCTAAGCATGGAGCCAGTCATACGTCTGTAAACACGCTTAACAATAGTGAGGATTGTCCGGGGTTCGCTTCACGAAGTTCACGCACAACTATTGTAAAAGTTAGTGTGCACAAACATAAAGAGAGGTATTAAGTTGTTCTTTATGAGTTATAGAGAAAGGGAAAATGTTCAAATTCAGTGAATGGAAATTGGATTCATACTTGTTGGATTCTACATTAACTTTTTAAAAGTGGAGGCAAAGTTGTTGAACCACAAAAACACAATGATATAATGTGGTGTAAATATTATATCAGAAATGTCTTTATTATTACTGCAGATTATCAGTAAGGAAGCTGATTGAATGCTGACCGATAACTCGTGGCGAAGGGGCGGGATTACTTCCTGCTCTTCTATATGTAACTGAATCAGAACAGGTAACGGTGAAATGTTTTGGCTTTATGTTGTGTAGCTGTGTCTCTTCTTTTCTTTGCTAAATGAACTTTGTGTATTGTTTACATGATCGAAATAAACTGATTGGTTACCTGCTTGTCGAACTACTCGGTTGCGGACTGTGTAAACGTCATACTGGACTTTCTTGCCACATGTTGGCCTGACACCAGCCTGGTATGAATACTTCTGAACCATTCCACCTAGAGGAAAAGAAAGTAAACATCTTAAAACCTTTTTATGTGTTCAAAACAAACATTGTACACATTGTTTATTACAATTCTCTTTCTGAAGCAATGAACAGCAAAATCTATCTTTTCTGGTAGTTTAATAAGCTCCGCCCCCTAATTTTTACCTCTCTTGAAGAAGTAGACTGACTCTGCCCTCCTCTTGTACTGGGGCACCGACAGGGCGGCCGTGATGTGGCCCCGCAGCCCGTCGAACCCCGTTGTAATGACTTTGGGGTAGCCGGGGTCCAAAGCGTCGTTTTCAAATCTCCAGTACTGACTTCCCTGTGAACACCATGCAGTGTTAAACTCTGGGCAGATAAAGGGTAACGCTGTTCGCTCAGTGGTTCTGCTGAGATTGGTCCGTTTACCTTGAAAATGTACGTCTTGCCCTGGCAGTTACAGCGGGTGAACACGGTGTCAATGGGTGACGGGACGCCCCACTCCTGGGTGATGCCTCTGGGTGGACCTGGCACCCTGTTACTATCCAGCAACCAGAAGTAGTGACCTGTAGAAGTGATAATATCACTATATAGGGTTTTAGATAAGCTATTGTAACATTGTAATTTCATTCTCTCAGTTTAATGCTTCATAATAATTTCCCCTCAGTTCTCCCCGTCTTCAGTGCATTCCGTTAGTTTCTCTCTTATATGCAAATCCACTGTTGTTGGACTGGGATGACACGACTGATCCTTTTAGAGTTAAACCTGCACAGGAGCTGCACTAACCTCTGAACACCACCATTGTGCCGTTCCTCAGTGTGGTGACTCCACTGACGGGCCGCCCGCTGCATAGGTTTGTATCGTTGCTGTCATCTGGGGAAAGTAAAGACACCCGTGGGAATAAACACCACCCACCACGTAATCCCAGACTGTGTTTCTGGGCGTTGACTGTCATTTTCTGCTGTTTTTGTGAGCTTGTTTTCACCTCTTAAATGTGGCTGAACTTTACTTCCAATTTCGGAGGAATGTCAGATTTATTTACAGCGTGAGGGAAAATGAAAAAACAACTGAGTTCATAAAACTGGTAGCTGCCTGTGATTACACGTAATCACAGGCTGCGATCGTGCCAGACTCGTAAAACAAATTAGATTTTCGGAAATTTTGGTACTTGTGCCCATCACAGAGTGAGTCCCTCAGGTGTTTTCTGCATGTGACATAAAGAATCTGGTCAAATTATTTTTTTTAAACAGTCTTACCTGCTTGGTAATCTCCTGTATCGTCTATATTCCGGGTTTCCAGGGGCTTCGTGTCAGGTTTAGAAGTGGGCTTAGCTGGGTCTGGCTCGTATGGCTCTGGTTTTTCCACAGGTGGAGTCGGCTCTGGTTCTTGAGCCCCGGTGGGTTTGGAGGTCTGCAGATCGTCTGTGGCAATACTCCACGCTGCAGTTGTGGGTGAGGGAGCGTGGGTGGTCACAGCTTCAACCATTGATATCTCCTCAGATCCCACTGAGGAAGCACTGGTGGAAGGAAGAACTGAAGGGTTGCTTGCAGTGACATCCTCAGGGTGGCTTGCAGTGGGTTCCTCTGGGATGGTTGAGGAGGCAGAGGTGATGGTGAGCAGTGAGTTATCTGGTTCATCAGAGGGAAAGACAGCATCCATAATAGCCACTGCTGGTGTCTGCGCGTCCAGCTGTGGGGAGCTGGTTGAAGAACTAGGCTCGACTGAGGGTACTGAAGTTGATGTTGGCTCGCTGGAAATGTGGTCAGCTGCTGCTGTGAGCAGAGAGAAAGTCATATCACTGTAAATCAAGTCTTTTAATCGATTTAATAAAATAATTAAATATCAATTTGCATATTTTAGTTGCAATTTGTATCTTAGTTGCTACATTTGAGGTTTTTTTCTGCACTCTATTGCTAAAGTAACTCACAAAAACTGTATGAATCAAATACCATAAACAGATATCTCACATACTCGTGCTGTCACTCGGGGCCTCTGCAGTGGTGCTGACGAGGTCGTCGTTGTCTGAAGGAGTCCTCGCTGCAGTCGGGGTGGCCTCGGTGGAAATCTCACCCAGCGGGTCGACTGTGGAGAGCTCATAGTCACTGCTGATCTCCGGGACTGGACTGGCCTCCAGATCTTCAGGTTCAGTTTTAGAAAAGTCTTCAGTGGGAAAGATCGGGCCAGACACATCTGTGAGAATGTGACGAGAGCGAGATGAGGTGCGCACTTGGACGTAAGACTTGTGTAACTTTAGTGGGAAAGAGCTTTGCTCACCATCAGTGGGATCATCTGGTGGATGTGATGTTGGACCGACCGGAGGAACTGAAGAGTCATCTGTTGGCAGCAGCAGGGTTCACACAAACAGTTTAATCATTTAATCGGCCATCTTTATTTTTCCTACATGTCCTCCTCCGGACTCTGGATGCAAAAGTGTTCAGAGCTTTGATTGAAGAAAACTCCCAGAAAATGTCCTGTCCTCATTTCTGGCATCATTTAGCGCTTTCCTCTCTTGTGACTCAGCCCAACCCTCCCACACACAGTCCACTCACAACAACCTTGTGTTTCATTTGGCCTGTGAGGCTAATGCCCCTGGATTTAGCCCCGAAAATAAACCACTGTGACAAATTCACAGCCATAAACATCCTCCTGACGTATGCGTTTTAAAATCCACCGAATCAAGTTCACGACAGTCATCAAAGTGACTGAGTGAGCATTTGTTCCTGTCATTAGAGCCAAATGTTGGATAGCTTTCTCTAGCAAAGTTCAAAAAGAGCAAACTCACCTTCATCGTTTCCCTCACTGAACGTAGAAAGCTGGTCTGTTGCCTCTTTCAAAGTTTGATCTGTGGGAACGTTCACGAACGAGAACAAAAATCACCATTATTGGTGTAGCCCCCATAAAATCTGCCTTTAACCCCAAATGACTGAAAATCTAGGAGGAATCGAACCTTTTACCAAGAAAAATTTACCTTTGGATTTGTTATCATTTACATTATTGCATGAACTAGTCTTCTTTGCTGCTGCAGCACTGGCCTCTCCACTGTTCTGTTCTGCAGCAATTACCAAGACAGAAATTATTGTCAAACGTTGCATCGTTGCAGATTACTGCATGCGCTGCATGCTGCGGTTATACTGCCGTACTGTGCATGCTGGTGATGGACATGCAGGCAGAGTTAGAGTGGGGATGTCACATTCATCCTGGTCTAAGGAGCTTGGAAAGAAAAACGTCTGGATGTTTAACCTCTCAGCCGAGAAGCTTCTTCAGTTCTAGGGTCAAATGGTGGAGAGTCCCAGAGCCCCCTTGGTGTGGTAAGCCCCGCCCTCTGTTCAAAGATGGTTGTTCACAGTGGACATAGATGTTTCTGTCAAACCATCTGTCTTCTCTTTCCAAAATGTGAACATTAGCATCCTCGAGAGAGTGGCCTTTGATCTTTACCTTTGTCCCCACCATTTGACCCTAGAACTGAAGAAGCTGCTCAGATGAGAGGTGAAACGTCTTCAAGCAACTTAAAGAAGTCCAGACGCTTTTCTTTCCAAGCTCCTTAGACTACGATGACCTGGATGACTGAGAACCTTCACAGACACATTCATCCTAGTATCTTCCTCCCGTTTGTGCACAATATGCGTCACAAATTGCCATAATTATATAATAACAACGTGCATGAGCTGATGGTATATTATATTGATGACTAAATGTAATCTGTTACATAAGGGCTGTATGACTCCACAGATGAACTAAGGATGATGATGAAATCTATCTGTTTAGCATGCATTAAGAATCCCTCACATACACACAGGAGTTGAATGAGCTAGAAAGGACCAACCTTGTGCATCGCAGTGGTTCTTGTAGTCCGGACAGCACTGGTTGTACGTTATGCAGTCAGAGTCACAGCTACACAGCCGGCCTCGTTTGAAGTTTTCTCCACAGCGCCCCTTACATGAGTTTTCTGTTGCGCACAAACATCATAATAGACACACAAACACAGTGAGACTGCACAGCTGGTTGTTAGACGTTATTATATGTAAGGGTTCAGCAATGGTGACCAAAAATCTCAATTCTGCTGGATGCTACAGATCCAAAGAATGAAAAGGCCTCACTTGTGGTGCACTGAGATTCATAGTCGTTGCAGCACTCGCCATAAGACAGACAGTTATAGTCGCACTGGCATCTGTAACCCCTGTAGTACTCGCCACCGCACCGTCCTCTGCAGCTCGCTGTCAGTAACAGTAAAAGAAGGATAAATGTCAGAGGCAGAGGTTGCAGCGATGAGACGACACGTGCGCTCCTGATGTGTCCCGCTTGAGGGCACAGTCTGTGCAACCCTGCCAGAAATTGATTTCTGCTGTAGTGACAAATACATAAGGTACACATAGGTTCCCCCTCAGGTAAATAATTATTTAACAGAGTAAATATGAACGAGTACAAGCAGAAAAAACCTGAAGCATTCCAGGAAAGGCTTTCATTAAAAACAAATGAAACCAAAGAATATTAAAGAATGGAAACCAGTTTAATGTTTCCATGTTACAGGATGCCAGGTTATACTCACTCTGAGCGCCACTAAACGTCAAAGCACAAGCCAGAAAAATAAGCGCACAAAGTAGCGTGGAAGACATCCTCCTGTAGAATCTGAAAGTAGACACAAAAGCACGCACACAAACTCCATCATATTTCCAGTGATGTTTCTGACTGATGTGCCAAAGAGGGACAACACGGGAACAAAAACGTGGCTTACCTCGCCGGAGCCTCGGAGCACTGCTGAAGGTTCGGCTCCGCCTGCTTTTAAAAGGCTGAGAGCTGCAGTGTGACCTCCCATTAATTGGCGGATCCTGTCTAATTAAATGTGCAGTGATCTCACAGGCTGTATAGGGAGGGTCCTCCAGTCCAGACTGCAGGTCCAGACAGCATGATTCGCCACAAACAGCTGGAAGGACATCAAAACACG
Organism: Aulonocara stuartgranti; assembly: GCF_965226115.1. Taxonomy (NCBI): domain Eukaryota; kingdom Metazoa; phylum Chordata; class Actinopteri; order Cichliformes; family Cichlidae; genus Aulonocara; species Aulonocara stuartgranti. The sequence goes on from NC_138953.1 coordinate 39,303,048, forward strand.
TGTGTCGGACTTTACACACTTCCGAGCAAAAGAAGAAGAAAAAAAAGAAAAGTGTCTGAACCCGACTGTTCACAAGTAGGAAATTCTTTTAGCTTCATCCCAGACTTTAAAGCTTCCAAATAAAAGTCACATGGACACTCAAATAGCAGCTGGCTGTTTTCTGTATATGTTCTATATATCTGTTTATTGTGAATCTGATTTCCCCTTACAGCTGCCATCTATTTTAGAATAAAGCACATACGCACTAAAACTATTCTTAGACAATTTACATTTACTACATCTTTGTTTTAGCAATTATTAAATTATAGATCAAGAGTAAAATCATATTAAATCCTCTCTCCCCCTGTTGGCAGCTGAGTTTCTTGTCACTGCCAAAATAAATAAACTCCTATATTCACCATTTGTACTGTTAAATATGAGGTTTACAGGTGTTGAAGGCCAAAAAGCTGCAATGACAGTGCAAGAGAAGGAAAACAGGGTTGATTTAACGCCTCCCGACCTTCAAGTTGGGGACATTACTGTAGCATTTGCAGCGTCTCAGTAAAAACATGTTTATCTTTAGTATTTAAAGAGGCTGTGACTGCGTTTGGCTGTAACTCCCTCCACCCATAATCAACTTATTCTCTACACTCTTCCTGCTCTGCTGCTGTAACTGGAATTTACAGTAATTTATTAAAGTTACTGTAAATTAATTCACAGCAAATTCAATGTATTTGAATTCGTCACATGTTACTTTATTTCTCTGTATTTTCATTAATAGAATGTTTATTGTGTTTTCATGTAAACTGTTGCAGGATTAACATCGTTTAAAATGTACACCTTTACCTGTAAAACACAGATAGAAAGAAACCTACAACAATGTAGCTTTATTTCTTTTTATTTGTTTGTTTGTTTGTTACTTTCTTTGTAAGTGGAACAAACAGCATCCTTCTTAACAGACAAGACATTTTAATAATTTGAGCCTCGTGTGGCTGTTGTGACGGACCGTATCATGCATGTGGTATTTTTCCATCATGTCATGGTTCAGTTAGAGGAAAAGGGCTCATTAGTACGCTCCTGTCAACCCAATAATAACAACAGGATCTGGTTGAAGTGGCCGAGCCGACCAAACAGTCGGGTCTAGCAGACATCACAGGAAACATCAGCAGAAATATTTCTCACTCATATACTGTGAAATGAGATTGATTAAACCCGCTGATCTTAATTTAAGAACAAAAAAACAACAACCCAGTGACAGGAAAAGAAAAGAAGTGCAAGCTGAACATTTTAGAAAGTAGAGTAAGCACGCCCCCGTGTGTCTGTAACCTTCAGTGCAGCTTTGTATAAATGTATAAATGTTGAACTCATGTAGAAACCAACTTAATAATAGTTGGATGCAATGCTCCCTCTAAGCTGCGCGCGTGCGCACTGCGGGCACGGTCTCTGCGCACAGAAAATCTGCGTTGCGCACAAAAAAAAATCTACCTGAATTGAAATTAAAATTAAAACTTTAACAATTCTGTTTTGCAGTGTTAGTCAGTGAGTGACTGGCTGCTCCCGTATGGGATTAGAACGATGCCACCTTATCCCACAGTCCAAGCCACAGACGGAACAACTGACGGACAAAGTGTGGACTTTATACCAGTTTTTAAACTGTGTTGATCGGCCACGTAAAACCAGAGTTATGATAAAAATATCTGCAATGTTTGTTTTTCTTCCTGAATACTGTCGTTGTTTATATTTACTGCGGGAAGAAACGGTAAAAACTGCGTTTGATAAGGAAAACGCTCAAAAGCCTGTGAGCAAAAACAAAAACACCCTCCAGCCTTTCCTATTGGTGGAAAAATGTACCATGTGGACCAATCAAAAATGATATGGCAACATGACATTTAGTTGTTTAGGAAGGGGGAAGTTTTAGGAGTGACGGCGTGTTTGAGATGTGAGAGATTTGCGAAGTTAGCGCAAATCTTGTGTAGTCAGTGTGTAGTGCATTTTCATTGTAAGTGGGCCAAAGCAGTTAATTAAAAGTAGTCTAACATAAATGCTGTAATTTGATTATTTTAATAAACATGTAACTTGCATGGATTGGATGCTGGCGTGACCACAGTGCACACGTCTGCTGCTGCTCACAGTGGTCCATGGGGCCGCTCAGGGAGTTTGTGCGTTCGCTCAGACACATGAAACATTAGAGGGAACTTTGGTTGGATGGTTAAAAGGTTTCCAGCGTTAGAGATATCTTCTCTTAAACCTTATTTCAGAGTGCGGTTTGTTTTTAGTTTAGAAATGTAGCCCTCCTGCAGGGCATCGAAACCAATAATGTGATACCTTTAAGAACTGAGTAAAAAAATATATAATTTATCTGGATGGGCAGCAAATTAATTAGTTACACCGATGGCAGAGGCAAAGATGCTAAAAGTGAGCGAGATGGATAAGATTAGAAATGAGTATGACGGAGGGACAGCCTGGGTTGAGTGGGGAAAGTGGATATATTAGACAAAGGATGCTAAAGGCTGCTCGGCAGGAGGAAAGAGGAAGACTAAGACTGTAGTGAAGGAGGACGTGTCCTGCTGTGACAGAAGAGGATGGTAGGGATAGGGTGAGATGGAGGGAGAGGATCTGCTTCCTTGTCTCATCCAAAAAATAAGCACAGAAACAATAATACATAAAGTAGGTAAAGTATCCATGAATAGGTGGATGTTCTTGAAAGCAACGAAAGAAAAATGATCATTTAATCTAAGAGGCGTTTTGAGTTTCCTTTACCAACAGATGTCGCTTCCTCTTCACAGACATGAGCAGCCATCTCTCTGCAACACCTCTCCACAGGCCAACAGGGCCCACAGAGAGACACAATCCCAGCCCTGAGGGACAGCCAGACAAAGGCAATGATATCACTGAGACGTGGCACAAGGCACTTATTACCACAGATGGATAGATAGCGCTCTGGGTCTCCTGGGGAGTTCGGAGGACCACTTAGGGGGAAAGAAGGTTTGTTTTGTCTGCGTGTGCTTTTTGAGCAGTGGTCTCCGTCCTCTGTCTCGCCAGCTTTAATTGCCTGCCTGTTCAAGCAGGAGTTAAGCTGATTTGAAAGTGCCTGCTGAGAGCAGGAGCAGGGAGAAGCACTGGAGGAGAGGTGATGCAGAGCCTGTGGCCATACCGTGGACCTCATTCGCTAGATACTAGAAGCAGAGCAGCATCCTATTTGAATGCAAAATAAACAAACAAGAAATAATGCAACAACCGGTGTGTCCGGCCATCACTTTGAGTCTGTTTCAGTTCAATTCCTGTTAAACTCCATTTCAAACAGACCAAATTAGGTAGACAGCAGAAAGAAAAATGGCCATGAAGTGACGAAACTCCCTTATGTGCCATCTGAAATCGTTCCAGCGCCTTTAAATATATCCTTTAAAGAGTACTAATGTTACGAGTGAGGACATGTTCACAAAGAGCCTTTAGAGGGAGACAAATGAGAGCACATCGGCCGGTGTCAGAAGCGACAGTCGAGCGGGATAAGAATAGACACAGCAACAGGTGGCAGGGATTGATGATACGTAATTAAATTCAACAGCTCGTTTCATTTTATTTGTGAGATTTTGCCGGGGATTAAAGGCTCTGATAATTATCCCCCGTTTCATTTGTGTTTGCAGATGGAAGAGGAGGAAATGGCAGTCACACTGCTTGCAAAAAGAGCGATCGCACAGCTTCTGTGCCAGCATCCTGCAGATCCTCTTTCTCTCAACACATGCGTGAAAAATGCCCGACGTGATGTACATTTTGTTTATTATGTCTCACGTTAAGACATCTTAAAATATCTTCCGTGACTTTGTGGTTCGCTGTCGACTCGTGCAAACTGTGAAGGTGGAAGTGATCTAATCTAACCATCTCACAGGAAATAGCACTGACTCTAACATTAAAGCTGAGCTGCACTTCAGTGCTTTTGACATGATGTTCTCCTGCACCCGGTGTGGATTGCAATATTGCACCGCTAATCGTTGAATCGAGCATCAACGCCTCCAGCAGAGAAACCCTCACTGCTCCTGTCTTTGATGTATAACAGCACCAGAAAGGGCAAGTGAAGGTGCACAGCAGTGAGTGGCAGCAGCTTTGCATGTGGTGAGGGCATCAACCAAAGCAACGCCACACTTTTATGCATTTCATGCCTCTCGCAGAAATAAGGGCTGCTGTTCCCTGATGCATCTCTCAGCAGGTCTGGACACACCTGTGTATTAAAATAACTCCTGCTCTCCCTGCTTGGCTCATTCTTGCTTGCAGTCGGCTTAATTTGACAAACGTTTCTCCTGCTGCACAAACATTACAGACCCCATGTGAGCAGTGCCATGCTGAGTCTGGACCTGCATTTTTGCAGTTCACATTTATGGGTAGATTTTTTTTTTAATTGCAGAAGTGGGCCGTGTTGAAATGAGACACAACTACACCCTCATACCATTTTTAACCCTGAGAACTGTATTGAATGTTTATATAATAAAGTTGTGTCCTTATCTTTTGAAAAAAATCAGCAGTCTACTGCTATTTTAACCCTCTCCATCAGCTTCATGTGTATCTTACAGGCCTCACTGAGGAACTGATGGAGAACACTCGTTTTACCTTCTCGCAGTCAGTCAGCCTGAAACCATCACCTGCTGAAAGCCTTCTGTCAGTGTCTCCACCATCTGATTTTCATTAGGAGGCTGGCATGAGGGTTAATATATTTCTGCCACCTGCCCCGCTGAAAAAATATTTTGGTTGCTGCACTCATTCATGCATTCAGGCTGGAAATGTCTTAAAATTAATCTTTCAAGGTTAATTCTTTATTTCATGATCTACTGGCTAGTAAACCTGTAAATCACTGCTTTTTTAAACACTTGTTAAAGTTAGAGCAGAGAATTCTTATTACAAAAAATATATATTCTCTTTTAAATCACAGACATCATTAACTGTGCTACAGCTAAGATTTACTCTGATGGTGACATGAGATGATAAATGATTGAAGCCCTGAGCCAGTCCTGATTTCTTTACATTTCCATGAAAATCAAAATAGATGCATTGATTTGAAATATAGTGGAAATATATGCATACGTCCATGGAAGTAGAGTAAGGCTGTATGAGTCAGTGTTTGGTATAAGTAGTGTTCAGGAACAGTTTTCCAGGCTTCTTGAAGGACATTCAAAGCTCTTCTTTGGATGTTGTCTGACTTTTGTTCTGTTCTCTGATCAAGATGATCCACATTGATTCAATAATGTTGAGCTCTGGGATCTGGGGAGGCCAATCTATGACTGCATAACTGCATTGGCAGTGTATTTGGGTCATTGTCATGCTGAAAAATTAAGCTGTTGGCAATCAGATGTTTTCCAGATGGTGCAACAGAATCTTAGAATACTCTTCAGCATTCATAATTACATCAGTTTTAATGCTTTAATGCAAGCGCTCCAGTACCACTGGCTGAAATGCAGCCCCAAACCACGGCAGAGCCGCCACCATGTTATACAGACAGCTGCAGACACTCACTCTTGTATCCTGGGCCAGATTATCCAGTGGGTATTCTGGGCACATGCCCGGATGTACCTGATGTCTCTGGTTGATTAAAGTAGTCTCTATTTTTCCACCTGATTCTTTCCCACTGCACTGCTGAGGGTAGTCTCTCCCAAAGTCAGGTAGCTAGTGAATATGGTACTTCAAAAACAACAGAAATAGACGTGGTTAAGGCCTACCTCTTAGGAAAATTCTCATTTGTTTAACCAGTTTGGGAAAATAACATTGCAGTTAACTTGAAAGTTCTTTAGATGTTCAATGAGAATACGTGGAAGTTAATTTGGAGGTTACCTCCCAGTGGATTTATGAATTAAAATGTTGGTTTGATCTCAATAAAGGAGCCATGGTGAAAGAATTAAACCCAGAGGATATTTCTGTTTTACAATTATTATTATTATTAATTTCTAAGTGGACACATCCCAAACATGCTTTTCCTGAGAAAAGTTCCACTTCACTATATTGGCATTTGGCTTTATTCATTGGGCATGAGGTACTGGTGTGTGTAAAATGTTTGCAGTTTTGTCCTGTTATACAATATTTGAAATGTAAAAAAACAACCAAAACACCACATTTTCAGAAATATTTGTGGGTTTTTTCTTGTTTGTTTGTTTCTTTGCACTACTTGAACACCAAAGTGGCCCTCCAATGAGAAGACAGGGGCCCACAGCTCATTTAAGTTTGAGGCCCCTGGTTTAAATTAACAGCTGCAACATCTGTTGTGGAAACAGAAAAGTGTCTGAGTGGTAATATTTACCGTTTCCCATTCAAAAGTTTCAAAGGCGACGCTGATGGAGAATGAAGAACAAAGACAGAAATGATCAGCGTTTAAATGCTTCAGTTGTTCGTTGGCTGAACTTTGACGAGCTGTTGTTGAATTTGTTGTACAAACGCATAAAGGGTTCAGGTTCCTATTAAATTGTATATTCTCGATTTTGTGGAGAAGTGATCCAATGGGCTGCCGGTATACACTATTAAACCCGCCTTCTTGTGGTTGCTATGCCTACTCCGCGTTCCTCTCTGATTGAAGGGAGGAGTAGCCAATCAGCGCTGAGCTGGGAGGGAGTTTGCGCTCACACTGGAAACTGCCTGGTGAATTTCTACTACTAACGTCAAACCGCTCAGGGTCCGCTGAAAGCCCGGGGATGGAAAATGTACGATAAGCTGTGTCTGAAAACTCCGTGCAGGTGATACGTTCTTCCTTTTCCTCCTGCCTTCCTTTGTGACATTCTCTGCAGGCAGAAATAGCCTAGAAAGACTGCGCTAGTGCACCGCTATTGAAAATATCGGGCAGTAGTAGACACGCTTGTTTGACATATGAAGCGAGGGAAATCCAGCTAACGCTGAAGGAGAAACTTGGGTGACACAAGTACGTGGGTATAAAATGTAAGCTATGGCCAGAAGCTGAGCTTTATCTTAATGTTTCCGCAGAAACACTTTGTTTTTGGTCCTGCTAACATAAATGTGTTTAATATCCTGTCTCGCACTGAGAGGCTGTTTCTGCTCTGTGATGCTACTTTGCAGTCATTTGAGTGAATTTATTGCCACAGGGTTGTTATTGGGAGTTGAACTGCTCGATGGGGTTTCCTGCATGCTGAAGCAGGTTGTCTGTCGTTGTGATGATTGTTACTAGACAAGTTTATGCAATCATGGAAACCTTTGACTTATAGGCCGGTATTGGTACTGGCGTTTAAGAGTTTAAAATACTGTATGCTCGTACAGGTCTGTCTGTGATAACCTGAAAGCAGCTGCTAATATCAGCTGCATGTGCGTGACCAGCGAGGTGGATCAGAACCAGTCCTGGGTTTAACTGCTGGACATCACAGATCACACACCCGCTGTGGGGCTTCACTGACTTGACTGCAGATGTTTTGTCCTAGATATCCTCTGTCAGTTCTTAGAAGTGTGTCAGGCTTCACCGAGTGACACCTAACTTAAAGACATATGAGGGAATTCGTCTAATACTTCTAAGCAACATGGACATATTCTCTGGGCTGTGAGGTACATTTCAGTTTGCATGTCTGTTTTGTAGCTTCAAAGACACTAAACTGAGAGATGCAGCAAGATATCAACAGAACATGGAAATCAGCTGATACTCATATTGGTTATCTGCAAATATGATAGCAAGAGCACTTGGCAGTTCTCCTGGACAGATGGGGAGATAAATAACAAAAATATTGGACCGACAAAAATCAGCATCAGCCGGTGGCCAAATGACTACTTTATCATGTTAAATGTTTGTGTTGGCCCAGAGTTTCACAATGAGTGTAATGTTTGGAGCTTGTCGTGAGTCTCAGTCTCAACTCAAGAAAAATACATATTGGCAGTTTCATAATGTCCCGATTGTCGGTAAACAAGCAAACCCACATGTAAATCAGGTCCACCCCCTCGCTCCACGTCCTCTCTGTCACTCTGTTGACTGCTGTCAAATAAAGGGAGCTCGAGTGGTGTTAGCCTAACCTTGAATCCACTTTGCTTGATTCTGGAAATGCATCATGTGAAACACCTTCAGGTGCAAGTAAAGGCTCATTTAATTCTGTTGCATCACTTTTGAGGTGCAAATCAACCACTGTCTGGTTGCACCAAAGAAACCATTGTGTGGAAATCCCCGTTTGACTGATAGACATTCTCGCCATGACTTTATGTTAGTTTGCAAGCATGTATAGCGTGAGCCGCAGTGTTTGCAACCTCAGACTGTAGCACAGCTGTCTTTCTCTGTGTGTCTTTGAAACCAAGTGGCAGGAGTTGAGAGTTGAAGGCTGCTGGGATCTTTTGATATGAGAGGTAAACAACACTCTCCCTTGTGCCTTGACTACAAGGAGAAGGTTCTGTTTCCTCCTGACTCTGAGTCAGGGTGAGTGGGATGCAGAGAAAATACTGAAAGGAGGTGTTTTACTATCATTAAATAAAGTATAATGCAGCAGCGTCGGGAGGAATGGATTTCTTTTCTCGATTCTTTTGTTTACAGACGTCATTAGAACGGATTGCGTTTGATTGCTCGCTGTTCATTCGCTCACTAAGCTGCGTGTTTTCACACCCCCGCACCGATCTCTGCCTAAAAATCTGATTGCACATGGACCAAAAGTTTGATCTCGATGTAGAAGGACGCGTATACTGGTTTCAACATAAATGACGATGCGGTCTAAGTTTGTCATTTTTATTAGGCCGTTTGATGTTGTGGGTTTATTTTGGTTATTGACGGTGTGTTTCTTTCTGGGAGTCTTAAGGTCGGTATGATATCTAGATTCATGCGCACTGTGTTCGGTCAAACTGCTGGCATCATCATAGATTGAGTCTTAAATCAGCTACGTTGGCATTCGTTGAGTAGTTGCTTGTGAAGATGCTGATGTTTAGCTGATTATGTGACGAAGGCTTATATCACGGCGGTTGCAAAGAATCTCTGCTCTTCCCACGGAGTCTTCACTCTGTGTTGAAGGTCAAGGTCATACTTGTCGTTTTAGGTGTCATTTTTCCAATTTTAACCAGAATTGTTACTCATCCTTGAGTATTGTGTGATTTTTTACTGAGCCCTGCACACAGTCATCACCTAATGGATCAAGGTGAAGGTCACGCTTGAAAATTCATAGTTTCACATAGACTTGGATTCTGTTAATCAGAGACAGATGGACAAAAGTGTTTCAATGAGTCGAAGTTACTCAGCGTAAAAGTGTGTGTGTGTGTGTGCGTGCATGTGTGTGCATGTGTGTGCGTGCATGCACACGTGCGTGAGGAAACACTGCATCTTTCAAGACGCACACAAACCTACAGATGTTATTACGTGCCTGGTAAGGCTTTGCAGTATCTCTGGAGCAGCTGAAGACAGAAAGTCTGTCTGAGTGCTGGACAGGTGCTGTGCAAGATGGATAAATATTGTACGGTGACACAGTTCTGCCACTGTTGTGTTTTCCACGTATAAAATATTTGACTTTTCGTGATTTTAAGTCTGGGATTCACACGAACCGTCTCTGCTGGTCTGCCTGGCTCCGTCTCCTTCACTGATGTCACTGAACAGTGAATAAGTTGGCAACGCGAGTTCTTCTCGTCATTGCCAACTTACCAGCTGTGTTGCTACATTTAGTCCTTTCACAGTTATTTTATTTGTTTATTTATTTTTGTTGTTGTTTGTTTTGTCTAAATATTACGTACTGCTGCTAAGCGAAGCACTTAATACTGACCGCTGGATATAAAAATGCCCTGATGTATTCACATAGTGGTGCTCCAGGACTGATCATTACAGGACCGTTTGGAGAGCTGTTGGCTAACAGGTGATTTCTGTATTTACAAGAGGTGGAATAACCAGACACCACACAATATGATATTATTGGGATTTTTAACATTTTCCAATATGATGATTAACCTTCCTGTTCTATGGGAATATAAGCAGAGTAACATCAGCTAGCTTGAGGTGATTCCTATAGACCGGGGGGAGGCAACTCCAGGCCTCGAGTGCCGGTGTCCTGCAGGTTTCAGATCGCACCCTGGGTTAACACACCTGAATCAAATGATTAGTTCATTACCAGGCCTCTGGAGAACTTCAAGAAATGCTGAGGAGTCATTTAGCCCTTTAAATCAGCTGTGATGGATCATGGACTCATCTAAAACCTCCAGGACACCGGCACTCGAGGCCTGGAGTTGCCTACCCCTGCTATAGACTGATGGCAACATGTTGACAATCTATGCATCTTACAATTTAGACAGTAAGTGTTGAAAATCTTCAGCTCTGTCTCTGAGACTGATTGCATTCGGTCCAAGTCAGACACCATTATTCGTGCAATCCCCTCGTAATTGCCTTTTTATTTATTTATTTCTGTCCCGTCTCTCACCAGCCTGGTTCTGCCAGAGGTTTCTTCCTGTTGAAAGGCAGTTTTTCCTTCCCAGTTTTGCCAAATTTTTTCCCCAAGGGGGGTTGATCTTCACCTTACACTATAAAGTGCCTTGAGGCAACTGTTGTTCTGATTTGCCACCATGTAAATAAGATGGAATCGAACTGTCTTAATCAAAAGGGGCCATAAGTGTGCAGCACCCTCAAGCTTGGGACAAACACGAGGTCACCACAGGTTGCAGTTGGTTGGAGAATGTGAAGAAATCAGGCAGATATCATTTCTATTTTATTTATGTATCTATTTATTTTGTGTAGGTGGAGGGAGGCTGCTCTCCCACTTGCACTCGCGTGACTGAGCCGTTAGTTTACTCTGAATTAGAAGGTCGCTTTTTCCAGATAAGTGTGTTGTACGTTTTTTTGTTTGAGCCGATTTAGTGAATGTTTGCTCCGCTAATGTTATCTGAGGAAGGTGGTGCATGAGATGAGCCTCGTTTGTAGGATTCCCAGTGTCTCTGTGTATTTTGCAGTGTAACAGCACAGCAAACGCAGTAAAATTGTTGTGGGAGACCAAAAGCATGGGCACCTAGGGATCATTCCAGGTGAGATATGTAGTAGTTACTGGTCATTATCTATGCAGCCACAGCGAGTGAGTAAGCCGGCCACCTGAGAAGATAATACAGGCAGTGAAAAAGTACCCGAACCTCTCATGACTCCCTCAAACATTGCTGACTCGCACTTTCTCTCACCTGCTGCACACAGCCAATTACTGAAGCACATACACTCCGTTACAACCTGGTATTTCCTCCTGCAGGCAGAAGAGGACAAATAAAAAGAGCTCCCTGTTCTGCATTTTAATTTGGAAGCACCAGATGCCTGCACTGAACTGATGCTTTAACCTGTTTGAACAGTCCTTCGGCTCGACCTTTCAAAAATGCTCATGTGCACACAGAGCCACACGATCAATTATACATGTGTGTTTTCATATGTAGGCTGGAGCACCGCAAGGCCTTCCCTTGTCTTTGCCAAGCAGGGCAAGACCTAGAGACAGGAAACAGTCGAGTGAAGCTCTTTTGTAATAAAGAGAACACTTTCAGTTCTGAGCTGCTCTTTATTTTACAGTAAAATATTTTATGTAAAATATTGTATACTTTTAAAGCAGTTGGAGTTACATGTAAGAAATTTGAATGAAAGCAAGATTAAAATAAAATAAAAAATGTATCTAAAACCACGACCTGTGCCTGAGGTCACGAGCGAGTCCAGCCAAGCTCCTCTTGTAGCAGATGGGAGGGTCCCGAGGCAGGATGGAGGACTGAGCTCGCGCCTTCGGCTCTCGCCCGGGTCTGTTTCTGAGCGCTCAGCAGAGCGAGAAGAAGCATTGAATTAAAATAAATGACAGGAACACGGAGAGTGACTTCAATTTAAGATTATTTTAATTACTTCAGATTAAAACTAAAATCAGCCACCAGAAGGGAAACTCTGAGTCAGTGACAGGTTGTCTTTTCATGTAGTTTAGAGTAATACAAGTGTATTTATTGGGTGGTGGTTTAAAATGTTTCATTTTTCCGTTAATGAAGAAACGTGTCGAGCAGTACAACTAAAAGTTGTTGGTTGCAGGAGGAGGAATTTACTCTTTCCTGTACCTGATACTGTAAATATGTTTTTAGCTGCTGATCAAACAAAACAAACAATTTAAGGAGTGGTAATCCAAGACAAAATAACTGGTTTTCACCGGGACTGTTTGACTATTCTTTAAAGATCACCCGACACCCCGGACTGGTCTCAGATGACTGAGCGTAGTACCACACCTGTAATATGTGCGCTTTAACTGGTACAGTTTGCAATATAAAGGAATATTACACCATGTCACCTAATCTTACCAAGTCTCACGTGCTTTGCGAGTGTGATACCGGGTACATAGTAGACCAGCGGTCCCCAGCCTTTTTTGCGCCGGTTTAATGTCAGATAATATTTCCACGGACCGGCCTTTAAGGTGTCGCGGATAAATACGACAAAAACCGTGGTATTTTGTAAATATAACAATAAAGGCGAATTCACTTTGCAATTGTGTAACTTTATTAGCAGCGTCCACCTGAAATGTGCCAACAGCACTGACAGTAACGTCCTCCTCTCTGCCCCTTAATGCTCTCTGGTCGCTATGGTAACGGGTAAATATTTCTTTCAAAATAAGACGCGCAACTACAATGCGGCAAAAGACCCAGGGAAACGGAGTTAACGTTAAAAAACCCTGAAAACCATAAATTTCACACCCGAGCCTCAACTCTCGCGGCCCAACACCGGTCCACGGCCCGGGGGTTGGGGACCGCTGTAGTAGAGGACTCGCATTTCTTTTGATAAATGTCCCCAAAGTGTTTCTAGATGCTTTCCCAGCAGCAGTAGTACTGGTTTTATATACATTTTTATTTTTTTGATAGACAAAGCTTTTTTAAGTTAAGATATACTCTTACATGTAAAGATTTGCTGCTTTTCTTTGTTTTTCGTTGCAACCTTAGGCCATAAAGAAGCAAAAATGACTCAATTCTGACTAATTTACCCTTCAAAGAGTCGTCTTGTCACCTCCACTGCTGTCCTTTTAAAGAGCACTTCCTGAACGCCGTATGTGAATTAGAGGTGGGAATCACCATACATCCCACGATACGATATTATCACAATACTTAACGCACAATACGATATTATTGCAATTTTTAAAAATATTTTGCGATATTCAGATTCTGTACATAAAGGTAAACTTTATCAATATTCATTTTATCTAATATCAAAGTCTCGCACTCAGTCTTTCTCTCAGTTCAGTCAGTTTTATTGTTGACAAACTGAACGGTTTGTATTACAGTCTAGTCCAACTTAACTGAATGCAACCATCTGGTACAATTACAGCTATTCTGAACTATGCAATATGAAAACTATGCAGCCCCTTCAGCAACTGAAGAATTTGAAAGTAAATTAAAACAAAATATAATTTTACATTAAATAAAAAAGTTTTAAACGTAATTAAAATAAAACACGTCTTAAATTAAAATAAGTAAACTGTCATGTTTATTGCTGCCAAAAAAAGGTTAAACACATTTGGACAGTGTCAGGATTCTTGCTCAGAAAAAGGATCAACATGCTCTGAAGTCAGAGCACAAAAACCTTTTTGTAACAAAATATCGATTTCTGCCGTCCCTGTATCGATACATTATTAGCAAACAAAATATCACCATACTACACAGTATCGATTTTTCCCCCCACCCCTAATGTGAATATAACAAAAATAAAAACGCCATCTTCTCTAGCCGTGCATAGCGCTCGATGAGCGGCTCTGGCCTTACGCAGCTGGTCGTGCCAAGCTTAGAAGTGATGCTCGCCTGGCACGTTGTCATAGACTGGACTCGACTGGAGCTGTGTGCTGCAGTAACAAAAGCGCATTCAGGCCGGGACAATGGGGAGCTGACAGCCCGGGTTGTGTTTATCACTCTGCTTTTTCTTTCGCTGCTTTCCTCCTGTTTATTGTGTTTGCCGTCTCTCCGCTTCTCTCTTCTGCTCTCGGTCGTTGCCTGTGCATATGTTCAGCAGGCAGCGCGTTTGTCACTGTAAGAGAATAGCTGTGCACAGTGTGGCTTCGTCATTAAACACAGGGTGTAATTCTGTCACGGTAGTGACAGCGATCTGATTGTTGGGTTCAGGCTCTGCTTTAGCACACTTTTGTTGACTCATTTGTTTGGTGGGCAGCAATTTGTGGGTGCTGAGGTAGTTGTCTATAATTGTAGCAATCATGTTTTCTTATAATAGACCAGCAATGAATCACCAAGAGGATTTTGTACGTCTGTAAGATCACGGTCTCATGTGGACAATTGATCCAATCTTTCAGCCTCAAGAAGCAGCCCGGCTGTCTGTTTTTGTTTTGTTTTTGTGATCAGTCACTTTAATGAGTTTGTTTAAAGGATATCAGCAAGATATGAAAACGCTCATTGCAAATTGCCAGAGATTAAGCCGGCATGCTGAAATACTAATGCCCATACATTTTCCATTTGCAACAAATCCTAATAGTCCTGAAGGCGGCCCAGCATCCGAGCACGTCATTTGCTTGAATGTTTATTATTAGACTCATAAAGTTAAAGCAGTCGGTCCAACGATGAACTTATGAAAAGTTCGTTTTGTTTTTTCAAGTAGACGTGAAATATTTTTTTGGTTTAAGTTTCTCAGAAGTACGAGGAGAGTCCCAAAGTCAGGTCTCCAAAGACGTAGAGAAACTGTTCGTACGGCTGTTGGCCCCACTGTTGTGATTGGTCCTTCCTCCCAAACAAGCATGCGCGGCTTCGCTGGGATGCTCAATCTTGAAAATGGAACATCGCGCAGTTATTTTGATTTTTGAACCAAAAAGGTGATGAAGCGGTTGAAATTCATTGACAGTTAATGGAAGTATACGGACAGCTATGCATGGATGTAAAAAACTTTGCAAGTGTTGTAGAGAGTTTACAGCCTGGTGTCATAGCGGCATCCTAAAACTGTCACAGCGTTTACAAAAATGATCGACCGAAAATAAATAATTCTTCAACCTTTAAAATGATGCAAATATGATAGAAAATAAACAGTTGTTTTATTTCAGGAAAAAATAGGAGACCTCACTTTTGGGTTCGCCCTCGTAAATATATTGTTGTCATAGACTGTATCGTGCAAAGGTTTGTGGTCATTTAGTCATCTCATTATTCTTGTTATCCTTACTGTAAAACAGGAAATCTCTCTCTGTTTGTTTCTTTGTCCACAATCTCCTCCGACACAATCAGGATTTGAGCTACAAACTTGGCACTGGTACATTTTCTGGGCCCATCATCCATGCAAACAGTGACGTTGCGACAGCTCCCTACCATTTTGGGTGTGAGCACTCAGTCTGCGTGATAATTCACCAAGGAAAACCTCCACATCAGAGCTGCTGTAGGACAGAAGAAGAGAAGTGAGAAGCAAAGTTGTTCTGTCAGAAAGCTTTTAGCGACATGTTGTTTTTTTTTGCATTATGCCATTTTAATTTCACAACATCGTCTCGTTTATATCGACAAAAGCTGAATGAGGCATCTTATAACATCATCGTGTTATAATGTGATATGTGTTGCGTACTTGCGTTCATACAACGCCTTATAAAAGCATTGAATGTCATGGTTTGCAGCATCAACAGGCCCAGCAGTACTGCAGCATGCTACAGTAAAACTAACCAGAAATGTTATGAATGAAACTCTTGTTTACAGAGACTCTTTAACATAATCCAAGTTTATCGTGTTTATATCATAACTGATCATTGGAAACAGCCTTTTTTATCAGGTCAGCACAGCTGAAAACTGTTAAACTGCTAATCAAAGAGTGAATGCATCTGTATAGCTGAGTATCGGAGCAGCTTTCTGGGTCTCTTCTGTCTCATTGCAGTTTTAAAACAGGAACCGCTCCTCTCACAGAGCCCCCCCCCCCCCCCCCCACTGTCCATCAATCAAGAGAAGTGTATCAGTGTCTCTGCTGTGATAAATGTTCTTGTCTGTAAAAGTAGTAGTACTATTGTTGAAAACTTCCCAAATTAATTATTATTTCTCAGAGCAATTTGTTTTAAGCTGAAACTCAACCTACAAAAGCAAATGCACCGGACAATTTCGACCGTTTTTAGTGTTGAAAAGTCAAAGTGCTCATGTTAAATTAAAAATGTCCCTCTGTAGCTGTGCGTCCATTAGAAATGTGAAAAGTTCCTTTGATCAGTAATTGTTCTGCCTCTGGATGTCATGGAGCTGTCCTGGTTGACACTCCTCTGTAACATTGTAACAACAAAAGGAGGATCTGAGCGTGTGCTCACATTCCTCAGCCTCCCTTTAAGGTCTTTGCCAGGGTGCTGGAGAAGAGATTCCTTCAATCCGGGGGGGATAATGCACTTTTCACGTGGTTGTGCGAGACCGGGCCAACTCTTTGTCCACTCGAAGATTTGGTGGACAGAATTTCGAGGCACAGCCAGTAAGCAGAGGGTTTCTGCTTCGGTGGCCTTGGGATGACCTCTCTACATTTTGCTGATGATTTATCAGACAGAGACCTCCAGCTAGCACTGGGGCAGTTTGCAGCCAAGTGTGAGGTGTTGGTGATGAAATTTAGAAGCTCCAAGTCTGAAACCGTGGTTCTCAGCGGCAGAAAGGCGGCAAAAGTTTCGGTATCTCGGGTTCTTGTTTGTGGGTGATGGATCATAGATGGTTTGGTGTGATTCAGCAGTGACGGACTGTGCTGAAGAGGTAGCTGAGTATAAAAGCAAAGTGGTCAATTTATATGTCAGCCTCACAGAGTAGAGCTGCTAAAGTCTGCGTTTCTCTGCTTAGGCTACAGCTCACATGGCCCTAAAGGTGGTAGACTACGCGAGGAAATAATTTTTGGTATTAGCTGATTAGTTAATGAGTTGTTTCTTCGGTGCTTATATAACATGTAGTCCCATTCCACGTGTCATTCTGTTAGCAATGATGAAGAAAGTAAGTGGGGAAAAAATACAATCCAAAGTCTGAATATTTTGTAATGAAACTCGATTTTACAGGTCAGTGCCCACAGGTTTGATATGATGGAAGGAAACATCCACACTGATGTCTCGCTCTAAATTACTGTCCTCAGTAGTGAGTCATCCCATTGGCAGATGTGGCAGAGCAGTGCTGGAGTCTGTTGGTGGCGGTGACACAAAATGAGCTCTCCTCCACACTTCACCAAATCAGGTTTAAAACTGATAGCGAAGGACAGCGGAGCTGCTCCGCAGTGCAGCCGACGCCGGTCGCTCCATCAGTTCGGTCCGCCTGCCCATGTCCTCTCTCACACTGCGTCTCACATCTGCACTTGGGTAACAGCAGTAAGTCTGACTGCTGTTTCTGGCAAATGAATTCACGCATTTGTTCATTAGAAATAATTCTGGTGATTATTTTCGAGACAACATTTTCCTGTCATTCCCATTTCGTCCAGTTTAAAAGCCGGTGTTATTAAGTCTCGTCAGTATTCAGAGATTATAATGGTTTCTGTTTCTGATTGTACAACTCGTTTGGTATTAATAGATGATGAAAAGCATCATTTTGACACCTTTACTGATTGCTTCCTTCCCGTCCTTCAGCTGTTCGAAGGTTTGTTCACCGATCCGACTCTGTGCTGTGGCTCGTTTGTTTTATCTTTTAGTCACACTACGTGTCCTTTTTCGTCCTTTCCTCTGTTCCTTTGCCTCGTTTTTTAACACCTGCTTTGCTCCCAGAGCTTGTGACAAATGCGCCTCCTCCGAGGTTAGCAGGGCATCTTTATTTTATGCTCAACTGTGTCATTACATTTAACCCAGTTCCATTTTTATTTTGCTTTTTGAGCCAGATGAGGATGCCGGTGTCTGAAAGCGCGAGGAGACACGTGGGGACTCGTTCCTCTGTCCTCTCAAGCAAAGGAAGGAGAAAGGCAGGTGGAGGTGGTGAGGAGGCGGGAGTTTGGGTTGACCTTCCCTTACCCTCCTTCCCTCCTCCCTCCTGTCAGAGAGACGTCTGCTAGTAGAGCCATCGCTGGCAAAGGGAAAGGAAATAAAAACTGAAATGCTTAGTATGGGCGGAGAGGATGCATCATTTATATCCTGCTGTGGGTAGTTCTTGTTCCTGTATGAGACCTTATTTCATTCCTTCCCATCTGCTTTTTAAAGGCCTAATTTTTCATGGCAGCCGTCTGCGTGTTGTCAGGCAGTGTGAGGGTGGCAGAAGACGAGGTTAGAGTGTTTTTAATTGATAAGGCTGCATTTCCTCCCTGTGTGGCTGTTAAAGATATATTTTCCTCCTCGTGTTTAGTTTTAGTTGCATTGCCTGTGTTGCCGTTCTGCATCTGCTCGTCTTCGGCCTGCAGTGCCAACGCCAAAAATAAGGGTTGATCGGGTGTGTAGAAAACAGAATTACCTGATGCCGATGAAAGGCCGTTTGAAGTTCTGCCAAAAAAACATTTCTAAAAATAATTTCATCGCATGTTTCTCAGAAAAAGGCATGTAAACGGTTTCAGTGCGTTTTTAATTGGTGGATAATCAGTCCAATTTTCAGAGTAAATATTTGTTAATTTATATATTATTACATCACATTTTGGGTCATTTAGACCAAAATACTCAATTTTGCTCTACATGGGCCTGATATCCAGTTACGAGGACGTTATGCTGCTACTGTTCTATCAAGCTTGTAAACGAGTATCCTCATATGTGGCTCTCATTTTTCTTAGAAACAAAAATTAGGTAAAAAAAATAAATCTGGTAATTCTTTGTTTTTACATTCATCAGGTCCCAATCAGCCCAAATATCAAAGAGAAATTAAAACTGCTGCTGTGGAAGAGTTCGTGTCTCAGGAGGTTAAGCCACCTTTATTGTCCCAAAGAGCAGGACGAGATTGAAGGAATCTGAGAACATGAGCACCGTTGCCTATTTTTGAATTTTGCCACATATTTTGGTGCAATCCTCCAAGATAATAAAACACTAACACAAATAAATTAAAAATATTGGATGCAGCAGATCGTGATATTGCTGTTAGTTTGGTTTGACTATTGCAGATCCAGCGGCCTAATATTTAACCTAATATCACCTCGGCATCAGTGACCAAACATTCATATTCTACAAAGTTTGGTTCGTTGAGGGGAAAAAACTTGGAAACTGTGGCCCAACTTTAGTGTTTCACACTATGAGAAAATTTGTATCACAGTATTTTTTAAGACTGTTGCTTCATAAAGTCGAAGGAGGTTAGAATTAACATGATTTCTGCATAATTGAGCTTTTATAAATGTATAAGGACTGTGTGGAATAATAACGCTCTTTAATGGCAACATTAAAAATAAAATAAAACCACATGATTGTTCGACATATGACTACAACGTTGGTCCTTGACAGGTGGCTTCTTTTGTTGCTAAACAGAAAACATTTGGCCCGTTGGTGTCAGTGTTTCCACAGCAGAACTTCACACGGACACGTCGCTCTGTCAGGAAAAACATCCGTTAGATTTGCCTCGCCTCGTTCCCCTTGGCGTTTGTGGACGAGATGCCAGAGTCTGATTTTATAAAGCCGGGGAACTTGCAGACAGCAGACGCAGCTCCTGTCTTTGTCACAAGTTTCTTTGATCCATCTCTGGTCTCCTGTTGATCTGCCGCTACAGTTTGCTCAGCTGTTCACAGACTGTCGTGCTACCTGACTGCCTAGCATTACCCAGCATGCTTTTCATTAGTGAAATGTTATAAACGTGCGATGATCTTATATATTTATATGATTTTTAGGTTTAGAACCATTATTGAGGAGGGTGCACAGTTGTACCTCCTCTCACTGTACTCTACAGTCCTACTAGTATCCAGTAATATAAGTCACTCGAGAGGACACAGAGGACTTTTGCCTTCTTACTGACATGGTCAGGTAAAGCTAAGGTTTAGGCCCCGCCCACAGTGGACACAAGACTGGTCAGTGAATTTTTTGCAAGCTGTGAATAGTTGACGAGTGGTTGCTGGAGGTTGCTCGCAGTGACTAGTGTGAAATGATTTGTGTACGGCGCTGCACTGAAAACCTTGCGATCGCTGTGGTTGCCAGCAGACTCCTGGAGTTGCCTGTATTTTGCACGGAAGATGCTGACGTGTCTGCAGACACTCGTAAACTACTCGCTATTCTGCATTGAAACTGCGAAAAGTGCGACGCCAACCAGAAACGGTGTCTGCTCACCTTCACAATAAAAGTTTGAAATGTGTGCACAGCTTTTACTGTGAAGGCAAACGGTCTCTGTTTCTGGTTGTTTCTTACTTTCTCCAAGCTTCACTACAGTCTGGAGAGAAACTGAGAAGTGTTTGTACAAGTCGGCAGCTTTCAATCCCGGGTGGGTCCGGTGGTGCTGCACCCTGCTCAACACGACGCATTCAGTAGATGCGATCAGTGAAACTTTATCGATATGTCATAAGAAAGTGTCAGGCGTGAGTCTCACACCCACACTGTGATATTACAGCAACTCACGTTTCCAAATGTCAAGCGTTTAATCGGTGCATAACGCGTTTCAGCATGTTCGCTGCTTGTGCGAGCAGTCAGTAGATGTTGCACATGGCAGGACCAAAAACTGCGCCCACATTTATTTCCTGAATAAAAAATGATCTGGAGTTTGAGGAATCAGGGTCACAGAGTGTCCCACTTCTTCCCAGGGCTCTGTTTGCCCCAGAGCTGATTTCAGCTCAACGTTTAGTTGGAACCAGGCGGAGAATGCTGGATGTCAGCTACTTCTATACATGCCAGCACCGTGGGTATGGTGTCTTTGTGCCTCTGCTTTGTGCTGCGTCAGGACTGTGAGGATTAGAGCTAAAAGTATATGTAATTAACTCAGATCTACGAGCAGGTTTCGGTGTCTTTGTGACGCGTCTGTTTTTATCTGGTGTGCTCCCTTTGCCCCCCTTTCTGCTTGCCTAAAAACCATCTGGTGCTCTGGTCAGATCTGCCGTCCCGCTGCACGGCTGCCGTGGAAATCTGCTCAGGCAGGATTTATTAGTAGTGGGTTAAAACCTGTAAAATATTCTGACAACGAGGACCAGCATTTCTCTGAAAGGTTAGGATAGCGTTTTATAAATATCGAGGTTGGCCAGTGATAATCATTTGAGGTACTGACGAGAAGTTGTTGGGTTTTTATTAAATAAATTGATTGATGTGCTGGTGTATGACCTCCACCGCTGACTCCGCCCATATTAAAGGCCAAAGATGATGAATCTTACGGTGGCAGCGCTGCAGTAGTCGGTCATTAATCATCTTCAGGAGTTTGTTTGGTTTCCACACTGTACAGCAGATATGAAAATATTGGCAAAGTGTAGTTTCGCTGGAAATCGATACACTAAGCATTGATATCAGTCGTGCAGCTGCTGCTCCGCAGTATTTCCGTCCCTCCTGTGGGCTCTCCTCCTCTGCCCAACACAAAGCTGTCTGCAGGCCTCCAGTCCTGCTGCTGAGCTAATTACTGAGGTGTGAGGAGTTTCAGGTGTGTGTGTGTGTGTGTGTGTGTGTGTGTGTGTGTGTGTGTGTGTGCATGCACACTCTAGGGCTTGCTGTGTTGGTTTCTGCATGTGTGGCTGTTGTCTTATGCCAGGTCACCAGGACTGAGCTGAATCTGTGCCAATAGAAGGAGAGGGCTGTTGTCAACACACACACACACACACACACACACACACACACACACACACACACACACACACACACACACACACACACACAGTCAGCAGAATAACAGATAACAGGAACCCTGCGTGAGCCCTGGGGAAACTCTTGCCCCATTATGGATTCTCTTGCAAAGGGCAGGATGCTTTGTGTACACGTTGCATTAAAGTGTTTGTGTTTCTTTGATATAATTGTGTATGCAGGGGCTTAAAAGGTGCATGTTGCTCTGCTGCTGCAGTGCACTTCCTCCTGTCACCAGCAAATTAAAAATAAACCTCTCGTGAAAACGGTGGACGCACGACAAGTCGTATTTAAGCTCTGAGGCGATGGGGGTCACATGTTGTTCTGATGTCGTGCGATCTTTGATTTTCCTGTTCGACCGCTCGCACAGACGTGCGTTGGCATGTGTGACAGGGCTTGTGTGTCGGTAATAAATTGTAATAAACTGTTGCAATCCAGAAATGTTGAGCAGATAAGCAGAGTGTTTGCTGCATGCATGTTCAAACCTAAATGCACCAGTAGCTGTGCTGCGATGAAGTGCAGCACATGCACGTCTTTTTTTTTCTTCTTTCCGTGGAGGTTACCTTGGTCTCTTCTGCCTCGTTCACTCCATCGATCGCTCTCTCTCCTCCCCTGTTCTTTCCTCCCCCATCTCTCCCGTGTCACCCCTCCTCCCTTCATTCTCTGAATTTATCCTTTGAAGTCATCTGTGAAGCTCCTCTCTGCTCTCCCTCAGGAGTTCCCTTCCTACGCTCAAAGTGTCTCAAGAGTTTCTACAAAGCTGGACTTTGCTGAAATCGTTTACATGCGTTTTGCTGACACTTTGATAGTTTGTCACAGGGCAGAGGAGAATCTTTGACATTTCCACATTTTATAGAGTTACAAAACATCCTCTGGGTCATTTTCCTCTCCAGCATGTGGAGAGAAGGGGGGAGAGAATCTAGACGTCACACTTTTCTCTAATGCGGCTCTCCCTCTTTCTTACAGATTGCTGTGACGTTCTGAGTGAAGATGGCATTATTTCAGAACAACTTCTGGGTAAGTGTCTTGAAAACCTCTTTAAATGGAGTAACGCTGCAGGGCACGTGCAAAGATCTCTAACTGAACTTGGTCACCTGTGGTAGCTGGATCACAGCTATGACTGACCCAGCTTCTCATTCATATTCTCCACAGACAGTCGTGCCTCTCTGTTGTGCATCAGGTACAAACAGGAAGTGCTTGTTACCAATAGATACCAGTCTTTTATTTAGATCTCAGCTTTCAAGCAGTCTCATTTAAATTCTGCTTCTAGGCTGAGATGATGGTGATGAATGGCTTTTAACTCGCAGTTACTAGTTATTATGTAAAGACTTTATTTATTTAAAATAACTGTTATGTGGCAGATGCTGTTGATGGGCATCAGTGATTTTTGGCAACTTGGTTTGAGGAAACTTATTTTATTTAAAAAACACATTTTTCTGGTGAATGTCAGAGATTGCAAGTTGAATGACTCTCCCTGTCACTTCTTTTCATCTGTTCTGCATTTCCTTTTACTTTTGGCTGGTTTATAAAGAAAAATAAAAGCTTTTCAAACCCACTTTAAAAAAAAAAAAAAAAAGTAGCTATAAATATGTTTGTCCCAGTCCTGGCGATTTATCTGTTGGTGGAAAATCAAAATCCAAAATCTTTGGTGGGAACCTGAATATTTTTATATGCAAAAAAATGCTGCAAAAGGAAAAGTCCAGTTATGTTATTTCCCTTCAGTCTTCACATTTCACCCGTATCTGTCTTTGCACACAGAAATTAACGTGCAGGCGTCTGTGGACACGTCTCTCTTCAGATAACAAGCGGCAAAAGTCGCCCACAGACGTGCTCCCGTGCAGTCCTCCAAAATCTAGGTCTTGTGTCTGTTTGCGAACCACAACTGTGCGAACACAAAAACTCAAACGCTTCGTTTAACAGATTCCCCGAGCCGGTGCCAGGTGTTTACAGCGTCTCGCCTTGTGTGTTCACCGCCACTAACTATACATCATGTCATGAATCATCCTCTAACATGACATGTAAGAGGAAAAAACAGGGTAATTAAAAGCCTGACAGCGAAAGGATTCATAAGCTCGGGTTAGATTACACTCGGTTTTGCAAGTATTAAAAAAACTAGTATGACTAATTATGGCATTAATTGGCTTAATTTCTCCGTGAATAACGGCCTCATTAGTAGTCTTACACCAATGTACGAAGCACAGGAGTGAAAGTCTCCCACATGCCTCTGTGACTTTGTCAGCTGACAGCTTTTTCCTTCTCTCTTTGTCCTCCTCTTTGCTTCTGTCCCAGCCTACCTAGTACATCTATTTCAGGTGTGCCCTAGTTTTTGGCCTAACAGACAGAAAAGTTTTGCACATTGAACTAATATTTCCAGACTTTCAATTAAGGTGCAGAAGACACAGTTTATAACAGAGACTCTCGAAGTTTAGTTCATTGAGCCGACGTGCGGTTTAGGGCCAGAAAAGAAAAATGACCCATCTAAAGCCACTAATTTATAACTCCAGAGAACCTGCACGGACGGGGGAGTCCAGTAGTACAGTTAACTGTAGCCACACCCCTTATTTCCTATCATGCCTCATTTCCCATCACTGACTTAGTAGTCAGTTGTCTGTTTTATGTTTCAGTGCAAGTGATTCTTCAGAGGAAGCTGGTTTTTGCTGATGGTTGGAATCTCTGTGCGGTCACACCACCCATATTTGGAAACTGTATATTGGTATTAAACAGTATTTTATTTTTGCATGCAGCCTTATTACTGAGGCAGTTTGAGAACCTCGTCATTGAACTTCACCCCATGATGATTAGGGATGGGTATTGAAACCCGGTTCTTGTTGAGAACCGGTTCCCACTGTCTCAATTCCTTGGAATCATTTGCCATTTTTGCAAACGATTCCCTTATCGATTCCAGTCGCCCCGAATGACGTCACCACGTTGCGGAGCGTCATTTACCTGGCAGGAAACACGGCGGCTCAAACGCTCAAAAGTTTGGTTTTACTTTACGAGAACGGATGACAACAGGGCAACTTGCAGTACTTGCAAAGTAGAGATTTCATTTAAGGGAGGAAACACTACGAATATGCAAAAGCATTTGCTCACAAAACGATGACCTTAAATGAATGTCGTGTTTTTAATTTGCTCCGGACTCGTGAATCTCAACCAGCAGCAGCGGTAACGTTTGCACGTCCTCTCCTGTTAATGCGGCAGGTCAATAATCAACAACAGTGCATATTATGTTAGCACGATCTGCCTTATTACAAACCTGCCATTACTGTGCATTTAGTGACCATGATGACAGACAGAGTCTGGCTCAGATGCTGGCAGTTCTCGCTGCAGTCTACCGGTAGCGTCTCCTTTCAGGCAGGATAGACGAACGTCACCGAGCAGAGACTCAGTTTGTGGTCAAAGGTTTGCACCCATTTGCCACAGCAGATGATTTTCAGTAAGTGAATGTGTTTAATTGTAGGCAGGGACATTACTGGATATTCTTGTGTAATTGCTACAGAATAATTGATGTTATACTTTGTTATTGCTACAGAAGAATATTTATTTTATTATTTTACATTTACATTTTGTTTTCCTGGGGACCCTGTGACACCCCATTGAAGAGCCGTAGGCTGGATCTCTTAAGATCTCACTGCTGGGTTTGTAAGGCCATGTTACTCCTAAATTTCTATCTTGTTCAAAGAGAAGATAAAAAAACAAAGTTCTGAGCTGATCGACCTTAGTGTTCTCCTTTTTAAAAAAGAATCTATAAAGAATCGAATCGTTAAAGAGAATCGAAAATGGAATCGTGAAAATCTTATCAGTACCATCCCTAATGATGATTTATTGAACTTGAGCCCACTGTAAGCAGCTGTTATTACCTCTCCTGCTCATCTGTCCGTCTCTTACAGCTGTAGTGTTGCTTTGCTTTCGTGTTTTCTTTACTGGTGAATATGAGCTGTCGATTGTCTTTGTGTGTTTGTGCTGAACATAGAACTGCAGATTTACAGCCAGGCAAGTAGAAAAGCAAAATCTAAAGAACAAATGAGGTGACGTACTTGTGTGTCTTTACATATTTCCCATTCAGCCTGCTTTCAGAGCCAAATGGCTTTGAAATACAAACCACTCTCTAGTTAATTAGGCAGCACAGCCACTCGGGGACGAGCTACACACAGAGCCTCGGCTTGTTTGGCTCAAGAACATTCACAGCCACTCACAAAGCCTCCTCATAGCACACTGTCCTTTCCCATTAACTGAATGAAAGCTGTGCTTATGGTCCACAGGAGGAAGCGTACCGGCTGTAATTAAGTGCATCCTTAGCAAATTAAGGCGCTGCTAAGTCTTTGGAACAGAATGTGTTTCTCTGTAAGGATTCGTCACGCTCGATCGTTCCAGGAAACGTAATCGCACTTAGCAATAATCATCGAGGTATATAGAATATAAAATATCTCTTCAGTATGCTTTGATTTCGTTTGCTGGCTCTCAGATGTCATCACTTTGCGAGTGTGCCAAAGGATTGAGACAGTTTTTATTCTCTTGGTTCTCCCTTTGCCTCGAAGGTAGAGAAGCTAAAATAGTTTATTTCAGTGGATGAACCGAGCGGCTCCACAAAGGCCCAGAATAAGGAAGATAAATAAGGATTACTTGGACCTGCGAATCATGCAGAGCTACTTCACTGGAGTCCAAAAATAAAGCAAAATATGGAGCTTAAATTTTGGCAGAATACGTCGCCATTAAATCTTCCCAATTAAGAATTTCATATGGTTTGTTGTTGTTCTTTCCTTTTGATGTAATTCAAATAATTTATTATTTAACAAAGTATATTTTCTAATATGGATTAACTGAGTAAGCTTTACAGTTTGTTTGTTTTTTTTTAAATGATGATGTAAAATATGGGCTATTGTCGTCACCCCGACAGGCAAGTTTGTGAGTTTGATATCTTAAAGATAAAAAGGTTTCAAATTGATCTCAAACAAGTTCAAATCGCAGTGATCTTGAAGGTTGCATATATTTTGTGCCTCTGCGCCTCACAGTCCTGACGCAGCACAAACTCAATCTAGTCTGTTCCCAGCTTATAAACGAAATATTACATTTGATTTGATGCCATCACCTACAAAGTTGCACCATTTAGCATCGTTTTACAGCCCCGATAAAAAGTTTAAGACCACTTGAAAAATGGCAAAAAAGTCTTATTTTGCACGGTTGGATGTTAACAAGGTTCCAAGTGGAGCTTCAACAAGAAGAAACGGGAGAGAGACGAAACATTTCTTTGAGCATGCGATTCGTTGACGACAACGCTGAAACTGATACAGGCCGTTTTACAGCTGATCAACAGTTCAGGACCACACCTAAAAAACAAAAACGTTATTGTTGATCACTTCAAAAATTTGTTGCGGCATCCTTGATGCAAGTGTTTCCATGAGGTGAGAGGGAGCATTTCTCCAAGACGGCCGCATGAAGCGTCCATTTTTGTAACTTCCCCAAAGGTTCTCTGTTGGATTTAGATCAGAGATGCAGGATGGTCCAAAAGAGCGATGTTATTCTCCTGGAGGAAGTCCCTTGTGTACTGTAGCGTTGTCCTGTTAAAAACCCAGTGGTTACCACACAGACGAGGGCCCTCAGTCACGAGGGACGCTCTCTGCAACGTCTGGACACAGCCAGCGCCCGTTTGACGCTCCTGCACCTCCTGAGACTCCGTTGTTCACCTCACGGTGCACCTCAGCAGCGATGGCACGCTGCGAGAGACCCTGCTTATGCAGTTCAACAACACGACCATGTTCAAAAAGGTTTTTTGCCTTTGCCATCAGAGCGTCATGACAGTGTGACGACCTGACAGAAAAGGACAATGGATCCACATTGTTGCACAGATTTGGCCTTTTAAAGGTCAACTGGTCCTAAACTGTTGATCAGCTGTAGATCAGCATGTTTCAGTTTAACAGTTGTTTTCAATAAATTTCTTCTTGCTGCATGTTGAAGCTCGACTTTGAACCTTGTTAAGATCCAACCATGCAAAGTAACATTTTTGAACTGGTCTTAAACTTTTTATCAGGACTGTATTTTAGAAAATAGCCACATAATCTGAATTCATTACTAAGCTGACCTGTATTAGCTTCTTTAATAATATTCGCTGCAGTGCTGTATAGATCTCAGAAGGCCAGTGTGCGTGCTTACCAGGGGAATTTAGAAGAACTGCATCAGAGAAACCTTTAAAGCTCGGCGAGCGGTGCAGCTCTGTACAGTATAAAGGACAGCATTGTCTGCTGTCGTCTCTTAAAAATGCCTCCTTTGCCTGCAGATATGTCTGTTTGCACAGAAACGCTGCACCCACTGGACTTTTATTATTGCCTGCAGCTCAGTTTAATGATGCCAGTGTTGCTGCCCTGCCATCACTTTGAGTCATGTGGGTTTCTTGTGGGGTGAAGATCTGTGAACACACTGAGAAAATCTTCCTGCTTTCAGGGTTTTCCCCCCTCCTCTCATTTCATCCCTGCTCCTCTTCTCCCTGCCACCTCCTTTCGTCCTTGCTCAGTTGTTCATTTTAAAAAATGCTCTGTGCCAGGTTAGAATAGGAGCCAAGACCGATCAATATGAGACTCGTTAAATCTGTTTTATGTATGGCAGTAATCTCCAAATATTCGTGTTCCTCGTGAACTGACTGCATAGTTTGGGTTGGTTAACAATTAAATAAATAGTACATATATCTATGTGTACATGACATAAGAAAATCAGCAGGCAAAATAAAAAGACGCGCTTAAAGAGGTGAATTTGCTCAAACCGTCCTACTCGTCTGCGATGATGAGCCTCTGCTGCAGCTACCTGCTGCTGACGTTATTGACACCTCTCTGCTGTGGGAGCGTTCACGCCGCTCAACCTGCTCGGTCAGCAGAAAGTTTCTGTGAGTCAGCGAAAGTCGCAGCAGCTCTGACAGACCGGCCAATCAACTGGCTCCGTGATAGTCTGACGCAAGGTTGTAAAAGTTTACAGCTACTGTCAACAGCAGCCCGTCAGTGCAGGACAGTTCAGTGCATCACTGTGTGGTGCTGACCTGTCACGTTTAAATGATGTTTTGCTCGTGACTTGTGAAAACTGCTACAGCATAATAAAATTGATCTGTGATGACTGGAAATAGCTGGCTTTGCCTTATTGCAGACAAATAAATGCACTGGTTCTCTAAAACCAGCAGAAGAAATTTATTCTGTACATAATTCAGCAAAGTACAAATGTAGTTTAAACCAGCACGTGTTGAAAAAGGGTCTTCCTGTGGGTGCTGGGCGAGGCTGGATATGAAGAACTTAAGACGTGCAGTATCACTGCGGCCTTCATACGCCATGCTGTAGACCAGGGGTGTGAAACATAAGGCCCGGGGACAGAATTGGCCTGCCAAAGACTCCAATCTGGCCTCTGAATAGCAGTTATAAAGTTTAGACATTTAACTTTATTTTCCTGCTGATAAACCACGACAGCCATTCATACAACACCTAAGTAAACGAGTCAAATCGAAATAGTTAAATACCAGAAAGTTGCTTTTTTTCACAATTTACAATAGAAAATATTTTTTTTAACATTTATTTTAATTAATTACTATTTTATGACTTTATCATGTAGAAAAACTGAGATATATTGAAATTGCATTTCTATTTCTGGAGTTAAACTTCTTTGCAGTAACAGAAAGGAGCGTTTGTGTGTCTGTGAAATAAGTTTGACTTCCCTGCGTTAGACTGTTTGGGATTTCTAGAGGAGGTGTGTTCCTGGTGCTACTATGTGTCATTTGTTTCTGCTTGTTTCTTACTATTGATGAAACAATACAACACAATGTGTTAAAGAGCAGGAATATGCTCAGACACTGGATCCATCCATCTGTCAGACTGCACAGTCATATTAGGCAGAGCTAAAGGCACAGCTCTCGATATTGTCAGAAAAGGGAACATTATATCAGAAAGCCTGAGCCAAGCGCTTCACCTCAGTATGCTTAAATTCTTGGGGGAAAAAGAGAAATCTACAAATGCAGTTCCTGAGAGTCCTTTTGTGTCTCTCTCTGGTCCTTTTGTGTGCTGCGAGTTAGAGAGCACAAATAGTCCTAACGCAGGTAAAACCCGCTGCCGATTCTAAAAAGCAGAATATTTCTGAATTAATGTGACGTTTCTAAAACCACCAGCCAAGAACCGCAGGCATCCAATCAGGTGAAAGCAGAGGATTTCTTGCTAATGCCTCAAGCTGTCTTTGGCTCATCTGTGTAGGGCACCATATAATCTTTTACCCTTTCTGTCATTTGCCAATCAGCAGCACAGGTTAAACAGTTGAGATGCACAGGAATACGTTTGTATTTGTTATAGAAGCAGCTGTGAAGACGACCGTGCAGCGCAAAGTGCAGCTCAGCCCAGGTTCACCGTCTGTAATTAGTTTCATAAATGCCTGGAAGAAGTCTGAAGATGTGTCTAATTAGAATCAAGAGAGAGCAGTTTAAACACACACACACACACACACACACACACGTCGGGTATTCATATCTTATGGGGACATCTAATTGCAATCATATTGCTTTCCCTAACCCTTAATAACCCAGCTGTAACCCTGACACTAAAACCACATTTTGAGTCACTATTGCCTTCCAACTCGTGGGGACCTGGATTTTGGTCCCTATAAGGGCTGTTGGTCCCCACAAGTATAGTAGCATTCCAATTTTGGGTCCCCACAAAGATATGAATACATGCTCTCTCTCGCACACAGAAGCCGACATTACACTGAAATGATGACTAAGATAAAGAGCTAATACTGTCTGAAACAGCAGGCTTATAAGTTCAGTTATTTCAGTGTCGTCTGCTTCAGACGCAGTAGCGGGTAAACTCTGGGGACTTGCTAGACTAAATCCTCGCCCTGTTTCACACTAAAGGTTTTGTCTGTTTTAACAGGGAACAGCATTTTTAGGTCATGTGAGCCACGTTATTCTTACATCCTGTTTATATCCTTATGAACATGTCGTGTTCACAGGAAACCGTTTGAGAAATACAATGTAACACTAAACTCTGAACTCACTCTAAACATTGTTGCCATTTCGATGAAAGTGACCTCACAGGAAACCTTCATGCAGCCTCTGAGTGAGCCATGAGAAGACTGAACTTCTCTTCTTCTCACTTGCATGCAGTTCACAGCAAACCCTGTGTAAGAGCCAAAGTCAATGTTTATGTTTTTCCTTTTTGTTTTGGTGGCACAGGTGTATAGCTTTACCTGCGTCTCAGGTGATGGTATGTGGGTGTGGTCACAGTCTATTTACCTGATGTCGGTGTTCGCAGCAGGTGTTGGGTGAGTGGTTTGTGGGCAAACTTTTCTGTTGACCGTCATTTTTTGGCACACCAGTTAATCCATGCGCTAGTTGTAAATTGATTGAAAGCGCAAACGTTTGTTTTTGTTTTGTTCTTAAAATAAATGCGCAAAGTACAAGTTCGACTCATTATGGATTATTGGAGGCGCGTCACAGGGACACAACCAACTCAGCCGGCCGCGGCTTTATTTACGGATGAAAGTCGCAACACCCTGTGAGCCTCTCTCGTATGTTGGCTTCCAAAACTGCCAAATCAGTGATGGTCAGTTCACTCATCAACACGCTTGATTTTAAACCACTTTTAGAGGAGTCTTCCCTGCACCACCTTCCCTGTTAACAAATCTGAGCATTTCTCCTACTGACCTTAGTGTCCCGACAAGTCTGTGTCTTCATGAGAAACTTGGACACATACAGATTTGAAACCCTCCCTCGTCTCCTTTTTTCCGCTCCTCATTGTCATGGTAATGGCTCCATCATGCATGACCAAAGCGGTCAGCTTAATTGATGAAAAAGAGATCAGCGAGAGGTGGGAAGAGAGGGGGGTTCGCATATATCAGGCATGAAGGCTTTTCTCGCACTGAAGGCTTTAAGGAATACTTATTGCTAACCTGCATATTTATTGTTTTTATTCTATACAGTAGTTTAGTTATAGCGAATGAATCAAAGCAGGAAAGCACCAAAAACCATGATGTTCTTTTCAACCTGATCTGCACTCGCCCCGTTCATTCTGAACTCATCCTGAAGTGAAGATGAATAAATTAATCCCTAAACTTGTGCAGCGGGATCTATTTTCAGCTGCCGATAACATTTGGATCTCTAGTGGGTTTTTACTCGTTGCTGAAAATTGTTTGTGGGATTGACTGAAAAAGAACCACAGAGCCCATAACAACCAACATGTTATGATGTGTTTTAAATAGAATTGGTGGTGGTACAACTTTGCTTTCAGCACAAAGGAATAAGTTTCATCAGGCTTTGAATTCATGCGAATGTGTCTAATATTAGCATTATTTTCTTTGGGGGTTTTTTCCATGGGAGATCTAAAACATAGTTTATATTTAAAGATTTTCTTATGGCATACAGTTTCCCAATCATCAGCATTTCATATAATCAGTAACGACCCAGTTCATCCACGTGATCTGCTGCAGCTGAGGACACATGATCTGAATATTCTAGTTTTCAGGCAGTCGTCCCCTGAAGAGACGATGGACAAAGCTGAAACTGTCTGACAGCCCTGCTGGCGGGAGAGCCTTTTATTTCCTTACATCAACAATGAGCTCTTCCATCTAATGTGAAAACTGCAAGACGACAAAAAAAGACCAGCTGTCGCAGAGAATGAAGCAGATTTGGAAAATGCGCTGCTTTCTCTGCTAAAAGTGGTTTGTAAAGCAAACCTGAGGTGAAACGTTGCCGCGGTGCAGAGAGCAGCACAGAGTCACACAGCTGCTCCTGAAAGTCATCGTGTTGAACTAACTGTACATGCAAAAAGTGAAAGAAATGGTTTAATTAAATAAAAAAACAACCTTCTGGTCCGTTCGGTGCACGCTTGTCACGGTGAAACTTGTCACTGAGAAACGACCTCGTCTTTGTCAACTTAATCTGCGATCGCCGAGTTGTCGGCTAAACGGGAACATGAGTAAATATTTGAGCCTTAGAGAAGGTAAATGCAGACAATTCAATGTGCTGAGCAATAAGCTGTTGTAATAAAGTTCGTATCTCTCCTAGCACAGTTTGCTCAGACTCGCTTCTCACATATTCAAATGTTCTTAAGGACTGTGATCATAATCAGACACGGTGCTCACCTTATAAGGCACCGTGACAGACTGTGGGGAAGCTCTATTTGCATGGAACTGAGAGGTGTGTGTGTGTGTGTGTGTGTGTGTGTGTGTTGGCAGCTCACCTTTCTGTGGCACGTGTAAAGTTTCTGGAGGAAGGAACGAGTCCTGCATGACATTAGTCCAACTCGCTGTTTATGGACAGTGAAAGTCAAAACATTCAGCCGTTTGGTGAAAACACGGATCTGAAGTTACGAAGGACAGAAAACAGGATGTAGGCGTTTCATCGTGTGCTCAGTACAACGAAACCACTTTGTGTGAAGTTAAAGGACTGAGTCTTTATGTCAGGATAGTGTAACCAGTCAAGTCTTTGTTTTTTTTAAATTTATTTTAAAATTGTATCTTGCACTAGTTTTATTTCTAAAAGCAAAACGGGTTCATCCAAACCATAAACTGAAACTGGTTTTAAAGAGTTGAATATTGGCCTAAAATTAAAATTGTCTTGTGTGTTTGCACTTAGATTAACCCTAATGTTAGCTTCTAAGGAGCTGGAGAGAAAAGCGACCGAGAGGCTTCTCGGCTCAGAGGTGAAACGTCTTAAAGAAACTTTATGAAGTCTAGTCGCTTGACCTGGATGTCTGAGAACCTACACAGATACATTAAGAGTAAGATAAAACATCATGTTAGTGAATGTACTCACAGATGTACCCATATGAACCTATGGGTGAACCTAATCTTTGCTTATGTCAGACACAGGATCAAAAGTTAAACTGATTGCGGCTCCGCTGATGATTATTCTGATGATTAAGCTGCAAATGAGTTTCTCTAATCTTCATGTTTGAGACTTCACAAAGCTTGTTTTATCTGTGAAACAGCATAACTCGGACTTTACTGAGGCACAAAGAAAATACAAGGTTAATTTTTTCTTCTTTATCAGCTGATTGACTTTTTCACCCAGATCTGATCTTGTTTTGATCCTTTTGCAAAAGCAGTGACTCATAAATGTTGTCAAAATTCAGCAACATCTGTATAGCTGCTTTAAGTGTGTGTGTGTGTGTGTGTGTATTCATATCTCTGTGGGAATCAAAAATTAGAAGTTTACTTTACTCATAGGGACCAAAATCCAGGTCCCCACAAGTTTGAAGGTATTTTTGAAACTCAAAATGTGGTTTTAGTGTCAGGGTTACAGTTGGGTTATGGGTAGGTTCAGGGTCAGCAGCTGGGGAAAGCTTTGTGTCAATGAGATGTCCCCACAAGATATGAAAATGAGTGTGCATGTGTCTCTTTTATGGCTATCATAAAAATAAAGCTCAGGGGACGTGACCGTGTGAGAAGCTGACTTTGTTGTGTGTTTTCTGACAGATGCCAGCACCTCGTCTGAGATCATTCTCAGCTGTTTTTTCCTTGTCCTGCTCCTTTACGTCTGGTTTGTGCGTGCGTGTGATTTACTGATGACCCTTCCTTGGCATTCCAGCCATTCCCCTGGTACCTGGGAAGTGGTCTGTTCCCCAGCGCGATATTTTTAGGTCCTGCGAAGCAGCTGTCAGCGTTTCTGCTTGCACACACAACCCTGCTGTCTGCTGACTGAAAAATGTGGTGAGGCTGAAGATGCAATCTGCCTCTGCCTCAGTCGGGCTCTCATCCAGATTACATAGATGTAATCGGAGGGAGGTTTGTGTAATTACAGCGGCGATGGGGACGGTGCTAAATCTGCTGAGCCATAAGGTGTGCGACTGATCTCACCAACAATCCAGTTCTGTGTTTGTTTGTGCTTCTTTCACACAACACTGAGTCATGTTGGTCCTGCTGCAATCTGAGCTGAGCTTTCTGCTCCACAGAGGAGCAGAAAGCTCAGCTCAGATTGCAGCAGCCGCTCGCAGCCCGAGACGTGGCGTAGTTGATCCTGGAATATCAGCACGAAGCGATCTGTTCAGTTATCACAGCTCATGTTGGAACTAAGAGCAACAAATGCCAAATAATAGAGAGAGAGGTGAACAGTGTGGGTCCTTTGTGTGATAGTCTAACATTTAGAGTGTGTCTCAGCTGGTCAGGCTGCTTTTGGAGTAACTATCTATGAGCACAAA
Organism: Aulonocara stuartgranti; assembly: GCF_965226115.1. Lineage (NCBI taxonomy): Eukaryota > Metazoa > Chordata > Actinopteri > Cichliformes > Cichlidae > Aulonocara > Aulonocara stuartgranti. The sequence continues at coordinate 39,337,702 of NC_138953.1, forward strand.
TTGTTGTACCTGAAGAGGACTGGTACTGATGCTTATACAGCAACGTCTGAAGGTGTGCTACACGAACATGTTGTTTCTTCATGCACATGCTTTCCAACTCGTAGGGCTTAATAACAAAAGAAAGAAAAGCAGTCTTTGAAAGAAAATTAAATTATTTTGATGAATTCATTTGCAAAAATGTTTTCAGAAGGCTGCGTGTAATGATATTCACTAAATGAGTGGCACAGTGTATTCAGTATAAATGATTTGATGCTGTGCGATGCTGCAGGGTATAAATAAAAATAAAACTGTCAGCGATCAGAACAAAGTGACAACGAAAGAAAACAGCAGTGAGAAGAGTCAGTAGCTGCAGGGACCCGTGAGGGACGGCTGGATTTAAACCGCTGAAACTTACAGACGGTCACAGTGTGAGTGTCCTGTGCTACATGTGCTTATGGAAATCCATCCGAACACTACCGATAAAGCACATTAGTTATTCATTCATAATTAATGTCAATAAATTGTTCTTTTATTAACTCGACTGTCTGTCGACCTGCAACTCACAAGAATCACTGATCCTCCTACGGGATTCACACGATAACGAACTGAGAGGTTTTCACCCCGATTGATCACTTTTGTTGTTTTACGGGCAACAACCTGAGAGTTATGAGTAGGGATTTTAGGTTTTATCCGATACCAGTACCAAACCGGTACTTTTGAAACTGTGCCGGTGCTTAAACGGTGCTCGAACCGGTGCTTAAAGAATCAAGAACACAAAATTGGTCCAAAAACCTCTCATGTTTAGCTGTTTTCCATTTTTTCTTTGGTCATTTTAGCCTTTTTGGCCAGGGTGAAGGGAGCATCTGCCATCAAACAAGAAGACAGCCGCATGTAGCTATGGTGATGTTTGCTAGTTCACCTTACATGCATTAATGTAATAACGTGGTTAGCCTACTCAACGTAAATTACACACGAACAACATTAAGCTACTCACGCAGAGAAGAACGGCTGCTGCTGCATCATCATCCTCATCATTTCTGCTACACTGGCAGGGCTAGGGGCCAGGACTCTCCTCTTCGGGGTTTTTGGGGATGTTGCTAACTCCGGGTCTGATAACAGACACCGCACCCGCAGTAGATGTGCTCGGTGTGAGGTCTCGCAGCAAGCTATCAAATACGGCGCATTTCTCGGCTTTTAAAAAAAACGCTATGCGTCGCCAGGTGTTTGATCAGATTTGAGGTGTTACCTCCTTTGACAGTATCACAGTATCAGCTTAAAGCACTTGTTGCTGCTGAGTTTGCATCTTTTACTGTGAAGTACAGCCAGACTTTGACCGCTTCGCCTTGGGCATCTTTAATCTGTAGCTCTGCTCTAAAAGAACGTACGTACCTGGACCCGCCTACTACGCTTGCAAAGGTAAAATGATTGGCTAGAATCCAAAGTGTGTGACATCTCAGGGAAATAAAGCACCGAAATATGTGCGCTGCTTTTCGGTCTGGTTACTACCGTTTATGTCAGAACCGGATACCGGTACCCATCCCTAGTTATGATGGACTGTGAGTCAGACGAGCTTCTGCACACAGATGCTGTGGTTACGTTTAACTTGAAGTTGTGCTGTTCAAATGCTAAAATGCTGTGATATGACAATATGAAGACCGTCGAGCGGTAAAGCAGTTTAAAAAGTGCATCAGAGAGACACTCGTGTTATCAAAAGGAAACTTTAAACACGCAAAAGGTCTTTTTGTGAAGCGTTGAGTTCCCTCGTGCACTGATGACCAATCGCTGTGATGTTTTGAGGGAGAACAAAAGAAATGAGTAATATTTGTGGCCATATGTTAAATGACTTTTGCCGCCTTTGGAAGCGCGAATGCTCGAATAGCTTTTCTATAACTGAAGGTCACGTGTGTGTAACGTGCAGGACTGGCTTATAGAAGGTGAGCGATTTACCCGTCATGCCCACACGATTCATTAACTTCTTTTAATAATTTCTTTTTATCCAGATGGTAGAAGCTGGTTTCATTTTTACTTTCACCCTGAACCTTTGAGTGTCTCTGGTGTTTACAGCAGACGATCAGGAGAAAAATGTCTCAAACTCGAGCGAACTTGATTCTGAGGCCCCGACTGGCATCGCTTTTGTTACTTTTGCCATGTTGGTTTGCTGTTTCTCGACTTACTGCTAACAGACGTGTGTGTCTGTGTGTTATTTTCGGCAGGGGGAGAAGAATGCCGGCTTTGATGTGCTCTACCACAACATGAAACATGGCCAGCTGGCAACCAAGGAACTCGCCGAGTTTGTCCGAGAGAGGTGAGGTTTGTGTGTATTTGTGAATATCTGTGTGGGAGGTGGTGCAAGTGATGAGATTTGGGTGGAAAATCCACCGTTCTTTACTACGTACATGGATATAAAGATTGTGCCAAGTTGGAAGAAATACTGGAAAATACCAAAAAGCATTCTGATCTCATCTCTCAGTATAACAAGGTGTTCAGATTCATCCTGTCTGCAGATCGTGTACTGTGGAGCACACAAGTCTGTCTGTGCTTTGACCTCTGACCTCACTATTCTGCTTCTTTTGAAGTGCCTGTTTCTCAAGCACTCAGGTCTGAGCACTGTATGTGGATGACCTCTCATCATAGCTCGCCACAGCAGGCGACACACTGCACGCTGCAGTTCTGAACTTTTTTTCTATCATAATCCGACGAGCAGAGCAAAACTGCATGACGCCGTTGGATCGGACATGGCGCCATCTATACAGTCAGGTCACATAAATATTTGGACAGAGATGACTTTCTTCTAATTTTGGTTCTGCACGTTACCACAATACGTTTTAAACGAAACAACTCAGTGCAGACTTTACGCTTTAATTCAATGAGTTGCGACAAAATAAAGCATTTTAACAGTCTTTTCATTTCAGGGCCCAAAAGTAAACGAAGAAACTAAATAACTGAAAATAAAATGCTCATTTCTAATACTTGGTTGAAAACCCTTTGCTGGCGTTGACGGCCTGGTCTTGAACTCATGGACATCACCAGATGATGGGTTTCCTCCTGCTGGGCCTTTACTGCAGCAGCTTTCAGTTGCTGTTTGTTTGTGGGCCTTTGTGTCTGAAGTTTAGTCTTCAACAAGTAAAATCCACGCTGAACTGGGCTAAGATCAGGTGACTGACTTGGCCATTCAAGAATATTCCTCTTCTTTGCTTTAATAAACTCCTCAGGATCTGTGTTATGAAACGCTGCCCAACCAGTTTGACTGTATTTGAGCAGTCTGTCTCTGGACACTTGCACCTTGCAGTGAACCCTCTTATTTACTGTCATGCAGTCTTCTCTTTGCGGTAGGCTTGGATATCGATACGCCGACCTCGAGGAGAGTGTTACTACTTGGTTGGCTGTTGTTAATGGAAATAATTCTGCGATCATCCACCACCGTTATCTTCCGTGGACATCCAAGTCTGCGTTACGAAGTTCAGCAGCGCTAAATCTTTCAAATGCAAGCACCACACCTCAGATTAACTCCAGGTGATCGATTTCCTTAATCAACAATGACATAATAAAGGAATTCCCCACACCTGCCCATGAAATGGCCTTTGAGTCAATTGTCCAATTACTTCTGGTCCCTTTGAAAAGAGGGTGGCACATGTTGAGTGTGGGTGCCCTCAAATGAAAGCTGAGAGTGTAGACGTCTTGTACACGTCTATTGTATAACAATAATTGGAAAGTGTTTAAGGAAACGGGTAAAAATGTATCCAGATGTATATATTTACACCTAACTGTGACAGTTTTTACCTCCCTGTGGTGTGCATGTTCAAATTCATCAGGTTATTGTCCATTAAATACATAGAAAGCCACTTAATATAATGTGGCCTTCTCCTTGTACACTCAGTCGAGGCAGCACCCTCACATAAACCAGAGTGCTTCTACTCGTGAGACACACCTGAGGTCACCTGCTGTGTACACCTCTCTGACTGTTGGGTTTCTCTGTGTGTTTTATTGTAGGGTCTACCTTACAATATAAAGCACCTTGAAGCAACCGTTGTTGTGATTTGGCGCTGTATTAATAAAATTAAATTGAGCTCTGCGGTACAAAATATTTTCCTTGTGTACATGTTTACCACTTTAGTAATCAGTTACTATGCATGTAGACACAGTGCACGTCTTTGGGACCTTTTTAAATGGTTTGCAAACTAAAATAAATCAGTCAGATGAAATCTAGTTGTCATTTTTCTTAGCAAAATCAGCATGAGCCATCTACGAGTCAGTAATAACTGGTGGTGCCATCGTGTCTGGGATGTAAAAACGGGACAGTTGCACACTGACACAAAACTAAGTTGAGAGTGTGTAACGTCAAATACTCTGTCAACTCATTTGTGATTTGCAGTTAGCACACTGAGGGGAGTAATGAGGAGTTTGTGCTCTCACAGCTGGATGCTAACGCGTACAGAGCACACTGTCAGACCAGCGATATAATCCTGACATCGATTCAGAGTGCTGTGCACATTCCTCACAGGGGAAATTCACTTATCTGCTTGGAAAGCAGCAGACAACAAATCAGCAGTCAGGAAATGAAATAGCACTGTGGGTGAAACCGTGTGCGATCCTGCAGGATGGAGGCGAGGCAATTGTCCTGATAAATTTCCTCAATCTTTCTCTCTCGCCACTTTCCCGAAAGGTCATTTTGATATAAGAGAGTCTATGAAACACTCGGTTAAAGTACCAGAGCAACCCTTCAGCCACACTATCAGGGTTTCTGCATTCTCTGCATAGCACTGTATTTACTTTAAGGAAGACAATCTGATTGGCTAGAGCTTGGAGTCTGAGGATAGACGACGGTTGTCTAAATAAAATGTAGCAGAGATCAGCCTTTAAATATATCATTCAATGAGCTAATTAGTTACTAAACATCACAGTGGTCATTTATTATAGAATTATGTACTGAGAGACTTTAAGTTGGAAACTGTGAACAACTGTATCTAACAGTGTGAGGATCTCATCCTGGAAATAAAAAGTATTTGGATTATAGTTGGTGGATGTCCTACAGACACTGCATTAAATAGACATTCATTACGCAGAAGAAGAAGAAGCAGCAGCACATGAAAGTGTTGGGCCGGACGTGTTATTGGTGAATCCAGGTGTATAAAATGAAGCACTCAGCCGGTCTGTCTTTACAAACACTTGTGAAATAATGGCTCATTCTAAAAAGCTCACTTACTGTGGGATTGTAATAGGATGGCAGCCCGTTTGTGAAGTTTCTTCCCTCTTTGATATTCCACAATAAGCTGTAAGTTGTGTTATTACAACGAGGAAGCAAATAGAAAAAGCAGCAACTCAGCCATAAAGTGGCAGACCACATGAAGTCACAGAGCGCCGAGGCGCACAGTGTGTCACAGTACCAACGCTCCAAACTTCCTCTGGCAGTAACGTCAGCACACAGTCTGTGCACCGAGAGCTTCCATGACTGAGCAGCTCCTGCAGGTGTCATTTGTAGGTGTACCGTGATAACTTCACTCTGGGATAAAATAACTGGTCATCTTTATGGGAACCACGAGCCATGGAAGGCTGGGCAAAGCACAACAACAAAAAACAGATTTTAAGCCTTTCTAATAAAAAGTAACAATAATAAACAAAACTTTAAAGCACGACCGTCAACAGTAACATTAATTCTCTATACGTGCTGTGTCGACACAGATCAAATAGAGCCCCCATGAATTTTTAATAGGTGCAGTTTAGTATCCAAAGATATACAGATGTTCACAAGGAGCACTAATGTGAGATTCCATTAAAATAAACCACTTCTGAAACTCCTAAAACATCAAACATTTAACCTGTTACCACAAATCAAGCCTTGTCTTTGGCCTCCTACAGAATAGAACTGGATCCTTTCGGATAATCAAACGCCTAAAAAGGTCAGTTTAATTTAAGATATAAGTAATAACTTGTGAGACTGATTCAAACTCTCTGCACGAGACGAAGAGCAACGATAAGTCTGTTTGTTTACGACTCTCGGTTCTCCTCTGCAGCAGGTTCCTCTGTTCTCGGGATATTTGGATCGATGTTCCTCTGCTGTCCCTTCAGGGTCCACAGATGGTTATTAAAGTTTTATGGCCAACCTTGTAAACATCTATTTATCATTTAAATGTGGCTCCTTGTAACAGTTACCCAACACAGATGAAAATTAATCTTTATCTCACAGACTCTGACTCAGGAGGCAGATGCCCGGTGTCTGGGCCAAAGTAAGCTCTAGATGGAGAGCATAACATATGAGGCCATTAGCTGATGCAATGGCGTTGTGAGGAAGTGCTACTGGAGTGCATTTGGTTTATCGGTCTAAAGGGTATTTAGATTAATTTACATTTCAGGGGGTTTGTGCATCATTAGTCTTGTCATGCTATTAGGATAACAGGAAGGCTAAGAAAAGGTGTGCAGCTCCACCTTGCAGGCATACATGCATATGTGGATGAGATATAAAATTAGTCTAGCCACGTGTCCTGTTCATGCTTACGTATATATGTTTTTCTCACTTTCTTTCCCTAAAGGGCTGCTATCGAGGAGACTTACTCTAAGTCAATGAGTAAACTAGCTAAAATGGCCAGCAATGGAAGTCCACAAGGGTGAGTACCTCATGTACGATATATAACAGCAGGACAGCGTCCTGTGAAGGGGTTCAGAAAATTACTGTATAGATTTTATTTCCCAGAAGGTGCTGGTTTGGTAATTATAGATGTGATGGTCATATGGCTGCATATGAGATATGGATGAGCACCATCTGTGGCACCAAATGCCCACATTTGTGATGCCATTCAGCCTATATCGTTCCAGTCATGTCGTCTACTCTTTGATGGATGATATTTGTATGTTTAATTACCTTCTAGGACTGAATCACTGGACACGATTACACAAGTCTGCAATGGTTCAAAAGTTTTTCTGTATTTGTTTGTTTTAAAGCTGATTTGGCTCATGTGGAAATACTTTGCTGTGCTAATCATATTTCAGTAACATGATTAGAGTGTGTGGATTGTTTGGCTGTTGTCAGTCAAATCTTATCAAAACACAACCAAATAAGCTGAGTTTTGTTTTTTACTTCACATTATAAGACAACAAACAGTTTTCTTGGCATTATTTAGAGTTTAGGTTCAGTTTTTAAGCTGCGTCGTCTGGTAGCTGCGTGTATACTCCGTGCTACATTGTTGCAGTCCAACATCACTGCTGTGATTATACAGTGGGGCAAAAAAGTATTTAGTCAGCCACCGATTGTGCAAGTTCCCCCACTTAAAATGATGACAGAGGTCAGTAATTTGCACCAGAGGTACACTTCAACTGTGAGAGACAGAATGTGAAAAAAAAAATCCATGAATCCACATGGTAGGATTTGTAAAGAATTTATTCGTAAATTAGGGTGGAAAATAAGTATTTGGTCACCTCAAACAAGGAAAATCTCTGGCTCTCACAGACCTGTAACGTCTTCTGTAAGAAGCTTTTCTGTCCCCCACTCGTTACCTGTATGAATGGCACCTGTTTGAACTCATCATCTGTATAAAAGACACCTGTCCACAGCCTCAAACAGTCAGACTCCAAACTCCGCCATGGCCAAGACCAAAGAGCTTTTGAAGGACACCAGGAAAAGTATTGTAGACGTGCACCAGACTGGGAAGAGTGAATCTACAATAGGCAAGCAGCTTGGTGTGAAAAAATCAACTGTGGGAGCAATCATCAGAAAATGGAAGACATACAAGACCACTGATAATCTCCCTCGATCTGGGGCTCCACGCAAGATCTCATCCCGTGGGGTCAAAATGATCATGAGAACGGTGAGCAAAGATCCCAGAACCACACGGGGGGACCTGGTGAATGACCTGCAGAGAGCTGGGACCAAAGTAACAAAGGTCACCATCAGTAACACACTACAACGGCAGGGAATCAAATCCCGCAGTGCCAGACGTGTTCCGCTGCTGAAGCCAGTGCATGTCCAGGCCCGTCTGAAGTTTGCCAGAGAGCACATGGATGATACAGCAGAGGATTGGGAGAATGTCATGTGGTCAGATGAAACCAAAGTAGAACTTTTTGGTATAAACTCAACTCGTCGTGTTTGGAGGAAGAAGAATACTGAGTTGCATCCCAAGAACACCATACCTACTGTGAAGCATGGGGGTGGAAACATCATGCTATGGGGCTGTTTTTCTGCCAAGGGGACAGGACGACTGATCCGTGTTAAGGACAGAATGAATGGGGCCATGTATGGTGAGATTTTGAGCCAAAACCTCCTTCCATCAGTGAGAACTTTGAAGATGAAACGAGGCTGGGTCTTCCAACATGACAATGATCCAAAACACACCGCCCGGGCAACAAAGGAGTGGCTCCGTAAGAAGCATTTGAAAGTCCTGGAGTGGCCTAGCCAGTCTCCAGACCTCAACCCCATAGAAAATCTGTGGCGGGAGTTGAAAGTCCGTGTTGCTCGGCGACAGCCCCAAAACATCACTGCTCTCGAGAAGATCTGCATGGAGGAATGGGCCAAAATACCAGCTACTGTGTGTGCAAACCTGGTAAAGACCTATAGTAAACGTTTGACCTCTGTTATTGCCAACAAAGGTTATGTTACAAAGTATTGAGTTGTATTTTTGTTATTGACCAAATACTTATTTTCCACTCTGATTTACGAATAAATTCTTTACAAATCCTACCATGTGGATTCATGGATTTTTTTTTCACATTCTGTCTCTCACAGTTGAAGTGTACCTCTGGTGCAAATTACTGACCTCTGTCATCATTTTAGGTGGGGGAACTTGCACAATCGGTGGCTGACTAAATACTTTTTTGCCCCACTGTATATGCAACAAAGCACACTTCTGCACACTCTGGTCAGTGATTCGTTTTAGTCAGACAGGGCTGTGAGAGCCCTGCATCATTGATTTCCACATACATCGATCAGCCATACCATCGATGTTCTTGGTCTGCAGCGGTCAGTGTCTCTCAAAATTGGTTCGAGGAAGGAACAGACGTACCAGCGACGTGGTTGTAGGCAGCCAAGCCTCACTGATGTGTGTCGGGAGTGAAGGCCGGCCTGTGTGGTCCCATCAACAGACGAAAAAGTTCATGCTGGTTCTGATAAAAGGTGTCAGAGGTGCTCAGTCAGGGTGTTGACTCCTGTCCACAACTGAAAGCGCCAACAATGTTCTTCAGAACTGGACCACAGAGTAATGGAAGAAGACTTTCTTTTATATCACATGGATCGTCAGATGCATGTGCCTCATCTGCTATCTAGCAGATATCTGCATCAGGCCAGCGGAGGCAGTGTGATGCTTTGGGCAGTGTTCTGCTAGGAAACCTTGGGACCCGCCATCTATGTGGATTTACTTCGACCCGTACCACCTACCTAAGCATTTTTGCAGACCATGTGCACTTTTTCATGGGAAACGTATTCCCTGATGGCTATGACCTCTTTCAGCAGGATAAAGCACACAGGCACAAAGCAGGAATGGTTCAGGATCGGTTTGAGGTTCATAACAACAAGTTTGAGGTGCTTCCGAATTCTCCAGAGCTCAGTCGAGTCAATTGTTGGTGGGATGTGCTGGACAAACGAGTCCCAATCCGTGGAGGCCTCACCTCCCAACTTACTGTTGCTAACATCTTCAGACAGCACACCGTCAGAGGTCTAGTGGAGTCTGCGCCTCGATGGGTCTGGTTGTTTCGGCACCAAATGGGACCAACAGAATATTAGACAGACTGTTATGCTTGATGTTTGAAGGAAAATCAATTTCAGTGATCTCTGAGTAACAAAATGAGAATAAATTTGTGTAAAACAATAACTGCAAATGTAATTTTACATTTTTGGTCCTGTTAGTGATGATAAAAACTATTAATATGGTGCCCGACATGAACAAATATACCTATGAAATACTCAGTGGTCCACGATTTCTTAAGCGTAGTGGAAAATGTAGGAGTCTTTAGGACAACAGTGGAATTACATGTTGATTATCTCTTATTACTATCTGCATATTTTCCAGGACTTTTGCTCCCATGTGGGATGTTTTCAGGGTGTCTTCAGACAAACTTGCCCTCTGCCACCTCGAGCTGATGAAGAAGTTCAACGATCTCATCCGCGATATCAACAAGTACGCAGACGAGCAGGTCAAAATTCACCGCAAGGTACGTATCTGAAGTGAGGGGGAAAAAAACACTTCACCCCAGTCCTGCCAGCCCTGATCAGCTCTTTTCTCAGAGCATATCCAGTTACCATCCTTTCCTTCATGTAATTGGTGCATTTGCCCTGAAAAGAACTCGGTACAATGATCCCCTGCACAGTATGTCCATATGTAGGCTTTATTCTTTATGCATGTTTATGTGTATCAACCAGACTAAGGAGGAGATGGTGGGGACGGTGGAGGCGGTGCAGGTGCTTCAGGTTCAGAGCGGACAGCTTCAGAAGTCCAAGGAGGGTTACCACGCCAAATGTTTAGAGCTGGATCGACTCAGGAAGGAGGGAGGTCCTCAGAAAGAGCTGGAGAAGGTTCGCCTAACCTTTCTCACTGCAGAAACCAACTGCAAAGTGTCCCATGAAATGAAATGTTTCTGTTGTTGCAGAGGTTTGTTGTTGTTGCAGCATCATCTCACTCAGAAAGTTTGAATTAGATTCTATAATTTAAAAACATGAATGCCTGGGTGATGTTAAGTCTCAAGCATGAGAAATCTCTTGTTTTAAGTAAATATCAACTAGATAGAGAAGGTCTGCAGCAGCGTGAGGGAGCCAGGCTACATATTTCATGCTGGCCTTGGAAAATCTCATAAACTGAAAGCGTGGCTCGAAAAGGAGTTTCAATCAACTGAAGAATATTTACCAAAATCCACTGCTCAAAAAAAATAAAAGAACAGTTTGAAAACACATCAGATCTCTCGGTTGGATTTAGGTCGGGCGGGGTGGGGACCAATCAGTGGTATCGGTTCCTTCATCCTCCAGGAACTGCCTGCATGCCCTCACCACGTGAGGCCGGACGTTGGCGTGCACGTGAAGGAACCCTGGGCTCCTTGCACCAGCGTAGAGACACGTAGTGGGTCAGAGCATTTCATCCTGGTACTTGATGGCAGTCGGTGCTGTTACCTAGCCTCGTTAGAAAGAGCCGTGACAAGACCAAAAACATTTCTCAGGTGCAGAAATGTCCACAAAAAGTACTCATTAAGTCAGAGTAACACAAATGTACTAATAGAGCTGTAACTAATGTAAGAGTATACAATAACAGGAACATTACAGAATATCTTTACAATAAAATAAAAACAGCCAGCATTAAAAAAAATACTGGAACATAAGTGTGGTCAGTTAACTGTCATTAATTAGTCATAATTATCAGTTCTCTTCATGATGGAGACTGGATCTCTCAGGATCTAGTGATAAATAACAGCTACAGCGTCTTTGTCAGCATCACAGATAAAGTTTGGTCTGATTAAATTTGGGAAACACTTGATAATCAGTAGATTGTACGTGTGTGGGTGTTTGCTGCAGAACATCTGATATGACGTGCTATTCTGACTTTGTCTGGTTATAAGCTGCCCACAGCTGTACACACTGGTCTCTCCTTCCTCTGCAGCTGACACTGTAGGCTTGTATCTCTCATCTCCTGCAAGCTGGTTTATTTTTTTACACCAACTAAAATGTTATTTCTCAGGAAGTGGCTGCAGGAACCTTGAAGAACTGCAGATCTTGGTATCGTTTAAAATACCCAACTTTACACATTAAATGCATCCAATGCATACAGCCTGGTAGAAAAGTAGATTTCCTCATCATTGCAGCTGTGTTATAGATGATTTTATTTATTATTCTTCTATACTGGAATTTCTTTATTTATATTTTAAGAAATGATCTAAAGATGTCAGTGCCTCTGTGCTTTACTCCCGTACACTGTATGGATTCAGTTTGGTAAACCTGGCTGTTGTTTGCTGAATGTTTTTAATCATTTGGTCACTTCTGTCTCCTAAAAACTAACATGGCAGCAGTCAAAGCGCAGCTATGGCCGTCTTTCGTATACAGCCTTTGCTAATCTGTGGCCACAGGTCGTGGTAGTTCTGTAAAAATTAACATTTAAAATATATTTGCTTGCAAGTTCATTAAAACTCATATATTAATAATCTTGTCAGACCTGTCAAAGAACTGCGTTTTGATGAGGTTTAGATGGGAGCAGAGAATCATGGAGCGAGGAGCAGCCGGCCGAACAAACTAAATGCACAGCTGTCTTTCAGAAGAAACGCTTCCTGGAGTCTGAGGTGCTCTTTGGGAGGGATACGTACTGGTTTATACACCCAGAAACTCCAAGGCCCCTCTTCTGTGGAACCAGCTTCCAGTTTGGATTCAGGAGACAGACACTATCTCTACTTTCAAGATTAGGCTTCAAACTTTCCTTTTTGCTAAAGCATATAGTTAGGGCTGGACCAGGTAAATGGTAAATGGCCTGTATTTATATAGCGCTTTACTAGTCCCTAAGGACCCCAAAGCGCTTTACATATCCAGTCATCCACCCATTCACACACACATCCACACACTGGTGATGGCAGCTACATTGCAGCCACAGCCACCCTGGGGCGCACTGACAGAGGCGAGGCTGCCGGACACTGGCGCCACCGGGCCCTCTGACCACCACCAGTAGGCAACGGGTGAAGTGTCTTGCCCAAGGACACAACGACCGAGACTGTCCAAGCCGGGGCTTCAGGTGACCCTGAATCCTCCCTTAGTTATGCTGCAATAGACGTAGGCTGCTGGGGGATTCCCATGATGCACTGGGTGTTTCTTCTTCTCTCACTATGTGTTAACAGACCTCTCTGCACTGAATCATACTTAATATTAATCTCAAGCCCCTCCCTGAGCCTGGTTCTGTCGGAGGTTTCTTCCTGTTAAAAGGGAGTTTTTCCTTCCCACTGTCGCCAAAGTGCTGCTCATAGGGGGTCATATGATTGTTGGGTTTTCTCTGTATGTATTATTGTAGGATCTACCTTACACCTTACAGCTGGCCCCAGTGTTTTCTGGCATCTTCAACTCCTCACTGCAGGCATGCCATGTGCCTGCCTGCTTCAAGTCCTCTACCATAATCCCTGTCCCCAAGAAACCTAGGATCACTGGACTAAATGACTACAGACCCGTGGCTCTGACATCTGTGGTCATGAAGTCATTTGAGCGCCTAGTTCTCTCCCATCTCAAGACCCTCACGGCCCCCCTCCTGGACCCCCTGCAGTTTGCATATAGAGCCAACAGGTCTGTAGACGACGCCATCAACATGGCCCTACACTTCATCCTGCAGCATCTGGACTCCCCAGGAACCTACGCCAGGATCCTGTTTGTGGACTTCAGCTCTGCCTTCAACACCATCCTTCCAGACCATCTCCGAGGCAAGCTTTCCCAGATGAATGTGCCTGACCCCATCTGCCGGTGGATCACTGACTTCCTGACGGACAGGAAGCAGCACGTGAGGCTGGGGAAGAATGTCTCGGACTCCCGGACCATCAGCACCGGCTCCCCTCAGGGCTGTGTTCTTTCTCCCCTGCTCTTCTCCCTGTACACCAACTGCTGCACCTCCACCCACCAGTCTGTCAAGCTAATCAAGTTTGCAGATGACACCACCGTCATTGGGCTCATCTCTGACGGGGATGAGTCTGCCTACAGGAGGGAGGTTGAACGTCTGGTGTCCTGGTGCAGCCACAACAACCTGGTGCTGAATGCCCAGAAGACAGTGGAGATTATTGTGGACTTCAGGAAGCACACAGCCCCACTCCCCCCCATCATCCTGACTGACACCCCCATCACCTCTGTGGACTCATTCCGCTTCCTGGGTACCACCATCACCCAGGACCTGAAGTGGGAGCCCACCATCACCTCCGCCATCAAGAAAGCCCAGCAGAGGATGTACTTCCTGAGGCAGCTGAAGAAATTCAACCTGCCAACACGGACGATGATGCAATTCTACACCGCAATCATCGAGTCCATCCTCACCTCCTCCATCACCGTGTGGTACGCTGGAGCCACTATCAGGGACAAACAGAGACTGCAGCGTGTTGTGCGCTCTGCTGAGAAGGTGATTGGCTGCAGACTCCCATCTCTGCAGGACCTGTACACCTCCAGGACACTGCGGCGTGCAGCCCGGATCTCAGCTGACCCTTCTCACCCTGGACACAGTCTGTTTGACCTGCTCCCCTCAGGCAGGAGGCTCCGGTCCATTCGCACCAGAACCTCTCGCCATAAGAACAGTTTCTTCCCCTCTGCTGTTGGACACATGAACAATAACCGTACGACTGTTCCCACCACTAACACATGACCCTATGCTGTGTCACTGCATCATTTCATGTTTGGCACTGATCACCACCTGCACTCATGTATATATGTTTCTACGTAGCACTTTTAATTCTTATTCTCATGTATATATCTCATGTATATCTCATGCACATATCTTTCTTTCTACATAGCACTTTAATTCTTATTCTTATTGTTTGCACTGAAGCACCGCAGCAAATTCCTAATGTTGTAAACCTCAACATCTGGCAATAAACCCATTCTGATCTGAATATAAAGCACCTTAAGGCGACTGTTGTTGTGATTTGTTGCTGTATAAATAAAACGGAACTGGATTGAATTAAGGCGGCGCTCCCTTTTCAAAAGACTTTGTTCATGTGAAGGTATCATGTAAAAACAGTCTGTGAACACACCAACAGGAGATGTCTTTAAAACCTTGGCAGGTGAAAGAGGACGAAGATTCACCAAAATTGAATTCAAATCTGACAAAGAGAACAAAAAGGGGAAACGTGGTGACATAACTGCGTCTCTAATAAAGTTCATGAGAAAGCTGTAAAATCCCCGTTTAACTCAGGATACTTACTGGCCCGTAAGCCTTCAATCCAAAAAACGTTCCTTTGGTTAAGACTCCTGTGTCTGTCTGCTTGTGTTGAAAGAGCGACGTGATCAAAGGCTTGTGGTGTAGACGGGTTACTATTCTGAAGCAAGCTAGAAAGAAAGAACCTGAACACACAAACTAATCTGTAGTTATCGTAGTAGGACTCAAACTGCCATCAGAGTTCATCACTGAGAGCTCACAGGTGAGCCCTTTAACAACTGTCAACACTCAAAAGTGTCATAAATATGTTTTGAAAGTAGCACGTGGTCACATTTGAGAAGTTGTAACAAAGTCGTTCTTATTTCAGGACAGCCAGCTGATGACTGGTTACATAATCTGAGTATATGTGATGTGTTCCAGCGTTGCTGCAGACATTTTTTAACAAATCTGTCTCGTTCTCTTGTGGAGTCATTTACTTTTGTCCGTCTTGTGATCGAGGGTCAGTATTTAACGGCCGTTGTCTTTTTTCCTTTTTCCCCTCACTAGGCGGAGCTGAAGTCAAAGAAAGCAGCCGAGTCGTTCGCGCTGTGCATCGAGAAGTACAACCGCGTGGGAGGAGAGTTTGAGCAGAAGATGAGCGAGTCCGCCCAGGTCAGCTCCGACTCCAGCTGGGCCTAAAGCCACTTTTATCTCTCTCTCCCACCCTCTGATTTACTGATTTATGCATTTCTGCTTCTCTCGGGCTGGATTTGTCTCTCCGTATCCTCCCACCACACGAGAACTCGCTCTTATCGGTTCGTTTGTCATCCTACATCCTGCTTTGCCCAAAAAAGGAAACCTCTGCCCCCGACTCCTAAACACCCACCGACCTGTGCACACATCCCGCAACCCTGCTCGTTACCTTTAATCACCGGCTCTGCACTTCCATGGTTACTGCTGCTGTTACCATGGAAATCTTCAACAAACCCCGTTGAGCGGCTTTGTGTTTTAGATTTGAGATGGCGACAAGAATCTCAGCGACCAATTATCTGTTGTAATAGCTCTGAAGGAAAAGGTCTGGTAGTAATTATGAGGAAGTACTTGGAAGAACAACGTGTCAGGAGACGGTCGTCCGGGTGGAGGAAGGCTGCTTTTATAAGATCAAAATCCTTTAATTCGACCAAGAGAAGAAGAAAACGCACGCGGTGTGTGTTCACGCACATTCCTCCTGCAGGAACTGTAAATATGAAACCCCAGAGAAGCCGAGGGCAGCGTGCCGTACACCAAAAACAACACCGGCTTTAGGGAGAAGCGTAAAGGTGCATTTTGCTTGTTGATGCAGTTGACAGACGGGCACCTTCACACGATACAAAGTCAGCGGTGAGGCATGAGTTATTGATTGGACCGCTTTGGCAACAGCCATCCTAAACGATTATTCGACTAACTGTTGAAGCTAGTTATCCACAAACTCACTGCCAAACTAAACCAAATGCACCAGAGATGGTTCAGACCCAGAGCAGTTTGTTGTGATGTTTCAGGGAGAAACCAGTTGCATACACAGAAGCGTTGCAGTGAAACCTTGAGCCGTGTCACAGTGCAGATGGAAATGAGGACTCTGCCTGAGGCTGACAGCAGCAGTATTTTATATTTGCTCTCCAAGCCCAGATCTTGCATGTATAATTGGAGTAAAGGAGCTGGCACAAGCTTGCTCATAAGCTTGCTTCTCCACCGAAAGCCAATTTCCCCTATATCAAGACAATTCCCCTGAAGCAGACAGCGACAAATGAGCTGGCTGAATAAAGAGCCAGATCAAACTCAAATGCTAAATCTTCTCGAATTATCGCAGGTTTAACGACCTGGCGAGCCGGTGCCTCCGTAGCTGGCTGACCGCCCAGCTGCAGCGCGGCTCTTTTTCAAAGGCTATTTCCATTTTATTGAATAAAGGTCGAGTTTGAAGAGTGTGGTGGCTGCTCGAAATGCAGAAAAAAACCAAGCCCCACAGTAAGTAGCTCTTAAATCTCAAACCCCACACGAGGGTTTTGGCGCCGTAAAGCAAAGGCTTTTCTTGTCTCACCATCTTTGTCTGTGTGTGTTCGAGCAGAAGTTTCAGGAAATCGAGGAGGCTCATCTGCGGCAGATGAAACAGCTCATCAAAGGTTACTCCCACTCCATAGAAGACACCCACGTCCAGGTGGGACAGGTACGCTGGAGTTCATGTGAAATCCTGCTCTCATATATTTCGCCTCGTTCTTTTCATGCCGTCTTTTTCTTTCATCGTTTCCTCCTGGAGTTACGTTTGTTTAAAGCTCGGTGGGAGAGCCGAGCAGAGCCACAAATCTGGTTCAGGATTTGTGGTGACAGCCGATGGTAGTGGACCGCACACGCTAGGTGTCCTTGCAGATGTGTCAGAGGTGGAATGGTGATTCCAGTGTTTCCCAGTATGACCATAAACAGCGTGTGCTCTGTTTCCTGCTTGGGGGGGTTATGTGCAGCTTATATTAAACAAACAGTGTTTGTGGGTAAATTAGAGCCAGGAACTGACACATCAGCACACAGACGCTGTAGCGGTGCGTCGTGGTGAAGAGAGAGCGCTTGATTTACCAGCCAATCTACGTCCCTACCCTCACCTGTGGTCACGAGCTGTGGGTAGTGACCGAAAGAACGAGATCACGAATAAAAGTGACAGAAATGAGCTTCCTCCGACGGGTGGCTGGCCTCTCCCTTAGAGACGGAGTGAGGAGTTCAGCCATCAGTGAGGGGCTCAGAGTAGAGCCGCTGCTCCTCCACATCGAAGGGAGCCAGCTGGGGTGGTTCGGCAATCTGACACGGACGCCTCCTGGGTGAGGTGTTCTGGGAGAGATTACATCTCTCCGGCGTGTCCTGGGTCTGGGTCAGTAACCAAATAAATCCTTCTGCTGTTCTCAACTGCAGGTTCACGAAGAATTCAAGCAGAACGTGGAGAACATCGGCATCGATAACCTCATTCAGAAATTTGCTGAACAGAAGGGCACGGGCAAAGATCGTCCAGGTACTGTGAGCTGGCTCGTCCAGTTAGGAGGAAACATTCAGCTGCAGAAGTTGCATAACAAAATATGAAGACGCCCACATTCATAACAGCAGCGTGGAAGCTGATTCACAGAAGCAAACTGTGACTGGCTTAAATGGATGGATGTGTGTGTGATTTTCATGCAGCTGCGGTTGGATTTGAGGAATACATGACAGCTTTGGCGCCCGAAGGAGGGAAAAAGAGTCGGGCGAAGGCCTTCAGGATACCCGGTCTGGGCAAGAGGGACAAAGAGCCAGACTCTGCGTGAGTGTGCGCATCAATGCTCCTAATAATACACATCGAGTGTCTGAGGGATTTTCTGATTCACCTGCGTGTTCGTCTTATTTGCAGCGATTCGGCTGTGACCGAGGCTCTGGTGAGTATTTCACAAAAGGTTTAAAGGCCTGTGTGTGCGTGTGCGTGTGTGTTTACAATGTGCCTGACGGTGTGGGGTTTCCTCGGTCTATTTCGGTACTTCTGGGAACAAACTTGTGCCAGAGGGGAAGTGCAGCGCTCCACGTGAGGGCACGTGTTTGCGTACACAACTCGGTGGATACGCAAAGTGCTGTAAACAGAGGTGTGTAGCTTCGGCCTGTGGTCGCTGCCACAGTGTCATCCAGCAGACTGAGACGGAGAGTAATCTAATTACACAGGTTTGGTTTCTCGATCAATGGACTTTAATTAAATCAGTGGCTGCTTAAAGTTTAGATATGAAATTGTGTTTTATTTAAAGGTTAGATTAGGTTATGATTAGATTAATAAGTAAACAAACAGTAAACTGTTTATTTTTTATTTAATTTTTTTTGTATATTTTCATTTTGTTTTGTTATCTTTAACCTCGTAAGACCTGAACTCTTCCACAGCATCTTAAATTTCTCTTTGATATTTGGGCTGATTGGGGCCCAAGAATGAAAAAACAAAGAATTACCAGATTTATTTTTTATTTTTTTACCTTATTTTTGTTTTTAAGAAAAATGAGAGCCACGTATGAGGATATTTGTTTAAAATTTTGATAGAACAGCAGCAGCATAACGTCCTCGTAAGTGGATATCAGGCCCATGTAAAGCAAAATTGAGTATTTTGGTCTAAATAACCCAGAATGAGATGTCCACACATGTGGACGCAGGTCCTAGGAGGTTAAATGAACTTTAAGAAGTTTGCAGTGGTTATCTGTAGGTAACTGGCCGTGAATAACTAAGTCTAACTAGCTGATCAGTTTATTCTCTTTCTCTTGACCAGATTTTCGTTAGAGATGAAGAAATAAGATCTTAAATGTACAAGTGAGGTCAGAGGTCAAATGTTATATTTAGAATCCCCGTATACCTGGATTATTACCTGAATGCTTCCAATACAAACAAAGGCAGCAGAATGTTTTAAGGATAAGAGACAATTTATGAACCTTTGACCTTATTTGACCTTTAAGAAAAGGTCAAAGGTTCAAAGTAACATGATCTGAGGAATCCCCGTGCATCATTCCCTGTATGTTGTGTTTTATATAACAGCATTAACACTTTGACCTTCAGATCAACACATTTCCCTTAAAGGAAAGGTCAGAGGTCAAAAATGTTACACAGTACTTTGTTGTAATAATCAGTTTCTAAGGCTTTTTTTTTAACACATAAATCTTTCATTTAACCTTGAACACCTCGGTGCAGGCCAGATGATAAGATGACCCCACTCTGCAGCTCTACAACGTTTTATCGGTTCTGCCTGTAAACACGAGACCTTTGAATGACTCATTCAAAGCTTTCCGAGCTTTCACAGACTGGACGACACATCCCAGCGCCGCCGCAAACACGACCTCATTGACGCAGAGCTCAAAGAAACGAGAAAAACGGCTCATTTTTCATGTATAACTTTCTAGAGTTTATCACTGATTTTATGTTTGATGCTGAGCGGGTGACGCGGAGCCCAACAGCAGGCTGCGACGTGTAATCACTGAGTGCTAATGTAAAATCATTGATCTTTACATCTACAGCACGTGGCTTACTGCAGTTAAGCTGCAGCTGCATTTGTCTTATTAATGTGACTTTTATAACCTCGTCATATTAACTAGATCACTCGCCTGCTCCTTAATTATCGTCTTTCCCTGCGATCCTGTTCAAAAACACGTCGGCGGTCTCGGTTACACTTGTCATCTCAGACCCACAGAGGTCTGTTTGTTGAAACCGCGTGTAATGAAATATCATCTTAATAAGCCCGCGCTCTAAAAATAACTGCTCCCATGTCGGCGAGGTATTAGTTTGGATTTCCTCTCGTCTTTATCGTGCTTTCACTCCCAGACGTCCTGCCTTGCTTAAACGATTTCCGTCAAACTTGGAAGTGCTCTTGCTGCTTCAGCGAGCTGCTGGCAAGAATGTGTTTAATGCACAGCAGCTGCAGCAGTTAGTCACCGACTACCAAACAGTGTGTCATATTTTTCAGCTGTATTATTCCCACTAATGGAAAGCTCTCAGTGCGCGCAGGTCGGCGTGCTCAGTTACACCGTGTGACAAAACCCTTCTTTGTGTCAGATATCAGCCGCTTGTCTCTGATCCAGCTGCTGTCTGCCTCCCTCTCTCCCTCCTCTGTGCGCGTATGTTCCCATTCATTCCCGCAGAATTCCCCCCTGGAAGTAGACGACGAAGGATTCGTCATCCGAGCTGACAGCACTCAGAATGATATCCTTTTGCTCCTCCTGCATTCAGGGCCAGGAAAGACCATTAAGGAATATTTCTGTTTTGAACCTGTAATAAAGAATAACTGAGGATCCAGATGCGTGGCAAACAAAGAAGACGCCACAGAAAAGCCTCAGTGTTCACGAAACTGTTTTGAAATGAGCTGAAAACGTGGAGGCGACTCTTCTGTAACACGTGACCTTACTGGGAGTCGATGGCACCAGCTCAGAGTAACTTTTAATAACTTGTGTCCTAAAGAATCGTCTGTAATCTTTTTTCCGTCACCTGTCTGCGGTGTCTCGCCCTCTCAGGAGTTTTTATTTAGTTTTTGGTTTATTCAGATCATTTTGTAGCAATCTGTTCTCTCTGGAACATCAACGTTTTTGATTTAATGTAACAGTTTCAGCACACGAACACTCCCAACCCAAGAGGCTGAGTGCTTCTTACAGCCGCTCTATTGTCTTTTTTATGTCTGCACTATTTCAATTTCATGCCCGTATTTAATCGATGAATGTCCACCATATGTCATAAAAGTCTTTATTTAGCAGCCCGGTAATAACCATGACCCAGAGTGTCCACAGTTCAAGTCTAGCGGGGGTCTTATTCCCGCCCTCCCCGTTAGTATTTCCAACTTAGTCTGAGCACCGCTCAGAAACTCTCCAAAAGAGTAAACGACGGCGATTTTGATCAACTAAATCTCGATAAACTTCCTGTTGAGTCTTGGGTCTAAATGTGAACGAGCACAAATATAACGAGGACCATCTGTTGGATGAAAACTGGAAGAACAATCGCTGCTCCAAATGATTCACGTCTCTTTCCTTGCTGTGACCGAAGGAAAGCTTGACTCAAGTTGCGTGACGACAAATTATAACCCCTGAGATCACTGCATGAAGTCTGGGAGACCCCTTAGCTGAGAAGGATTACGGTGATCTTTAAATGGTTTGTAGTCAGAAGGTGAGAGATGGAGTTTAACCAACGCGTCTGCGACGTTTTCAAATTAACCGTAGACGCAGACGCGCCCCTCGGCTCGGCTGCGTTCATGTTTGGTGGCAGTGTGAGTGGATGTGAGGAGGCTGCTCTCCCTGCCTGTGCCATCTCTCCACTAAGCTCCCCGCAGACACTAATCAGAGTCTGAAGGTGCACGTAACATTTTCATATGCAGATTGAAGTCCGGGGAGAGGAGGAAGGGGGTGTGGCTTTTCTTGTGGGTAATGATGTGGCAGGAAGTGGCAGTTTGACAGTTCTGCACCACTTACCTGCAGGAAGCGGCGGTCCTGCTTATGTTCATCATGTCCGTCTGTCGGCCCCTCGTTGCTGCTGGTTGTGTTTTTGTTCAGATTTTAATGAAATGAAATGTTTCCCGGTTTAATTATATTTTCCTGTTTGTGTTTCTGAAATCTCAAGTCTCAGGTGGATCATTTTAACTGAAATTAAAAACAGCAGAGTCTTTGTGTCATTTAACCATCACGTAGTTTCTTCCTTGACCCTCCTCCACGCTGCTCCAAGGAGAAGGAGACCAACTTTTACTCCAGCGATTCAGACTTTGATGACGAAGAGCCCAAGAAGTTCCACATTCAGATCCGACCGGTGGCCAGCAGCAACCGCAGCAGCTCCGTTGCCACAGAGAAGGAGCTCAAAGCTACCGTGGGGGCGCTTACGCTGCCACCCAACAGAGGGCCGAAGCAGCAGGTTGGCTTTGATTTCCTTTAAATGAGGATATATTTGAGATGTGCACGTTAACCCTCCTCAAAACAGTCTGAAGACGTACTCTTAGTAAATTCCACAAAGAGACAATATGATGACAAACACATTTAACTTTGAACAAAAAACCTCAGCATGTTTTGGAAACGACTACTTTGTTTATCAGCACAAAGTTATTAAGAAGCTAAAGCTTTGTTCCTTTGGGTATATTCATGGGATTTATTGACAATAATAAAAACACCCAGCAGAATGTCAGCTCCTACCCTTTTCATAGCTCAATATATTGAATATTTCTCACTCTCTGTCTCGACTTTCAGGTCAAGCGACATCTCTCCCGTAAGTTTGAATGTTGGCATTTAAACTGCTTTAAAAAATAAATAATAAAACATTTCCAGTCCTTGCTGGTGTGCAGTAATACCTCTGCTTGTAACATAAGGCAGTGGGAAATGTTTAAAGTGCCATTTCTTAACTTTGTTTCCAGGAAACTCGAGTACCGCAGGAGGCCGATCAGAAGACGGGGACGCTGCCTCCCGCAGGGGTGAGTCTTTCAGTATCCAGACATCCAGTCCAGTCCTTTATTTACACAGAATAAACAATAAAGATCTAAAGATAAATTTCTTATTGGGGAAAAATAATGGACAGATTAATGAGTAGTGAAGGCACTTGATAGTTTTCAGTTCTGTCTCTGTTTACATCTGTAAGAGTGTTTTCAGGTTGGTGTCCTTCGTTTTTGCGAGTCAGAATCATCTGTGTATCTGCAGCATCTCTCTGTGTTTCTGTCTAAGGTCAGGGGTCGGCAACCCTGGACGCGCACCGGCTACCGGGCAAATGCCGGATGGTGATCTTTCTTTTTTGTGGGCCGATTTTTATTATTATTATTTTGTAGTGGTATAAACAATGAAAGGTGGTGGATCGGCCAGATGCTGGTCGATTAACAGGGAGAGGGGGGCACAAAGAAATACTTTTCTTTCTTATTCTCATTTAAAATGTCTCGCTTTTAATAAATAATTATCTGAATCTCACAACCAAAGTTTTTACCTGATGTACAATGTATAGAAATCATACATATACCAACAAGACTGTACATCACTGTCACAGCAGCGTCTGTTTTCATTCAAAGGCTTTATGGCTTTAATACCTGGGGGGCCGGTCTCTAGTCAAAATGCCCGGGCAGATGTTTTGTCCCAGTCCAGCCCTGGGCACGACACACAGTGAGTTAATCTGAGAAGGTGCATTAAAAAATAAATGGCCGGGCCAGCGGTGCACATCGCAGATTAGCTCACATACACACATTAGTTGTGCCGCTTCTTAATGACGGCATCTTAGCTAACAACCCCAACTACCAGACTCAACTTGTAATTGGCTAAAAATCACTTCGCCTACCGGTGAGAGGGACGTTGCTAGCTGGCAGTTTTTTCAAGCGATGTTGAAATTTCCACATTCCAACACTTCAAATGCTTCAGCAGCTGTCGGCTCAGCGCAGCATCAGCACCACGTAAATACACGGATACATCCGTAGACTCGAGGCAGAATTCACAATGTGTTTTCAGGACTTTCAGGCGTTTGGACCAATGTTTTCTTTTCTGATCAAACCAGAAAGCTTTAATAAGCAGCTGGTTGTCTCACATTAACTGGCTGAGTTAATGCCAGTTAATGCAACATCGAAACGCAGCTGATTGAACTGAACAGCTCGACTCTGTGGGGTCAAAGTTTGCAGAACTACGAGCGCAGCTGGACTCCACAGCTGTGCGTGTTCATGGAGCTGCATGTTCACCTGCTGGACGTCACTACCTGACAAGTTTACCTGTCTTCAGAACATTGCAGAGGCCTTATTGACAGTATTTGGCTCTACATGTCTGTGTGAGCAGGTTTTCTCTCACATGAGTCCTGAGGCAGCCTCTGAATGCTGGACACTCGGAGACCTGTGTCTCTGAGTGGGAGACCAGAGATCACAGTAACATGTGTGTCTCTGTATTAACAAACATGCCATGTTGGCCCAGTTTATTTTTCTTATCATTGTTGTGAGGAGGCCATAAATAGCATTGGCATTTTCTGTTGTTCAGTTCATTTGCTGTTATGGATAAAAAGTCTTTTTTTGTTTCAAAATAGCTGATAACTATTTGCTGACAGCTGCCAACATCTGCAAACAAATATGATTCTATAAAGTGGTTCTATGTAGTGTGTAACTGTTGATATACAGCCTTATTACATTTATTGCTAATGCAATCATATGGCACACTGACCTCTGAGGAAACTTTAGATGCACTCATCATCAGAAATCTGATCTAGGCAGAAAATCTCTTCTTTGGTTGACCTTGCACATACCAGTCGTTAGTCTGCTCGTGCTCCGAAGCATGTTTTATTGCAGACTGGTTCATTATTTTGTCAGAGGTTAGGCTCAAGTGGGAGTCTACAACCTGCTGCACTCCACCAGTGGGGAATCTCCCTCTTAAATCCACAGGCAGCAGGATTAATGATCAGCATCTGATTAAAGCCGTTACTCTGCAGTGACAGCAGCACTGGCTGGAGCTCAGTGAGACCCGGCTAATTGCTGGTATTTATTACAGAGAAGATATTGGCGGGGGAGGGGGGGGGGGGGTCTCATGTAGTCTCATGTCAGCTCGTCCCAGCCTCTGAGAAGCTCTGACGAAGGACAGCGTGCTGCTGATTAGTCCCGATGTCTCGTAATGACGTGTGTGTCTGTACAGATGGAGAGCAGGAGGGCCTTCGCAGGTCCACCTCCAGCCCCGATCACAGTAGGTAAGCTACCTTTGCCCTTCACATCATCTTCTACCTGCTTTAAATCTGGCTGTGAGCAGGGTGGGGACACTGTTTTGGAGGTTAAATGGCATCATCGGCATCATCAACGGCCTGTGCAGCGCTTTGAAGCTTTCACCCTCTTCCATCTCATTTTACCTTTGCAAGCTCGTTTAAATGTGAGGCTCATTCGTCTAATTACCTCGTCCTTTCGCCTCCGTCGCTCAGATGAAACGACTGTTTTTCTCGGTGGTAGTGTGGCCCGTATTGTTTCTACCTTGTTACCATGGCAAAATGTAGTAGCGTTAGGCCGGTGTTTATATGATTGTGGACAGATGTGACAGCACAATAGCGCCACTGTGATGCAGGTTTTAGTTCAAACAGGGGCGCGAATGATACGCGTGACCGGGTGGCACTGGGCCCACACCTTTACGCTGTGGAAATCTCGATATGCTGCTTAACTGCTTACCCAGTCAGGGTAGCTGTCACAGGGCAAGAGGCGGGGCTACACACTGGACAGGCCACCAGTCTCATCACAGACAGCCACTCGTGCTCGCATGCACACGCTCGCCAGATTAGACCAGTTCCCCGACACGCTACTCTTTAGCCTCTGGCAGGAAGTTGAAGTACGCGGACAGAGAACCTCCCTCTGCCACTCGCTCTGATTTTCTTTATCGTTTCTTCGCTACATCAGGTTGAGCTCGACAGCGTCGGGCTCGGACAGTCTGTTTGGACCGCCGCTGGAATCGGCCTTCAAGTCCAAAAGCTTCGACAGCCGGGACCAACTCAGAGAGCGGAGCGCGTTTGGAGCGTCTGAATGTAAGGTTACTTTCATTTAACTGTTGCTTGTGTTTTGTTTCTTACAGAGAGACGGGACTGTTGGACGACCTGAACATAAAAGCTCTAAATTCTGTCTCGGCGCCGTTCCCACGACTAATGTGTTGATTGTGTGTGGCAGATGCTGCTTTCTCCTCCGACTCCTCGTCTCCGGAGAATGTTGAGGACTCTGGCCTCGACTCACCCTCCCATCAGCCCCTCGGACCCTCCCCCGAACCAGCAGGCTGGGCGGCCTGGCCTCCTGCATCGCAGAGTAAAGAGCAAACACGGGGTCGACCGTCGGACCCTTTCCTTTCCGCTTTCCGTGACCACTCCCCCGGACGCAGTCCTCACCCGCAGGATGACCCTACCGCCGTCTGGTCTGTCGCTCCGTCGCGCCCCTCGCGAGTTCCCCCTGATAAGGACCCCTCGTCGGTGCGGTTCCCCACCTTCTCTCAGTCCCTCGCCCCACCAGAGATGGAGTCATCAGTGTGGAACTGCAAACACATCCCACCCGAGGATCCCTTCCTCGCCGCCTTTGAGAGGACCGTCACCCAGGAGACGTTAAACCTGTCGGACGCCTGGGCGCGCCCTCCGCCTCGCACTGCTCAGGAGGGCAGAGGAATGGATCTGCGAGGGGACCCCTTCTCCGTTACCTTAAACGACACCAAGACACTTCCAAGCACTTCCTCTTCCTCTTCATCCTCCTCGTGCAATCGGAAAGAGAGGGAGAGGAAGCGGGATCGCAGCCTCCCGCCTCCCATTTCTTCCGATGACCCATTTGCAATCACAATGATCGGCAGCCCGACGCATCAGTCGTCGCTGGCGGCAGCTGTTGGGGGGATCCCTCCACGCGGTGGTGGCAGCGGCGGCGGCAGCGGCGGTGGCAGCGGCAGCGGCGGCGGCAGCGGCGGTGGCAGCGGCAGCGGCGGCGGCAGCGGCGCCACCAGACTTGGATTCGATGCCAATTCGAACACTTTACCGTCAGCTCAGCCAAAGAAGGAGCTAACGCACTGGAACTCGCTCCACAACCCCTTTAGTGAAGGCAACGGCTCCAAATCACAAGAAGCAAGCGGAAAAGGGGAAGGTGGCGGCGGAGAGAGGAGAAAACACCGATCATCGGAAGGTGAGCCGCGCAGGAACGCCCCTCCCCTCACGAGGCATTCGGGGCCCCAGGAGGATCTCTGCTTTTCAACAGACAAAGATCAAGACTGTCTGGATCTCAGCACACAGATGTCCTGCAGTGTCAGCTCTCGTAAGGGTACTGCTTTATTCTTTTAAGTTTCTACTGACTGTATTAAAAACATTTCCAGTTCTAATTATAAAAGTAAACGCCGAGAGTCGTGCTGTCCTCCAGCCTCAGTCTGTGGCGCTCCTTAATTAGTCACAAAGGTAGCAATCAGTTTCTTCTCAGAGTAGTCAGAGAAATGAAGCATGAATATGCACATATGCTGGATTTAGTAACACCTTCGTGTCACCTGTGCTGTTTTCTGGCTCACAGATTAAAGAGTCAGCTGTTTTCCACTTGGAAAGAAAAGTGCTTCACAGACTCTCGCTGTGATTGGCCCTTCTAGGTGGGCTAGCCCTTTTATTTCACGTTGAAGGTTATGCAGTCTGATTATTTAATAGCACGTTATGCCTTCCTGATTGGTCATTAGAGGCTGCAGGGTGGCTGCGTCTGATTAAAACAGGGAAAAATAAACGCTAAGCGGAAGGACTGAGATAAAACACATTTAACCAAGTAGACAATACTACAAAGTTAACCAGCAGGTACTTTTGATCTTGGGCCTTTTTTGAAATACCATACCTATAAGGCGCACTTAAACTCCTTTAATTTTTTCAAAAATCAACAGCGCGCCTTATGTGTGAATTCTGGTTGTGCTTACTGACCTCGACCGATTTTACGTGCTACACGGCGCTCAGACATCCGTCACAAATGTTTTAGTCCGACTTTGGTCGGATGGATCGTCGGAGTCAGGAGCCTGGCAGAGTCATCTGGGTCCTAAACTCCGTCTGTTTCAGGTAGTGATGTGCGATACCACTGATTTCCAAGTAAGATTCAGGGTGGAGTCGACGATACTGATCCGAGACCGATACTTTGCACAAAAACATTTTATTTCTTATAAATTATAGCTTCATAATGATTACTGGACATCAGATTACTTGTTCTTATCGCTTAACAATGTAGAATTCATCATATAGAAATAAAAAAACTGAAGTTGTGGCTATTTGAACACCTTGCCTGCCTGCAGCACTAAAGGACTCCGTGAGAGACGTCTGTCTCGCCCTAGCAGCACCTGTCCCTGTCCTCCTCTTCAGTTCATCTTAACATACGCTCGTCATGTTCTGTGATATGATTTACTCTGAGGTGTTTGACGAGGTTTGCGATACACAAACCACGCCTCGGCTGTTTGTGGAGGTAAAATACGTCCACACATGACTCCATTTAAGCTCAGCCATTGTTGTGAGTGCGCACGCCAGAGGCTGCCACATTTATACAGCTGTTCAAACGTACAGCTCTGCTGTCACTTCCAACATAAATGAAGACAGAAAACTAAACAGCAGAGACGTTTGTAGGGTTACTGAAGTTGGGCTAGCTGCTATATAATGATGTGCTACGTGATTGCTAGCGACACAGCTATGTTAGCATAAACAGTGAAGCTGGAGGTTGAACGCTAACTTTTTTCCACTTGATAAAAGTTAACATGAGGGTTCCTGATGGTTAGGGACAAATGCAATCGCATGGCAGGATGCTGTAAACGGACCAAACATCAGTCAGGAGAACAACTGAGATAATCCATCCACAATACCAGGTTAGTCATTAATATACTGCAACAACATGGGAATAGAGCAGCTGCAGAGAATTCAACATTAATGAATCAATGGTACAGAAGTGGAGGAAGCAAGAAGAATGAGCTGAGTAAAGTTTGACTTATCTGACTGTTTTGTTTTGATTAATGCGCCTTATGTATGAAACATAGGGTTCCAGCCAGTTTTGTTGTTGCTTTGTGTGAACGTTTACCAAAGATATGCAAAGCTAGAACTTTTCAGCCTGACTTATATTTTTTGTCGGGATTGTAGTCGATTGCAATTTATTCAAATGTGAAAATAATTTTTCTCACATGAGCTACAAAACAAACAAAGCTCTCGGCATCCCAGAGAAAAACAAACACTTTTCCAGCTCGTCAATCACTCGTGCTCGTCTTAACACAAACTCGTGTTCAGCAAGTCTTTGTTGAAGCAGTGCAAATAAGATTTTGTCAGCGTGGTGTTTTGAGCGTGTCTCATCCTTTAGATCCGCTTTCATCCACTTTGTGTGTGTTTCTTTTTTAAGGCTCCAAACATAACTTCAGACAGGACACAGCCGAAGGCGTCACGGCCGCTCCTGCGAGAGCGACCCGAGCCAAGAGGTCTTCGGGTCGACTCGGTGGCTGTGAGAGAGTGAGTATCGGTCACGGCTTAACCGTTCAATGTCAGAAGCAAGACTGTCATTAGCAGCACTAACTCAGACCCGGCTGTGCGTTTCAGTCGCGGTCCCTGTGTTCCTCTCCACTGCCAGAGCCCAGCCCTTCCCTCACCTCCTCCTCCTCTTCCAGTCCCAGTGAGTGGGGGGGTCAGAACCGAGCTCAGAGCCCTGCCGGGGTGGGACAGGCCTCGCCGCTGCCCTTCCAGCACCAGGACCACCAACAGAGACAGTGTAAGCCACACGGGCACGTCTAAAAATGTCAGTTAAAACCTCGCAGTGAGAGCGAGAGATGTGAGCAATGTTTCTCTACAGTGCATCTGTCCAGAGGCCCCAGTCCCATATCGCTCAGCACACAGGAGGCGTGGCCAGTAGCAGCAGCCATTACTGAATACATCAACGCCTACTTCAAAGGTGGACAGCACAATCGGTCAGCGTGGCGCTCTTTATTTCTTCATTTTGTTATCTAACTGCAGACGGTGCGCTTACTTATTAACTTGCCTCGTCTTCCGTCCTCAGCTGTTTGGTGAAGATCACAGGTGACCTCACGATGTCCTTCCCAGCAGGCATCACTCGTATTTTCACTGCCAATCCCAACGTTCCCGTGCTCAGCTTCAGACTGGTCAACATCTCAAAGATCGATCACTTTCTGCCCAATCAAAAGCTTCTCTACAGGTCAGCCATCTTTTTGTTGCTTTTTAAGTCTCGGCTCTCGTGTCTTTATCGTCGCTGTCTTCGATGCTCCTCAGCGACCCGTCTCAGAGCGACCCCGACGCCAGAGACTTCTGGTTCAATATGCAGGCTCTGCAGCTGCACCTGCAGCGAGAGGCCGAAGTCAACCCGCAGGCTTCGTACTACAACGTCGGGCTGTTCAAGTATCAGGTCAGGATAGAAACCGAGGATGCCGCTTCTCCGTGACACCCAGAAAATAACTTTGCCTCGTTTTCTCAGGTGTCTTCTCAGGACCCGGGTCGGGCGCCTCTTTTGCTCTCAGCCGAGTGTCAGCGGAGCGGCACGGTGACCAGGGTCTCCCTGGATTACCACTGCTGCCCCGCCACCGCGCCCTCCACCCAACTCACTGCCGTCCAGGTGCTGCTGCCGTTGGACCACACTGCCACAGACCTGCAGTGCCAGCCGCCCGCCTCCTGGTGAGCAGACGTGACTTCTTTGGCGTATTTTAATTTATCCTAATTTTGTTCTACTTTAACATCCAGAACGCCTCATGAAGGCCACAGAACGACAGTGTCGGTGTGATTATAGGGAGCGGTGTGACCCCTCCGTCCAAAGCAAATTTCTCCCAAGGGAGACAAAGAAAGAGCGAAACGTTGACATCCAAATAATGACATAAATAGAGCAGCTTGTGAGATGCAGCAGGTATGACAGAGGTGCACGTGGTTGCAGTAAAGCAGCAGTAACTTGTGTGAGAGCGTGCTACAGTCAGAGGGGGGGAGGTCAGAGCTCAGTCTTCTGACAGTCTGGTGGATGAAGCTGTTCAGCAGTCTTGCCCGAATGCTTCGGTACCTCCTCCCCAAAGGCTCCGGAGGCTGAAAATGGAGCATGAAGGGTGGCGGGGGCGAGGCGAATGTTGAAAATGTTGTCCACGAAGGAGGGCGGCGAGGTTCTACGTTTACGGGTCTTTGAGAAGGAGGTTGTGAAGCCTCCGTAGCACGCGGTGATGCAGCCAGGAAGGACGCGCTCTGCGATGCCCTGGCTGAAGGAGAACGTGATTAGAGGCGGGACTCGTGCTTCTCATCGATTTGCAGAGGAAGCAGAGGCGAGTCGGAGCCCAGGAGACGTCCTCAGAGTTCCTGTGGGAACTTGCTGCTGCTGCTCGCGGTCTCCTGCAGCACCGCTGATGCTCAGTGGTTGGTGCTGCAGGCTGGAGCAGTACCAACCACCAACAATACGATGATGCTGGTGATGCTCAGTCACACTGTAGCCCTGTGACTGTTTGAAGACAGGACAGTGAAAAGATGCTGCATATACACTTCCTGAGAGCTGCTATAAGTAATAAATGTATGGGAACTATGCATCATGGGTAAAGATATGTGCATGGTTAGCAGACTTCACTACTACTGCTGGATCTCCCTACAAGAAGGAAAACAGAAATGTCTGGAGGACTCTGGATGCATAAAATGTCCTGAGTTACACATTTACTCATGAAAAGCCCTGAAATCCTCTTAAATGGATTTTGTTTTTAATCTCATCGCTGTGCTGCTGTTTTAGGCCCTCAACACGATCATGTCCTGTAACGCGACTCCGTCTTTAAGGTTTCATAGTTCTGCATTCAGGTTTTGTAACAGTAGGCTGGTTGGTATCTAACTAAGAATGATTGTAGTTGATGCCGAATCTTAAACGTTCCCACTGCTTCAGCGTGGCAGGAGGTCAGTTTAACGTCGTCCGGCTTACGCTCCAATGAAATAATGGCGGAGCTTCATTAGGAGTTGTACCCAGTCTCTCCATATTTCCTGTTAATGTCGAGTCACTTTTTGTATCGAATGTGACACATCATGGTTTATTCTGTGTTTTTAGTCATTTTATTATCAGGACGCCGCTGTGGTGCAGCGATAGTCTTTGTCTCCTCACAGGAAGTGCTCCTCTGTGTGGAGTTTGCATGATGCACTCTGATGTTCTACTTTTCATCTCTCAAGCATTTTTCTGACAACTCCGCACAAACCATACAATCTATAGATGACTTAAAGTGGTTTCAATGGATTCTGAAATTTTCTGGGATTTTGAAATACCGTGCAGTGACACAGGTGCAGGATTATCCTAATATTGTCAGGCACAGCCCCATAATGTCAGGATGTTCCTTTCTTGTGCTTCTACTGCAGCTTCTCAATTAGAGCATATTTTCCTCATTAACTCATTAAGACCTGAACATGATGAATGTAAAAACAAAGAATTATTTTTTTGCTTGAGCGCCACTTATGAGGATATTTGTTTAAACTGTCGATAGAACAGTGGCACTATGTCCTCGTAAGTAGATGTCAGGCTGTTGTAGAGCAGAATTTGGTCTAAACAACCCAAAATGTGATGTCCACATATGTGGACGGCAGGTCCGAGGGCAGGGGTCGGCAACCTGCGGCTCTTTAGACCTTTTAGTGCGGCGCCGCGTGGTTTGGGAAAATAAATTAGTTTTTTTTTAAGTAATTATCTTTAGTGTATTTTATTTATGTTAGTTCTTTTTTAACTTGTAGTTCTAAATTGGAAGATTATTGTGATTTTGAAATATAAAAATAAAATTATATTCTATTATTTTTTGATCGCTCAAAATAAGCGTCACACTGGCGAAAGCCGGTGTACCCCCCGAAACGCCGTGCATTTATCGAGACTTTCGACCCCAGGTAGGCCAATTATGGATCTTCTGATCCACATTATGTCAGCAGCTCCACCGTGAACTATGTTAAAAACAAACGCCGCTCACGCCTCACAGACGACAGCTTACAGTCCTGCGTAAAGATGAAAGCCCCGACCTGCAGACGCTGTGCGCAGAGGTTCAGGAGCAGAAGTCCCGTTGTAAACATACCACGGCAGACCCGACGATGTTTGCATGAACACGCTTCATGCCTCTTTATTGACCACTTTTCACACACGGCTGCTGTTCGCACACAGCCGGCTGTAGCTTTGCAGCTCACAGCCCGACACACCAACACAACAGCATAGAGAGCACAGACGTAAAGGCGGCGAGGCGTGATTGCGGGTGCCGCTCAGGTGCGTCTGCCTCCCCTACAGCAGCGCTGCAGACCACGCCCCGCCACACACAGTAACCAGGTAAAATACATATTTAGGCAGAATTTTGCAAATATCTATTTTTCCTCTTTCAGCAGCTTCGAGCTTTTTTCCCCAGTTATTTTTTTAAAAGTCAGGTCAAGGCTCCAAAAGCCCAAAGGAGACATAAGGGTGGCGACTCACAGCAGTTTTTGTTTGCTGGATCATTTTAGTTCAGCTGGGCGTCTTTCCTTTGGTTATATTTCTTTAAGAGTTCAAAATGTGTTCATTACATAAATAACATGTAATCCTCTCAGTAAAATTACCAAGAGTCTCACTGTTCAGGCTGTTTGCAGACAGCAGCAGAAAATCTGATAAAGTGGCTCAAAAGCGTCAGAGTGCAGTCATCTGCCAACTTCTCTGCTGGTTTAACTTCTGTGACCTTTGATATTAAACCACATTTGCTTTTACAGGCTGCAGCCACAGGTGGCGCCAAATCCATCGTCCAGATTAACGGTTATCGTCGTTGTCTTCTGTATTAAAGATGTTTAATAGGCTGGCTGAGGTCGATAACCCGAGACATTTGGAGGATGTTTAAAGGTTGGAGGTTCAGAGTGTTTTTGGCCTCACTGACTTTTTTCTGCCTCCGCAGGAACGCCGATGAACGCCGGCTGCTCTGGAAACTGCCCAACCTTTCCCCGACCAACCACAGCAAAGGTCAGGGCTCTGACCTTTCCTTCGTCTCTGTTTTTAACCCCCATCAAACCAAGAAACCTCGATTAGTTGATGCTCGACACCATTAACCGATTCGTTTTCTCCTCTCTGCATCACTGACAGTCGTTGCTCTCGGTGACTTCACAAACATCCGTGTCCTCCTCCCGGAGGTGTGCGTGGCAGCTTCTCCGTCTGGTGGAGATGAACAAAATGAGAGCGAAGCTGCTTCTGAATACTGAGCCGACTGATTGCATGACATTAATGGTACACAATGAGAGGCGGCTCTAATTTCAGCTGGGAAAGTCGAACATTTAAGTCATTTAAGCTGAAGGTTTTCTTCACCCGTGTGCGTCTTTGTACCCGACACCCACAGCTCTCCTCTGTGTCGCGTACCTAATTCTTCTAATCATATATTATTACCTCTATGTGAAGCAAAGGGCTTCACAGACACCGATAAGGAAACTTCACAGGACAAAGCATTGATAGTTAAAGTTGTGCGAGGTGGTGACAAAGCACTGAAAGGCTGCTTTAACTCCTTCCTGCTCCTTCGAATCCTTTTTGTTTCTTTACGAGTTCAATTGTAAAAGTGCAGCTTTGCATAAATGCTGCCTGACAGTCTGTCATCAGTTAGCTTCACCGACTGTCTTATAAACAGGTGTTGCTCAACTAGCATTTCTTCTTGTACGTCTTCGAACGCTTCGTCATACGTGAACGCGCACACCTCTGCGACT
This sequence comes from Aulonocara stuartgranti, assembly GCF_965226115.1. Taxonomy (NCBI): domain Eukaryota; kingdom Metazoa; phylum Chordata; class Actinopteri; order Cichliformes; family Cichlidae; genus Aulonocara; species Aulonocara stuartgranti. The sequence goes on from NC_138953.1 coordinate 39,372,048, forward strand.
CTCGCTTATTCGTTTGTTTGCGAGTCAAACAGGTGAGCCGCTTAACTGCTCCTTAGCTCTGGTAACAGTCCCCCCGTTTCCAGAGGCTCGGCACAAACGAAGCAGACATCTGAGCGGCTGAATGTGGATCTCGTGTGGATATGAGGAGATGTCAGCAAAACTCTGGAGCTCCATGGTTACTTTCAACTTCCAGGCTTCTTTGGTGTTTTCCCTCTTCTTTGTAAAACCACGTTTTTCATTTATAAATGAGGCTTCTTTTGTTACATGGAAAACAAATGTAAACATTTAGGTGTCGTGTTTTAAGAAACTCCGCCCCTTCTTTGTACTTTATATCTGACAGATGCCCCAAAATGATTCTGCTCTTCACCTGAACTCAAAGCGTGTGTGTGTGTGTCCGTCCTGTTCAGACATCTTTGTGAGGACCAATAATTGGAGGTTTACTACTACAGTTAGGTTAGGGTTCGACTTCATTTTTCCTTGTCAGGGAAAACATGTCAATTAGATGTCCTCACTAAGATAGCAAAACGAGAATGTGTGTGTGTGTCTCAGTGAGGTAAACGGACCTTGAGAGTCACCGACTTCAAAGGGTCAGGTCTTTCCTGCTCTTTATCACTGCCGTGTGTTGATGTGATTCCAGGCTCGGGGACTCTGTGTGCCAGCTGGCAGTGCCTGGAGGTCCCTCGCGGCCCTCCACCCAGCCTGGCTGTTCAGTTTGTGGGCTCTGGGGCCTCGCTGTCGGGCATGGACGTGGAGTTGGTGGGCAGTCGCTACCGCATGTCGCTGGTCAAGAAGAGATTCGCCACAGGTGACTCTGAACACACTCACGAGGTTTCTTTTTACTAATAAAACTGGAGGTGGTGGCATTTCATCTTATTTTACACACTTTACAGTGCTGTGTTAGTCGTTAAACACTCTTCTTTATATTTTGCTTCAAGGAGACAGACTTTGTTGTAATTTTTTTAAACCTCCATGGACGTTGGCTGTTTAGCCCCTTCACTTTCAGTCCAGTCCAGCTGTTTTCAGAGGAATGTCTTTGTGTTTAAAGCCCCCAGCACTGACCTGAGAACCATTCAACTTATTTTTAAGATTTTCTTTTTATCTGTATTGGAAATAATGCGAGTATTAGTATTCCTGTCATTTTGATATTATTTTGTGGCCGATGATATACAGGTGCAGGACAGTTAAGCATTTCCTTTCTAACGCCGTTCTCATACTTTAAATCGAAAGCAGCTCAGTTTAGCACGATGGCTGCCAACAGCAGCTGTACGCTTTTACACTTAGTCTTTATACTGATAACAACATCATTTTTAGCAATCTCTAGAGTTAGGCTAACACTTGGTGCTAAGCCGGGTGATTTCTGGCTCCAGCTCCATGCTTGAATAAGAGACTGATATCATAGAGAAGCTCCAGTTCGAGTCCACTTTGTGTTTATGGATAGCATAACAAAATAGGATCTATTCTTTTTTTTCTTTTCCCCTCAATAGTTTGATTTCTTAATCTAAACATTTTGCATGTGTGGCTTCCTTTCTGCCTTCTGATTATTCATTTATGTTCATGTCTCTGACAGGGAAGTACATGGCGGGCTGCTCCTTGTGAATCAAACTAAAGGACCGTCAGGTTTCTGAACGGGGATCGCTGAAGGTTCAGAGAACTTTGCACTTTCAGCGCCTGAGTCGAGGAACTCGCTTCCTCCCGTCAGTGTCCTGCTGCTCTCGGACCAATTCTTTTCTCTAATTTATCCCGTGTGCCGTCGTACGTTCAGCTGTCCTCCTCGTCCAGGAAGAAAACTTTTTCCTATTAAATCTGTGTCCGTGTTGTTCTGTACGCCTTTGTGTCAAAAGACTGCAGACTGAGATATGCTGTTGATGACTTTTCTTGAATTAGAGAAAAGTGTGAATAAAATAAAACTTTACTGTCCATGAAATCTCTACAGCATCGAGTCAGTTATGAGCAAACATCTTGTACAAAACCTTATAAAAAAAACTTGTTTGTAAATCTGATGTTTGTGATGAGATTTGATAAAAATAAAAGAAGTGCTGGAACGTTTGGTTTTTTGGTTTATATCGATTTATTACACTGTGACCAGGTACAAAATACAGCTGAACTATGCAGTTTATTACAGACCGTCATCTGTCCTTAAGCTAGTTAAAGTGTAGTCAAGAACAGGTTTAAAAATACACAAAAATAAGGGTTCAGTATACTTGTAAGAACCTAGTTCAATAAAAAATAATCCTCCGTCAAAAAATCTAAAACAGCCTTACAAAACATTACAAAGTACACATAGAAATTATTCTTCCCAAAGCACTTTAAGGCAAATTACTGTGACAGGCACAAGTTACAAAAAGCCTTAAACTCAAATTCAAAGATTCCCATTGCTACAACAAAATCCTCTGTGAGGGAAACGAGGAGGGAAAAAAAAGAACCAATTTCAACACAAAACTCCATTAAATCAGATTAGTCCATATAAATAGATTTTATAGTTTTTTTCCTTACGTCAGTTTAATAGCTTACGGAGAGCTTCAGCGCTGCAGTAATAATTAAATTTCATTACATTGAACAGTTGAGATTGGATACAGATTCATCACACACGCCAGTCTAATCCGTTACACATCAAAGCATTTCTTTCTGATACAATGTGACCAACCAGGTAACAGCATGAACAAAGATTAGGCAAAGGCCACGAAGCACACACTGTCTACATCATAGAAAGATAGATATATATATAATTTATGGATTAATTCCCCAAATAACGCACTGGATTTTTCTATTTCAAACAAAACGTAAGACTTGAACTCGGTAACAGCGTGAGGTCAAAGGATTCGGGGAGTGCGCGTCGGCTGGGACGCCCACGAGATCGTTTTTGGTTTCGAGGCGTTTGATTCGTCTTGAAATGAGCGAGTCCAGATTCCAGTTCAGGGGTTAACGTCCCGTCTCCGTAAAGCTGATTACTGTGGATTTGTTCTGACAGCGTGGCAGCTGAGTAAACTGCCACAGAGCCGTCGCGACACTCAAACCGTGAGGAGGAACGAGGAGAACTATTTACATTTTATAAAAGAACCGGGTGAGGGACACGAAACAGTGGCTACTTTCATTTTTTGTTTTTTAAATAGTTGCCTCATCGCGTGAGCCAAATGAGGCACAGCATAGAAATCTACTGAGGTAAACGGGTCAACGTGTTACACAGCCAAGCTAACAGCAGGAGCTTCCTGCCTTACCGACTACTGCGACATTACGAGGTCCTGCCTGACACACGGAGCCGGAGCTGAGGCTCGGCCGGTGGGAGCAACTGAGGAGAAAGGTCCTTTGGGTCTACAGGTTGCATGTTCTTGTTATTACCCCCCCGCCTGCCCAGCGTTCGCTACGAGCTGCGGCAAAGGCAACGAGGAGAGCACACCTACACATAATCACTGTTAAAGGTGCTTCGAATGTTTGAGGTTTGGAGACGATACATTCATACTGCGGTAGAGGCACAGCTGAGGGACAGACATCTCAAAGTTAGCAATCTAAGGCACTCAAATGACACTATGGCACAGCTAGTTAGTCTTAAAAACAAAAAGAGGGAGGATGAATCACCAACACCACACATCCAGTAAAAAAGGAAAAGTACTGCACACACTCATTGACAGTTGCTGCAAAAACAAAGATGCTCAGACCTGTTGCAGAGTGGCGTAAAAAGAAACAACCCATGAGCTTCTCGTATTTATAAATGCTAGTGAGGGGAGAGCTGACATTGCTACACTCTTGTCTATGTACATTGCACACACTGACTGCAGGAGGATGCTCGGCCCAGGGGCCAAGAGCGGCGACCCGAAAGGCCTAAAAAAAACAAAAACAAACGAGTGAGATGCTGGTCGGTGTGGCTCTCAGTCTGACCCCGTTCACACCAGACTCACATCTCCTGCAGAGGGTGGCTCATTTCGATCCTCTCTCTCTTCACGGCCGGTTCAGTAGGTCCTCTGGATGCATCGGCGTCGCTGCCCAAATCACTCATCTCATCTGAGAAAGACGCATCTGCAGAGACGCACACGGCGACTGTCAGTGTGAAAGCAGTGACCAGTAAAACTACAATACAGTGAAATGCATTCCTAACAGCACCCAGAAGGTTGATGCTGTTCATCTGGACTTAAACTGAATTGTATCAAATGAAAAATGAAGATGAACCTTTTTCCATGAGTGAAGGCATCATAGAGGTCAGGTCACTGAACTGTAATTTAGATGAGAAACTGTCAGTCGCTGCATAACTTAAACTATTCCTTCCTCGCTCTTTAAACACTCTCACCTCTCCCATGACAGCAATAGGAGTTTCTCCAGTGGCCTGAGCCACGCGGTGCTCCACCAGGTAAAACATGTACTCGTCGTAAAGAAGGCGAATAAGGTGGAAGGAGCCGAAGCTGGCTGCACTGCGCAGAGTCAGATCTCTGATCACCATGGAGCTACAAGAGAAGGAAAGATGTCACGTCAAGGAGCTACAGGGAGCTTTACAAGCTAAAGAACGTTTCTAAAAACACCACGCAGTCGGCGGCTTATACTGGAAGTGTGAACGGAGACGAGTCAACCACACCGACCTGTAGAAAGACCATTTGAGCAGGAACTGGCGTGCAGCTTTGGGGAAACTGGGGCTGCCCTGGTGAGGCTTCAGAACCTGAGAGACCACGTTATCCAGCCAGGTGGCCCACTGGTCCAGAGAGCTCTGCTGCTGCAGGGTGACCTTAAAGTCCTGCTCCAGACGCTGAACCACACTTTCGTCGCACTGACACACCCACGACGCCTGCTCCTGTTAGACACAACAAACACGCCACATTCAGCAACAAAACCCCAAACACGGTGTCGACACATTCCCTTCCCGTGTGCAACGCAAATATTTGTCTTTTCGATGTGAGGTTTTCCGCTCACCTGGACGTTGGCAAAGTCCACCCTGTTGAGGTCGGAGAGCATCTGGTTGATCTGGGAGGTGTTCTGGAGGACGGCACGCGCCGCCTGGGCCAAGTGGTTCAAACTGGTGTATCGTCTCAAAGTCTGAGCAAACGCGCTGACCACGGCCACCTGCGCACAGAAAATACACCGTGAGCCCGTCTGACTGGAATGAGACCGAACAGATGAACCGTTTGTTTTCAGGCTGAAAATCTGCACCAAAAATAAAAAGCACGGCTATTTTAAATGTCACAGCGATGCTTCAGCATTTATTTATTTATTTCACACATGGTACAGCAATAATTCATTTCCCATACACAACCTTCCTTTCAGTTAAAGTCACACTGTTTCCATGCATGAAAAGGAAGAAGAAGAAATTCTTACTGACACCTGCCTGTGATGTCTGTGACAATACAAGTAGGCAACCAAAATTACACTCTGACAATATTCTGCACATAACAAAACAAACAGAACAATATACTCAACAATGAGCAACACCACTAAATCTCAAACTAAAAGGATCATTTTTTCAACAATTAAATTCTGTTATTTTCAACTTCTTCATATTGCTTTATCATTTTATCCTTATAGCAGATTTTAAATGGAGAAACATTTGTTCTTATGCCTGTGACTGTTGGACACATTTGCCTTTGTGTGGTTCGACAAACTGATGCTTAAAATAAAACTTCCTTCTGCCGCACAATACAAATAAACTTTGTAACTTAAGGTTTTATTTTTTGCCTTAAACATAATAATTAATGTCTGTAATTTTAATCATTTTGATTTTATAAACAAACTATTAGTGTGTTCTTCATATTTAACATTATGCATAACTCGAAGCTTCTGTAATAAATATAATGGTTTCATATTAGTCACGTATGTATTCCCCCATACTTCAACACAATAGCTCAGATAAGGTAGAAACAATGAAAAATATATTATTCTCATTGTCTTGTAATCTAATATATCTAACATTACCCAGGATATAAATACTTTTAGCCAACTTTTTAACATGTTCAATATGAGGTTTCCATGGTAACTCGTCCACCATTACACCCAGAAAACAGATTTCTGTCACTCTTTCAATTATCACTCCCTCTATAGATAATACCATCGCTTCCTCCTTTACACGGTTTCCGAATACCATTACATCAAATCATTGTTTTATTTTTTTATTTCAATAACCATAATTTTAACCAATTCTTTCAAGTTTTCTCCAGAACAATAGAAATTTGTATCGTCTGCGAACAAAACAAAGTGTAACATTTCTGACACATCACAAATTTTGTTTATATAGAAATTAAAAGGTTTTGGTCCTAAAACAGAACCTTGAGGGACCCCACAGTCTCTTTTCATTCTATCAGATGAGTCGGCTAAACACTGCACATACTGAAACCTATTATCTAAATAGCTGCTTAACCAGATCAACACTATTCCTCTCACATCATAAGTTCTTAACTTAGAAATCAAGATGTAGTGTTGCAGAGTCAAAAGCTTTTTTTAAATCAATGAAGACCCCTACAGTATATTTATTATGATGTGTTGCTGATGAAACGTCTTCAATAGTTTCCATTAATACTTCTGCTGTTGATCTGTTCCGTCGAAAGCCCTACTGACTTTCACTTAACAGCTGATGTTTTTCAATGAAACTATCAAATCTTTGTGCAAAGAGTTTTTCAAGCACTTTAGAAAACTGTGATAGCAACGATACTGGTCTGTAATTATTAAAACTGTCTGTCTCCTGATTTATAAAGAGGGATAACTTTTGCCACTTTCATTCGGTCAGGAAATACACCCGCATAAAATGAGATTAAAAATATAACAGAGAGGTTTGATTATACAATCCAAGGTCTTTTTTACGATGACCACGTCTCGCCCATCACAGTCAGTGGATGTCGTTTTTAGATTCTGCTACAATAGCTATGATTTCCTTTTCAGTGATTTCCTCTAAAAACACAGACTGTACCACTCTGCTCTCCATTCTGAATCATCCTGTTTTCTAATTAAGTTTGCCAGGTTAGGCCCAATATTTACAAAAAATAAATAAATTCATTCAACACTTCATTCATATCACGTGCGACCTTATTTTTCTTATTAAAGTAAGTAGGTAAATTTAAAGATGTATATTTATTACCCAATAAGTTTTTTTAAGATATTCCACGTACCCTTAATATTATTTTTGGTTTTGTAAAATAATTTATTATAATACTCTTCCTTAGCCTCTCTCATAATTAATACCAACTTATTTTTATCAACTTTATATTTCAGCAGGCTTTGTTCTAAGTTTTATATCATCTCTATACAGGTTATTTTTCTTTGTACATGCATTTTCTAGTCCTTTTGTTATCCATGGTTTACCAGTAGTTTTCTTTTGCTTATATAATACCAGTGGACAGTGATTTTCATACAAAACCAAATAAGTATTTAAGAATGACTCGTATGCAGCATTGGCGTCATTTACATAAACCTCATTCCAATCTTCTTTCATAAGGTCTTGCCTGAACTCATTTATTGCATCATCATTTCTAATTCTTATATATCTGTCCACACACACACACGTCCTCCTTTCATGTCATTTTATAATCTAAAGTAACAAAAAAAAAAAAAAAAAAAAAAAAAACAGGTAAATGATCACTTATGTTACTTTCCAAGCAATTCATGAAAATGTGATCAATTGAAGTAGCTGACTTTTCAGTTATTCTACTAGGTTTAGTAATCAGAGGGTAGAACCCTCTTCCAAATAATAACTCAAAAAAATCTGATGATGCCTTATGATTGGACGTTTTAAAAAAAATCAATATTATTATCACCGCAAATACAGAATGTCTTATTTCCCTTTACCTTGCTCAATAAATCTTCTACTACATCTGTGAATGTTTCCATCAGTGTCCCAGGCCTCCCATACATACAAGTAACAATTAGATTCCTCTTTCTTTCCATTTCTATTTCTACTGTCACACACTCCATTAAATCAGCAATAGCCACAGACATATACTCAACCCGTTTACATTTCAAATCACTATCAACAAAAAGTGCCGGACCTCCTGCCTTCTTATTAGATCTATTTAATATAATTCATACCCATCAATGTGAAAGTCCCAACGCCTTTCCTCATCCATCCATGTTTCTGACAGTGCTGTCTCTTTAAACTTGCCTTTCAGATTATTCAAAAAATCATTGATCAGAACAAAACTTTTATAGAGGCTTCAACAGGTGAAATGAATTAATGAAAATGTATTGAATCTTCAGTCATTGTGATTGAGTATTCTTTAAATGTCTGTTATCCTTATGAAATACTCATTAACATCCGTACAAGTATTTCACCACATATTTTGAGAAACCACTCATACCTATACAGTTCTTTCTGATCCATAAATAACTGCGGCTCAGATCGATATCTCGTCTCTGCCCAGTTCCCATCCCAGTTCCATATCCACCTGCAGCTTCACACTAATACTCTTCCAGTCTACTGTCTCATACTTTGCCATTTTCCCCCTCCGACAGTCGGAAATAGCGTCTTTCATTGAATAAGTTCGGCTAGTTGTTAGCAAACACATCACAGACCTTCTGCCGTCCGACCGCAGCAGTGCAATCATCCCCCGTAGTTGTCCTGATCATGAAGATCCCTGATCATTACAACCTTGGCTTCTTCTGGTGTTCCGTTGAGCTTTATCATCACTTTGCAATTTCTCGTCCATGTTGCTTGGATTTTCTTTTCTTTACGCATGATACGGGCTTGTCTGGCAATATCGGTGTTCTTTTTTGTGAGATGTTCATTTACATATACTCCACTCCCTTTCAGTTGTCCGGACTGCCTCAGTAGTTCAATTTTGTGTTTTCGATTCACAAATTTTACTACGATTGCTCGAGGTGTCCTGGCATTCTTTCTGGGGAGGGTGTAACACGCCGCGATGTTGTTGCTATGCAGGGGAAGTTTTTTTACTCGCAAAAACTCCACTACCTGACGCTCTAATGTTTGAGTCTCAGTAACTCTTGCATAGCTCCTGTGTTTGGTTTCCAAACCGGTAATAATCACGTCCTCCAGTCGTGCATGCTGTTCCTCCACTCTCCTTCCTAAGAGCTGGATTGTTTTATCCTTTTCCTTAATCAAGCTTTTTAATGCTTTGATTTGGTGCATTAAAGTCGTTAACATTCCTCGTTGCTTAACTATTCTTTCGACGTCTGTTAAGCGACAGCTTAATTTCCTCCAAATCTTCTTCAATTTTTCTCATCTTTGCCATTTTTTCCTTTTTGTTTGTTTGTGTTTTGTTTCAGGCAAAATATATTCGACTTAGAATTAATCACACAGCCTATTCTGAGACGCCAATCTGGCTGTAGCTGCGTTCGCCATCTTGGTCACCTACATCACACGGAGACAGCTGAGGTGGTTTGGGCATCTGACGAGGATGCTTAATGGGCAGCTCGGGCAGCTGTTTCCGCCACGTGATACCTCGGGCCTCGGGGTAGACCCAGAAAACACGGGAGAGATTATATGGAAAGCCTCTGTGTTACCCCCAGATAAGGTGGAGGAGAGGGAGGGCTGCTGCCCCCACAACCCAGTGTCCAATAAGTGGATGGATGGATAAACAAGATTCCACAGTTTTCTGATAATTCACTGAAGAAATCTTCAGAAAAGAATTTTTGGGTAAACTTTTAAGGTCATATCACCATGCAGTGATACACAGATGGACATTTAGCAGCAGCGTATAAAGAACAGTGATGTACATGACTTTCACAGCCAGTAATAACACATAAAGCACAATAGTAGACTGTATCCAACCTCTGTAGGTAGTGGGCAGGTGCATTCATAAAAAACAGATCACTGTAGTGTTGAATGAAACACTGATCACACGAGAGTTTGAAAAGTTCACAGCTGAACATTTGTGGAAATATGATTTTAAAAGCCTACTTGGAGAGTTGCTGGGTTTTATAGCTCACATAAATCATGTGCATGCATGCAGACAATCTGAAAAAGACTTCTGCTGATACCTTAGTGCGGATGATCTCTTGTGGAAAGCTGGTCATGGCATTAGTCAGCCAGCCCTCCAGACTCTTGGCAAAGTTACGGATGGCCTGAGTGAGAGTGCCTGAAGAAAGAGAGCAGCCTGGATTATCATTACTGTCCCCACTCTGCAGAAAGCCTTTCAGCGAGAGTGTAAACGCCGTACGCTGAAAACAAAGAAATGCCTCTAATGTGTCAGCATGTACGTCAACACAGCGAGCCCCTGGTCCTAAATTCATCCTGTTGTCACTCATCAGTCTTAACTCTCAATATATTGCTTTACTTGTTTAATTTTTTTTTTTTTTAATCATTTGAATGAAATCCTCAGCAGTACTGACTGGGAACAGGTCGCAGCACGTCGGGGATCAGGATCTCCACCAGGGCCTGGTAGAGGATGTGATCGCAGCTCCTCATCCACAGCCTGACAGGCTCATATTTACACAGAGCCACCAGCTTCTCTGTGGGAATCACACCTTCCGGTTCATCATCACTACACGCACGCACACGCGCACGCGCACACACACACACACACACACACACACACACACACGCGCACACACACACACGCGCACACACACACGCGCACACACACACACACGCGCGCACACACACACACACACACACACACACACACACACACACACACACACACTTTTAAAAATAACGTCCGCCTCACAAACAAAACTGTTGCTCGTAATTCGAGTGAAAAAGCAGTAATCACAGACATGACATCACAGGGTCATTTAATGCCCTGGCGTCAAACACTGAAGCCTTTTTCCCCCTTTTTCTTTCTGACCTGCTGGGAAGGGTTGTGCTTCCATCACTAGGTGGCGGTGTTGAATACCAAAACGTCTGCCAGAGTTTCTCAATGTAGTGGAACTGGAGGTTCATCACCACATCCAAAGTAGCCTGCAGGAGGGGAAGCAGGGGAGGGAATTGAGGGGGAGGGAACAGAGGAGGGAAAAAGAGAGGGAGGAAGAAGGGGACAAAACACACAGAGCTGAACCATGGCAACCAGACACACAACAAAGTTTCTACAGCCAGGCGGGCTGCCTCTCTCTCACTGCAGGTCCTCCTGGTTAGACAATGAGCCAGCTCAAACACAGCTCCCTGCACATTAATCACCAGCAGAATCTTAAAGGCCACGCTCGGGCTTCATCTAGACGGGTCGTTTTATGCTTTTTGCATTTTATTTCACATAGATTTATGCTTCCATCTGCCTACTTTTAGTGACCTGCGCTAACCCATGTGACTTCCTTTTTCCTGTTCAGAAACCCCTTTGAAAGGAGAGCATGCTGCATACAAGTGAACACTCGAGCACAAAGGAAGCAGTGGCAGGGTTCAAACCTAAAATGATTTGCCGCTTCTATAACTAGAGTCAGCACATAACCCCCCGCCCCCTCGAATCCAGCGCTGCGCAGATTTTTTGGGGCCGTTCATCAGGTCAGAGGAGGTGAGAGTCTGGACTCCACCTGAAGCAAAAGGTCAACCTGACAATCTGAAACTGTCCACGCCGTGAAATTCTCTGCTTTCTCTATCTGGCAGGACACGCACTTGCTGCTGGATCTTGTTACACAGCAGCGTAGGCTCAAATCACATGATATGTTTTTGCTTCCTCTCCAGCCATCGCCATGGCAACCGTGTTTACAGTTGCCCCCAGCAACAGGTCAAACACAGAACTCCAAAACAAAAAGGAGAATTTCCCATCCCCTCTTAAACCGGAGCTTTTCGCGTCCAGTTTTATGTGCCGCCCCCCCCCACACACACACACACACACACACATACACACACAAATATAAAAAAAACATTTAAAAAGTGTAGGAGAAAAAAACAAAACAAAAAAACCCCAACGTGTTCATGTGCAGAGCTCAGACAGACAAGCAGGCCTCCGGTGGAGCTTCCTGAATCTTAACTGCTTGTTTCTGTGCACTCGCACAAAAAGATCCTGTGATTTATTACCCTGCAAGGTTTACTGAAAACTAATCATTTATTCTCAAACGTTCATCCAAAGGCTTGGCTGACGCCTGGATATTTGGCTGTTACCATGACATTAATAAATACATGCCCCACACTGGATACTTTACAGCCCACTTGAAAAGAGACTCTTTACACTTTAGAGTAAAATATTATTTTTAGCTAAAATAATCATTATTTGTGTTGTAACATTAAATGATATCAGTAAAACCCTTGGCTAATGTGTTAATAGGTCAGTGTTCTCACACACACACACACACACACACACACACACACACACACACTTACTTTTTACTTTTTTTTTTTTTTAAATAACAAAACAGGATAAAATGTCGAGTGCTTGAACATTAAAGACGCAGAGGCAGCGAGACTGACAGAAATGTGCCGGCTGCCAAAGCCAGGAGCCCGTGTGCCTGTCCGCCGACAAGGCTGCACAAAGGCCCAAGGGGAGGCCACCACAAAGACACCAAGATGTCCACCCAGTGCACTGAAAGGTTAATTGGCATGTCTTGAAAGCTGCACGGAGATGAAAAGACGGCTGGAACAAAGGGAGCGTGGTGAGGCTGGACAAGGGGAGGGCAGGGATAATACGATAAAGCCAAAGCTTTGCTGCTTTTAATCACAGCCGCTCGCCTGTCTGTAAAGACCCACGCTTTAATGTCCAGAATTATTTCTGCTCTTCTGCAATGTGGTTCGATACAGGTTGCTGAGGGCGACGCTAAATTTCACCCCGTAAGGTTCCCGTCGCACCTCTCTGTCTTCCTCCTCTTTCTCTGCACATCAGTTAAATGATATTTAAATGTCAGTGGTGTCGAATTGATTCTTATTCTCGAAAGCAACACCAGGTCACCGCAGCCGGGCGACGCCTGACCTCGGAGCAGAGGGCTGACATGGGTGTCAGTCTGACGAGGTGATCGCTATTTATGAAGGCAGGAGGTTTGTGGGATCGACTCAAAACGAACAGCAGGAAACTCACTGCTCGCTGATATGATATCTCACACTCAACTGCTGACTGATGCGTAAGAGTTTGTGACATAAGAATGAGTCATTACAGCTTATAATGCCACTAATTAAACTGCAGGCTTCCATTGTTTCAGCTTCATCCTGTTTAGCAGGTAATAAATATCAAAGCTGGAATTTATAACAGTGCAGTAATAGGCTCCACTCAAATGTGTTGTTCATGTGTTTGATGTGCAAAAGACCAAAATAACACGATTAAAACCAAAACTACACAGGACGCATTAATTGTTTCTGCAGATGAAAGACCCCCCCCCCCACACACACACACACACACACACACACACACACACACACACACACACACACACACACACACACACCTTTTTTCACTGTCAAAATGCATCTGCTTATTAAAAATTCATCATCGCTGTCTGTTATGTATATTCACAGATCTCTGAAGGTGTCACAAACATGGCACTTAATCCACTGAAAGTAAAGTGCAGAACACTCTGGTGGAGAGGTGTCAAACATAAAGCCCGGGGGCCAAAATTGGCCCGCTGGACAGCTATGATAAAAGTGAAGGAGGACAAATTTTGCACTTTTAACTATATTTCCACGAGTTTTACAGTTTTTCCTACTGATAAAGAAGTAATAGATGAAAAGTCATGTTTTTTTTCCATTTCAGTTACAGTACAGTATTTATATATAACAAGGTTTTCATTGTTTGTTTAACATTTAACTATGTGAGAAATTGAAGCGGCGAGGCGAGGGCAGAGTGTACTGTAACTGGGAATGGGATGCTACAAAACTGAAGAACAAAGGTTCACGTGTAAGACAAATCCAGAAAAGAATACGGCTTCACTGTGACCCACCTCGCAGTGGTCTCTGTAGAGCGTCTGCAACTTCTTAATATCATTCATGTTGATGCGCTCAGGCAGAGGCTGGGTGCCCAAGTCAGGAGTTGGAAACGGAGGCAGGCTGTGAGACATATCTGCATAAATGTAGACAGGCGTCACTCATTTCACTCACACAGCAACAAGGAGTAATGACACATATGACATCAACTGCTTTATGGATACGTGCAGCTCATATGGTCTGCGTCACAGTGTCTGACATTTATCACCCAAGTTTAAAATCTATGTTCTAATAAAGCCAAGACGAAGCTATGACGTATTGTTATTGGAGATTATGTATCGGAATTTCAGGAGCGGGACCACGCCTCCAAACACGCTCTTTCCGGTTGTCATCTATATAGGTTCCCTCAGTTCTGCAAGCTGTTCATTCTCGTTTACGTGACCCTCCCTCCCTCCTTGTTCTCAATTCTTTAACTTAATTTCTATTTAGTGCATGGGGATCTGCTAGACTGTCACCAGTCCCCAAACCGCAGCTCAATTCATGTCCAAGCATCACCTTTACCTACTAAAACGCTGTCAAACCTAAAATGAGGACGTGGACCCAGCTAGTGAAATAAAAATAGCTAGTGCTAGCATTAAAGACTGTATCTGGAAAGAGAAGATAAGAGTTAAACCACCTTAAGCAGTTTCAGTGGGAGCGCCTGTGCTTACCTATGTACTGCTGGTGGTGTTGGCTCTGAGCAGCCACAGACTGCTCTGGAGTGCTGCTGCAGTGCTGCGAGCTCCCACACAGACTGTCAGACATGCTGTCCACCTTCTGCAGAGGCTTGAACCTGTGTAGACACAAGAGGGTGGAACGTGTACATTAGTGATTTTTGAAGGTCTGGGGAAGCACAATGAAAGAATCGGACACTGAGGAGCACACGCACACATCGCATTCGGTACAAAACCGAGACTGATTTATGCGGGTTTATTTCTGATTTAAGCGGCAACTATCCATCCATTCTCTTCCATTTATCCAGCGCCAGGTTGTGGGGGCAGCAGCCTATGCAGAGAAGCCCCGACCTTCCTCTACTTGGCCATCTCCACCAGCTTGTCAAGGGGAACACCAAGGCGTTCCCAGGCCAGATGAGAGATATAATCTCTCCAGGGTCTGCCCTGGGGCCTCCTCCCGGAACACTTCGCACAGGAGGCACCCATGAGCCATCCCTGGAGCCAACCTGGCTCCTTTCAATGTGGAGGAGTAGCAGCACTAGTGTGAGCTCCTCCCAGGTGGCCAAACTTGTCACCCTATCTGTAAGTGAGAGGCCAGTCACCCTTCACAGAAAGCCCATTTCTGCCGCTTGTATCCACAATCTCGTTCTTTTGGTCACTACCCACAGCTCGTGACCACAGGTGAGGGTAGGGACGTAAATCGAGAGCTTCGCTTTTACACTCAGCTCTCTCTTCACCACGACGGACCGGTACAGCCTTCACAACCCTGCAGCCTGTGACAAAGGGCAGGCCAGGCAGAGTCCAACACCCACCGGAAACGAGTCCGACGTATTCCCGGCTATACGGACCAAGCTCTGGCAACAGTTTTATAAGGATCGAATGGCTCATAGCAACAGGCCTGGCAACCCATGCTCCCGAAGCACCTCCCACAGGACACTCCGAGGGACACGGTCGAATGCATTCTCCAAGTCCACAAAGCACATGTAGACTAAACTCCCACGCACCCTCAAGTGTAAAAATAGTTAGTCCAGCGTTCTGCGACCAGGACAAAAACTACATTGTTCCTTCTGTAGTCGGTGTTCAGCTACTGGACGGACTCTTCTTTCCAGCATCCTGGCATAGACTTTCCCAGGAAGGCTGAGGAGTGTGATCCCCCTAATGCTGAAGACCACCCTCCTATCCCCTTGTTAAAGATGGGAACCACCACCCCGGTCTGCCAATCCTGATCTTCACACAACATTATAGAGGCGTGTCAACCAAGACACCCCGACAACATCCAAAGCCTTCAGGAACTCAGGGCGACCCTCATCCACCCCAGTGGCCCTGTAGTTGTTTAGCTGCCTCAGTGCGTCGTCCCCAGTCTCTGCTTCCTCTACACAAGACACGACAGCAGCATTTAGGAGGTCCTCGAAGTGTTCCTTCCACCACTTGATAACAGCGGCAACGACATTTTTGTTTTTGAAATATGTTTTCTAAGTTCAGTGGGTGTGTCAGATAACCAAGACGTGCAGTGATCTATTATGTGCGGCATTAAAGAGTTTATTCCTGAGTGAGTTTCACTAAAAGAGGCTCATGGGTTTCCAGGACACACGGTGCATTATGCACACACTAGCAGCAGCGCTGTTCTTGTTTTTGGTTAAGCAAAAGGGAAATGAACATAGCCAACTGTCACAGGACTGATGTCAGTGAAGGTTTATTCAGAAACTAGTAAAAGTCATCACAGAGCCACAGAGATGTAAAGAAAGGACGCTACAGCAGGCAGACAGGGAGAAAAACCTGACCTCTGTTTCTGGTGGACTGGCTGCTGCCTCATGGCCATGTACTGGGTGTCCTCCTGCAGTCGGTTGAGCGGCGAGTCTGGCTTCACCCGGATGCCGTAGTAATGATACTTAGAGTTGCCTCTGGTGGATAGAGTGAGAAAAGCCAGAAACCAGTCATGAGAAGCCTTGCCATCAGTGTAATCACTATCATTAGCCCGATCCATCAGCAGGTTACCAGTGCCTATAAGCATTAAGCATCATCAAATCTATAATGGTCATGTGATTACCGTCATCAGCATCTGCAACAACCTCTTCCTACCTGGTGCCGAGGCGGCGGGTCCTCAGGCCCATAAAGACTGAACGGATGAGTTTGCCGAAGGAGGCTGCGTTAACTGGGTCCAGTTTCTGCTCCTGACAGTGCCGCAAGTAGTGGTTATAGAGGGAGGACCGGGGCAGGCTAACTCCCTCCGCTGTCTCGTAGTTGTCCAGAAGCCATTGCAGCTAAAAATACACAGAAGACAAGTCACAAAAAATAAAAATAAAAATTAGCGCTATAGTCACCTGGTGAAGACACGTCACAAAACAGACAACACGCACACGGTAGCCTGTTTTAGTTTAGTGATATAAATACCAGAGACACCACTGCAGCCCCCCCCCCCGTCTAACTGTATTCTTCAGAGAACATAAGCGACTACAGCATGACGAACAGTAACTAAGGAGAATGGCTGAAACTGAAGAAATAATCAGCAAAATTATGATTTGCAATATGCAATCCAATAAAATACATCAAAGTAAATTTATGCAAACAATATAGCAAAAAAAAAAAAAAATTATGTTAAGAGTGAAGGAATCTACACCACAAATGTCCTCATGGAGATAAAAACCTACCCAGAGATATTATGTGAATCTCATTCTTAAGCCTTATTACACCTGACGGGCAGGACGAAAGCTGCACTGTAATAAAATCTGAGTGTGTGTCTCGCTGTACTTAGAAGTGAAAATAACAGAAATATTTGGAAACATCAGTCGACTTAAGTACATGCAGACGCAGAGCATTAATGCACATGTACAAGATACATAACTGAGGAAAGAGTGATAGCAAATGCAAGTTCAGATAAAGAACATTAAGTGTGCGTGTCATTGAGACAGTGCAGAAGCAGATTAAGTAGCAGTGCGTTCATCTCAGCACACGAAGAGCACACAGCCCACAGATTCAGCCACGGCTTTCTTTCCTTTTTTTCCCCCTCACGTCCTTTTCAAAGAAAGTTCCTGGTTGACTTACATGGCTGTTGAGCAGGCTGCTTTTGTGACTTGCAATTCCTTCAGACTTTTGGAGGTTTTCAATCGCCATTTCAAGCTAAAGAAAGAAGAAGCATGCAAAAAAGAGAAAAAAAGAAAGAAGTGGACACAGAAGGGGGAGGAGGCAAGAAGAGATTGAGAGACAGAAAAAGGGAACAGAAATAAGCAGGGGTATATGAAGAAAAAAAACAAACACACACACAAAAAGATAAAGGTAATAAGACTGTTAGCGAGCAGCCAGATCTCTGCATTTCTATTAAAATCAGTCAGTGTTGTAGCCAAATCTATTACTGGCTGACAAAAGCATGCAAATCAAGGGACTCATAGGGTTAAGCTGCTCAGTGAAGGTTTGCAGTCAGACACTCTAATGTATGCAAATAGGAACCACAAACAGGGGTCGCAGGTCAGCTTAAGGTTTTCAGCAACAGGTCAACAATGCCTACCACCCCGCAGTTTATCAAACGATGTAGCTGAAAAATATTTGAAGAGCTAAATGGCAGACAGAGTAAGCTGTGACTACGACTTAAGCAAAACCGTCAGTGTAGAAAAATACGCTGACATATTAGTCTCTCACTAGACAACGAAAAATAATGGAGTCCAACTGGCGGGCAAAGTGAACGACAAAACCAGGGACATTCTGTTGAGCTGTAGAAGAAAAATCAAGTCAAAAAAGACTTGGTAGTGCAGCCAAACTGGAGACAGAATAAAAGGAAAAAGAAACGGGCAGCGGTCCAAGGCTCCCGAGGGCTCTTGGCCAAATGGTAATGAGCCCCAAGGGTTGCTTTGTTTCGTAGGGCGCTCAAGTGCCTGTGAAAACCTCTGAAACAAGGCAGTGCTGAATTATTTAAGCCAATGTCCCGGTTCTGCGGGCTCACTGGCCTGCACCACTCTGTGCGTTACTACAGAGCTAGGAGGCCCCGACTCAGGCTGCAGGTTCCTGGGAAACTGGGTGGTGAGTTAGGACACAGTCTATCTCAGGTAGTGATGAAACCTACCAAAACTATTATTTAGACCCCCCCCAGACTCTTTCAGTCATTAAGTATTCATTTTTGCTTTGTTATTAATCCTGTTCGAGTTGGTAAACGTGCACCAGAATAACAGCACAGCGGGATGGCTGTTGCTCACCATAGCCGAGGAGGAACGCGACGAGTGCGATATGTGGTTGCGGCTTCCCTCCATATTTCCGCCGTGGATCAGGTAGGTGCTGCCGCTGGAGATGATGTGGCTGCTGCCCACGTCCATGGTGATGCCTACCATGCCATGAGTGGGCACGCCGCCGCTGGCAGAGGAGACCACCGTGGTAACATGACCTCCACCGGCCTGAGAGTCAAAGTAGGGCCCGCCACTGCTTTGCCCGTACAACTGTGCCTCGGGGTTGTAGGAGTAGGCTGTTCGGCTGCAGAGAGGCCACAGAAATTAAAGAACATTTGATTTTCAGCTCTGCCTGCAAAGAGGAATCTTTATGCAAACGCACGGGGAAACAACAACAACAACAACAACAACAGTATTGTTAATATACTACATAATTGTGTTGACATCGGCAAAAATTACCGAGGTCGTGCAAATATTTCGCTTTGCTAGAGTCATTAAATATCAAAGTGTGGGATAAAAGTCGTTTAGGCATCAGTTACCTTTAATGGCACTTTGATCTGAGAGATATTTGTTATAAAGTAGTCTGGACAATTATTTGTATTTTTCAGGCCCCTCTTCTGTGGAACCAGCTTCCAGTTTGGATTCAGGAGACAGACACTAGCTCTACTTTCAGGATTAGGCTTCAAACTTTCCTTTTTGCTAAAGCATATAGTTAGGGCTGGACCAGGTGACCCTGAATCCTCCCTTAGTTATGCTGCAATAGACGTAGGCTGCCGGGGGATTCCCATGATGCATTGAGTTTTTCCTTTCCAGTCACCTTTCTCACTCACTATGTATTAATAGACCTCTGCATTGAATCATATCTGTTATTAACCTCTGTCTCTCTTCCGCAGCATGTCTTTATCCTGTCTTCCTTCTCTCACCCCAACCGGTCGCAGCAGATGGCCCCGCCCCTCCCTGAGCCTGGTTCTGCTGGAGGTTTCTTCCTGTTAAAAGGGAGTTTTTCCTTCCCACTGTCGCCAAAGTGCTGCTCATAGGGGGTCATATGATTGTTGGGTTTTTTTCTCTGTATCTATGAAGCGCCTTGAGATGACTTATGTTGTGATTTGGCGCTATATAAATAAAATTGAATTGAATTATTTGTCTTATTCCTTTTATCCTTTTATCCAGCCCCCCCCATAATCCAAGATGACTCCACGTTTGAGATGGAGCCAAATACGTGCAGCACTGTGTCTGTGTGATTTAGAAAGCAGTCCTCCGGGTTCTTTCACTGACAGAGTCATTGTAGTAAATGTGTTTCAGTTTCACAATAAATCTTTGTCTGCATTTTTAAAAAAAAAATTTTTTATTCCCCATTTGAAAAAAAATGCAGCACGACTCACATTGTTCCATTGGTATAAACCGCATCTCCACTGTCTCCAACATACTGGACCTGTGACGGGTAGACATGCTGCACCTGCTGCACCTACATGGAGATCACAGTACAATGAAAGCAGCGATCAGTGGAAACAGGCCTGAGAAGATTTCTTATTTATTTATCAGAACCAGCTGCAATCAAGTGGGCAACAGGAAAAAATAAGATAACGGCATAATTCTCTCATTGATGCAGTCTCCCACAAACCCATGGGAGAATGCATCAACACAACTTACATCCATGTCTGTCCACACACATAGTAAACTGCATGAACTGAAGAGCATTAAATGACCTTTGACTACCAATTTTTAATCAGTTCCATCCTTGAGTTTAAGTGAACGTCTGTGCCAGAAACTAAAGGTGATCCTATCGCTTTTGCAAGAATGGAAGAAAATTAAATCACAGTGACATTGATACCTGACTGCTAAAATCAAATCAGTTCTTCGTGGAGTAAAGACTTGTGCCAAATTTGTGGAAATTCCCTCAAGGCATTCAAGACATATTCACAAAAAGCACCGTGCCGCTGACAGCTGTTGCAGGCATACAGACAGAGTAGATTAAAACATACACTTTGCATTCGGTGAAACAGTACGAGCGGATTTCAGCTCGAACCAATGAAGACATATCGCACATGTGGTTTCGCACAGAGTGAGCCACGATGTTGCAAAATGGAATGATAGCGTTCCTCCTTCAAGTCTTTGTTTATCTTGTGCAAATCTCCCACTTTACCTCTACCAAAGCACTCCACCACTCTTGACAGATGGTAAGCCGCGCTCCATCATCTTTTCGTTTATTCTACATCTCACAGATGTAGAAAATCTTTGGGCCAAGCACATCAAGCATTTTTCCAATTTTCTGTCCGGCATGTTCTTATGCCCATCTTAATCTTGTCCTTTCATATATTGCTTTTCCTCTCTGACTCTGTTGACAGTGAGAAGGCTGTTTTGTGGGTTTCGTTTAATGAAGCTGTCAGTCGAGGACCTGCAGTTTGCCCATTTCTTTAACTAGAGACTCTGATACTTGTCTTCTTGGCCAGATGTCCACTACAGCCTCCTACTTCACTTTCTCGAAAGCCAGCACAAAGATTTTCATCTCAACTCAAACAAATTTGAAATTCTAATCTAAAGATTAATAAGGTTTTTGCATTAGAGCTCACTCTGTACAGTGGAACACAGGAGACACAGCTGCAGAAAATTAGATAGACATAGTTTAAAACAAAAAACTAATTACTGATTACATCCCATTTACAATGCTTCTAATTTTAAAGTCACGTAAATTAAGAAACTTTTCTTCCAAGAATGAGAACATTTCTAAGTGACCCTGAGGTTTTGAGTGCTAATGAATGATGCACTGAATGATAAAGATGAAGAGTCCTATTTGCGATCAGATGACCAATGGACAAATC
The DNA here is from genome assembly GCF_965226115.1 of Aulonocara stuartgranti. Taxonomy (NCBI): domain Eukaryota; kingdom Metazoa; phylum Chordata; class Actinopteri; order Cichliformes; family Cichlidae; genus Aulonocara; species Aulonocara stuartgranti. The sequence continues at coordinate 39,393,433 of NC_138953.1, forward strand.
ACATTATAGTCTAGGATCCAGAGCTACATGTAAGCACAATGTAAGCATACATAGGCAACAGAAAAGCCAAGAAAAACACTGTCATCACCACACACACACATTCAAAACTTGTTCTTTTATCCAGCGGGACAAATAACAGTTTAAAATAACATTTTCATTTTAAAAGCCGCCAAGAGACATTTTATAGGTATACACATGTTATTCATGTATACAGCCAGTGGACCAGGCTCAGCCAGAGAAAGAAACTTTCACACACCCATGAGGAGCACAGCAAGAGGAGAAATGTGCTTAAAAACAAAAAACGGGCTGCCATGCTAGAGAGCGTTTAAATACACAAAGGTGGATCTGTTACCAATTTGGTTGTGTACTTCCTAGTTTGTTAACTGAAGACCAAAGCTGAAGCTCTTCGGACTAAATTTCATTATTATAAACATAAACTGTCACCTGAACAGGACCTGACGAATAACTAGTATTTGTAAACGACAAAACTAAGCCGTGGTCAAACAGGGGACACGGTCGCGTTACCAGTCTGGTATTCTGGATGTGCGAGTCATTTAAAATGTAATCTTCTTCCTACTTTATTGTAAGACTCCACAGGTCTTCAGCCGTCAAGTCAAGCGGTGTACATAATGTCAGAGCACAGTACAAGTAAGTACAGTACTGTGTACCTGCTGAGGGACCTGTTGAGCCCTGGGTACTGAAAGCTGCTGTACTTGTCCTCCCTTCTGAGCTGAGCCTGTGGCTTGAACCAGCACTCTCTGTGTGAATACGAGACATAACTGAATTACATAGATGGGCATTTAAAATTCATACAAACGCATTATTCTAAACATGCAACAGTCAACACAATAACAAACATCTTCATCTATAAATGTCAGGTTTACATCTCTTTTTAATACAGGTTTTGAATATAAAGTAGCAACGATAGCAATAGACAGACATAAAAACAACACGACAGAAATCTCGACTGTCATTTGCGCTTGCGCTGATAATTCTCATTTATCTGCAGCCTCGAAACATTAGCAAATTTGATGTACTGGTCTGGCAAGACAGAGAGAACTCATGGCAGAAGCTAATAATGTAAATTGATACGAGAGGCATCTGTTGGCAGAGTGGACGGTAGCGGCTTTATTTGCTGACAAGTTACAAATTGGAACCACAATTTAAAAATACATTCTTATTTATTGCCGGTGCTGCTGGACAGGGCAGGGTTTAACCTGCTGTGTTAGGGTGGGCTTTTAGAAATAATACGTGGGCAAAGCAGGACGTCGCTGTAGTCTCAGTCAAGAGACAAACCGTGCCAGTCCTCATCAGATTTTTGTCATACAATTCCTGATGAAATGAGCTTAAAGCACTTAAGTTAAAATAGCATTTAGAGCACTAAACTCCTCCTTTCTGTGCACCAGTTAGAGCAAGTTATTTGTCCGAGTGTGTGATTTTTCATGGGCAGTGTAACCGTGTGCGCGAGCAGACAGGTCTGCCTGCTGCAGCTCTCTGCGCTGCACACCCAATCAGAAGTTATAAAAGGGATCTTCTATGCTATATTTCCATTGGCATTCCATGTAACGTTAGCTCCTGGCTTGGCCTGGTTTCCAAAATAACTTCTCCCTTATACTTAACATTTGGAAAGAGATGGCACGGAACAGTTAAGTCATGACAGACTTTGTCCTATCATCACAGTAGCAGCAGGGTAGATATATTATCCTACCTGCTGAGAGGCTGGGACAGGCTGTACCACCGGAGCCTGGGCTGATGATGACGTCCGCAGCGCTGCCACGCTGGTCGTGGTTTCTGACCCTCCCTCGGAGTTCTGCATGCTGGGAAGCATTAAGGAGAATCAGAAAAGACATCACCAGAAGTCATTTTCTACCAGACTGAAGAAATACCCTTCCAGGTAAAATTTTAAAAAAGAACTTTGAAAGAATATAATATGAGCACCTTAGTAAATACATCCCATCCCTACTCTTGTGGAGCCACCCGGGGGGGGGGTTTCTAGCTTTACCAAATCAAGCTGAGTCACTACAGCACTCAGAACCCTAGAGGCTGCCCACCTTTAGTTTTAATCAAAGACAAGATCAATAGGCCAACAGTATTACTGACACACATCGTCCTGCTGACAGAGGAGACCCAGGAGGAAAAATTACAGTAGAGGAGTTGAAGTTACCAACAGGACTGAAGTGCTTCGTGGGGACCAAACCCATTGCCACTACTCTGCTTTCGACTGGGTGACAATGTGCACAGCATAGCAAAGGGGAGCTAAAAATGGAGTGACACAAAGGCTCTCTTTAAAAAAAAAAAAAAAAGGACAGAGCAAGAGCGGGAGCAACAAGGCAGGGACAAGAGAAGAATGGGAGGGGGGGGTAAAAAAAAAGCCCCAAAAGAGAAAAATGATGGGGGGAAAAGATGAAAATAGCAGTGGGGTTCGAGCCCCTGCCAGGGTCCTGATGATATCCAGTGTTTGTTTCAAGCAAGAGCTGATCTCTGAGGGCTCCAATAATCCAGCTGATATGAGGAAATTCCTCAATGCTTTGTAAACGTTTGTCGGTTGCTATGGTGAGGAATCTGTGCCCCCCCTCAGCTCCCTCCCCACAAACTCACCCTGACTCCCACCCCCACGCCTTCATGTTCACTCCTCTATTTTAGCCCCCTTATAAAGCTTCTGCACAGGAACTTTCGAGTACAACCACAAAGAGAGTAGGGGGAGGATGATTTGAATAAAGGAGAGGGAGATACGGGGGGGGGCTGAACTGAAGAGCAGGCTTTAATTTAAAGGCAGAAAATGTGGGGTAGCAGGAAAAGTCAGTAGGGGAACAAGTAGGTAGTGTTCAGATAGAGTGTTATAGCCAAGGGCCGCAAGACACAACCTGCTCTAGACATGCTGCGATTAGTCATAACACACAGCGTGCGCAACAACGTTATTTTAATTCACTTGAAGAGACCTGACAAAAACCACTCTGTCTGCAGTAATCTGCACACTGAGTCATTAGTGCAGCCACACACGTGTCTTGGCTTTCTCAACGCTTAACTTTCAGGTAAGTCAAAAGACTTCGACTAGTAACTAAGGGGTTGTAAGTGTGCCTTAGAGATTAAACACAAACTTCAAAACCAAACTTGAACTTTTCTGTGGACGTGCCAAAGAAAAAAAACATTTGGAAAAACTAGCAACGCGAGAGCAAAAACCTGGATCAGTGACACTGTTGATGGCAACGAGGAACAAATACATTTAACTAAAAAAAACATGAATATCACAGATACACAATCTCCACCACGCAAAGCCGTGACATTAAAAACACAGACCATAAGGATAAATGCTTCACTACAAAATGATAACTAGAAACAGTAAATCTCCAGCAGACCAGCTAAGGACTGTATCGCACAACGCCTGGCACTGTCCCTCATAAGTACTTGATCAAATGTTAATTACAGCATTTAGAGCTTACGGTTCTTTCACTCTGTAAGCTATTTTAATGCACTTTTAAAAACCATGAAGGAAACATAACTTTGTTTAAGATGCAACACTTATTAATAACACACAAAAACCCCAGAAAACAAACACAAAAATCCATCATAAACAAAAATAGACTTTTTAACTGTTACTTCTCAGGTTTTGGACACCGAATGTAACTTGGCAACATGTAGAGTTTGGGGGATAGAATACCTTTATGATAACAGATATGGGTGTGCCACTAGTGACAACTTCCATGTGTGCCAGAGGCAAAGACAGTGTTCTGCTTACATGACTAACAGACTAAGCGTAGGAGGCCTATGTTGAAATTCCTGATGTGTGTCAATCACAACTGAAACACCAACCTAATCCTAAGTGTTGTATGAGTCTTTCTTTTGGGGGCATGCTTCTGACTCAGACAGAGACATTGTCCTTTAAAATATTTGAAACATGTAAAAGGACCAAATGTGAACAAATGACAAGAATCTATTATTAAAGAGCACCAACGGGAAGCAAGACAAACCTCAGGAGCTTCTTTATGCCATTAATGAGTGGACGGCACAGCAAGGTGGTGAGCAAAACAAGAAAAGGATCATTGACCTGCGTGTTTTTGTCTATGAAGGTGCTGACTTAAATTAGATAAGGTAAACTGCGCTCAAATATTTTTTTTAAAAATTAAAAAGAAAAAAAAAAATCACTGAGTTGGTGGGAAAGGAGAAAGTCTGTGGCTCAGAGGAGTCTGTTTAGCGTTCGAAGAAGGTTAAAAGCCACACAAAATCCCCACCAGCAGCTCTGAAAGGCACAAAGGTAGAGCCCAGCAGGAGGGCCAGCTCGCTGCTGCAAACCCACTACTTATGATGGGCTACGGTCAGATCTTTATGCCTCCTACTCAGAGACAACTTCACACAAAAAGTCTGTTTTCATGTCAGGTCTGCAAGCCTGGTTTATTTCAAGCAAAGCCCAGATAAGCACTTTACAACATTACACAAAGAATCCCTGCTTTCAGGAGATACCAGAGTTTTAAAAGCTATACAGAAATAACAAAAGTCACATGTTAGGAACCCTGGAGGCCTCCCAAACTGTCATTAATAATCAGGCCTATATTGCCAACAAAATTTAAACATCTGTCAGTGACAGATCTAACTTACACAGGGCTCAATCAGAGAAAAACACATACAGATGTTCAATTAAAAGCAGGAGCCCGCAGTCTTGGCTCATGTTTGCACTGGCCCACATTGTTTGCAGAGCAACAACGGTTGCTAGTGGCAACACCGTCCACTCCCGTTTCCAGGAGCCTGTTGCTACGCAACCAACAGAATACTTCCCAAACCAAACAATGCCATCCCCCACCTGATCCTTCTATCTCACGCTAAGTAGAAACTTACAACAATAAATAGTGTGTATGCTATTAATTTCAGACGGCAGGGGACATGGAGGCAGAGTTATTTCTGTGCTGCAGTCATAGAAAAATGTACAGACTTTATGCTGGTTAGGATTAGGTTGACTGCGACATGACAAAGTGCTGTTTTCTGAAAACACTCGGTGGTCAAAAGGAGGAGGGCATGTTTAGGCCGTCGAGGAGACAGGAGTCCATTCGTCACGGTTAGCTTTACACTCATGCCACCCAAAAACAACACATCCAAACCACGCTCAGTCTTTGTCCAGGCAGATGACAGTAAACAGCTTGAACCGAGCAAAACTTTTTCCAACTCGGTGGAAGAGAAAATACAGCATAAGTAACACTTGTTGTGTTTGAAACGGAGGATATTTGTACAACCCTGCATTACCTCTCTACATCTCTCCAGAATGAGCAACAGGTCTCTCTCAGGGCTTTTAACATACACTCCCCCAATTTGGGGACTCATTTAGTCAGCGACATCATTTCAAGCAAATTCATTACAATCTGTGGCTTTGAAAAAGAAAGCATTGAGCTTTTCTTTGATTTCATTAAAAGAACTTATAAGATCACACAGGCACACGCGCTCGCACAAAGAGCGAATTAAGATATGATAAGAGATTTCCACAACAGAGGCTGTTCTTCAAGCCTGTCTCATTAATTCATGGCTAATCCAATCAAAGCAGCTCTTGGGGTCTGCAGATGGCAGAGTTTAGGGAGAGCTGGGAGGGGGCGGGTGGGCGAAAGAGAACGAGAGACCGAGTGAGAGAGGGAAGGAAAAGAAAAAAGGAGGCACCGGCCACTATCTCTGATGCAAGCACACTCCTCCCCTCCCTAGCTCGCACCTCCCCGCCTCTGGTCATCAGTGCAACCTGTCCACTCCGTCACCATGTGTGCTGCAGGCATGACAGCCACAGAGAGAAAGATCAAACTGTTGCCATGGAGACTGTGTGTGTTCGCCTATGCATTACACTCACAACTTCCTCCCCGACGCCATACCTCTTCTAACCCTTTCCAGATTTCCATGCCCCCGCCCGAGCCTTTTATCCTTGCCATTTAACATCTGAAGATTAAAGCTGAGGATCTGAAAATGGCACATTTTCAACAAAAGTTCAACTGAAAGAAAGCAACACAAGACAGGGAAGCGGAGCGAGACAGTCACAACTGGGAAATGTAATCAGAGTACCCTCTCGTGTGTGGGCGCCTCTTTCCTTCGAGAGAATTTAGCTAATGTGTTTCAAGGCTGCCACACCGATAACACAAAGGAGGGAAGTTTACTCGAGTCACCTGGCTGCTTAAGAGCAAAGGAGGCTAATGACTACAGAGTAGAATCTTCAATAATACCAGTTTCACTCATGTAACAGCAAGACTTAAATCACATCCTCCTGTCAGGCCTGCAAAATGCTTTCATTTTGTCAAATTATAGAAAACATGAGAAGCTACAGCTGTATTTTAGAAGCTTTTTTTATTATAATGCCATTTTGTCATTGAGATGCAATATTAAAAATCTATAGATACACTACAAAAATCGATTCATGTTTTCAGTTCTGGTTTTTTAAGGAGGAACTGGAAAAAGGTGACATATCCTAATGCTTAAGTTGGTCGTGGATTTTCACCTTCTCTGTAGCTACACTAAAATACACAAATCTGGTTTTAGGTATTCTGTTATAACAGGTGTGTTTCAAACCCGTGCACTTCCTTTTTTTCCTTCAGGGAAGCACATTCTCTGAAGATTACCTCAGGTGCTGGCAGCAAGCTTTCTCAATCTTGACCGATGAACCTGAGATAAGCCTCATGTTTCACTTGAGCAGTCTACCTTCTTGGCAAGCGTTTGCGCCATAGAGATCTGACACCAAGAATCATCGTACTGTATGTACGCGGGGCACTACTTGATACGAAATAATGAGTCATCAGTTAATGCTTTAAATCTGAGACAGATCCAAGTGTCTGTTGTTTATGTAGTGAATACTACACCAGGCTGAGTGCTTGCCATCAAAACACAGATTTAAGTGTTTAACGCATCCTTTGCCTTCTACACATCTACACATGACTAACACATGGCAAACAAACAAGAACAATTTCAGTGCACTTTGGCCCTCGATTCTCCAGGTCGTGACCTGTCTCGCCAGTCTTCCAAACGGCTCCAGAATGCCCCAGGTTTAATCTGGGCAGAGATCTGCAGATTGAGGTGGTCATTTCATTCACTATATTTTCTATACTCACCATTCAGTGACTCTTAGTGTCCTACGAATAGGGTCATTGTTATCCTGGTGGAGAACACTCCCCCACAGGACAAAAATGTTTCATCACAGGATAAAGGTGATCACTCAGAACAGCTTTGTATTGACTCACAGTGACTCAGAGGTGGAGTGAAACCAACCTGTGCCGGGTTACTTCCACACACAACAACAAAATAAAGCCACCGAAGCCCCTCACGCTAAGGGTTTTTCCTTTCATTTGTCAGCTCTTTGGTATAAGTACTATACATACAGCATATGTAGACAGGTGTACTTTGCATGCAACAGTTTGTGCCAGACTACTGGTTACAGATAATAATCAGTTTTGTAACAGTACAGTTGCCACATACCAATATAATTAAATGATTTCAATGTAAATTAATTTAAACTGCTTGTCCATCAACACTGGACAACTTACTTAAATTGTATGGTAAACACAGAACAAACAGTCAAACTAACACACTGCTAGGCCTGCTGCCCTACCTTACAATCTGCAGCGCTCTTCTGTCAGAAAACACGATACCACCAGCACTGAAAAATCCAAGACTAACATTTGCTCTCCATTTAAGATAAAGAGTAGAAAAGGGTCTTCTAAGATAAATAATGAGATCTCACTGTAAAAAAAACATCTACCACTTAACAGAATCAAGAATGCTTCCACCAATGAATGCTCTGCAATCGTTGCCCATTAAATCTTATCATGTAAATGCTTCTAAAAAGCATTTCTGCCTAAAAATACTGTTTGAAGGCCTCTCAATCAAACAGACTACCGTTAGTCTTGGGTCTGGTTGTTACTTTGTAGCAGGTTTGCACTAACAGAACATGTTCTCTTTTATTCAAATAAATATCCCTTAACAAATTAGCACTAAAAAAACCAAAACCCCCCCCCCCCAAAAAAAAACCAGGAAAAGTGGGGAGTGAATTGGGGGGGGGGGGGGGTGTCTGCTACTATTCTGACTCAAAGGAAGGGGGGGGGGGCAGTCTTTGTAATGCAAATGTGACTGCCTTGTCTGCTGTTTGCGGCAGGAAATTTAATTACCAGTGTTGTAGCTACGATACAAACAGGTGGAATGCTAAGAATGCCGCTGATGACACACACACACACACACACACACACAGAAAAACATTTCATTTCACAACGAGTTTCAACTTGTTGTCACCACACGAGGGCCAATCAGTGGCAGCATTTTTCAGTGTGGGATTTGTTTCTTCGTATCCTAGCAGCACAAGTCTCCACTGATTTCCAACATCTTTACAGCTGGAAGACTTGATGCAAGTCAAGAGGATACTTAAAACAATTTTCCCTATCAACAAATCTTATAAAACAGTAATGGCAGCACATCAGTTAAAATGAAAAGCCCTTAACAAATAAATGAATTATGGCGCTTATGAAATTAAAACATTTCATGTGTACAAATGGCACTATTAATTTCCACTTAACAAGCCCCGCGAGGCATTTGTTTCTTAGTTCTTCTGCTTCGCTCTGTGATATCCTGACATGCTTTTGACTGCAGTTATGGGACAAGCCATTAAAAGTGGTGTTAAAAACAGGGGGGAAAAAATCAGACAGTGATAGGTTTCGAAAGCCAAACAGTTCACTTATCACACTGGGAGGTAAATGTAAGTCTGCAGGAATACGATCAACTGTAAACAGCACCAGCAAAACTCACAGTAGTGGTCGGGTCAGTGTCTGTATCTGAAGCTAGCTATTGGATTGAGAACTCCTCCCTGGGGCAGCATTGGGGCCTCATTAAGATGGGCTAAATACAGCATGAGCAAGCACACGCACACACCACATACACAGGGAGAGAAAGAACATGTGACTTAAAGCTGTGTCAGGTCACCCCCCTGCTCAAGAGACCACTGCAGCTGTCCTATTGATAGCTGAACTGTACTACAAACACTCAAAATGGCACACAGGCAACAGTGGACACTGCAAAAAAATAAATAAATCATACACGCAAGTCCGGACATGGCTTAAATTAAGGCTATGAGAGACGAAGGAAAGCCTAAAAAAGAAACATTAATATCTCTAAATCACACCCCAATGTAACACTTACGGTTAGCGATCTCAGGGTGAAGGCAATGTCAATAAAGCCAAGTGTGGTCACTGAAATTCAGGATAAAGACAGATGGCAAAGTAAACTACATCAGAAATTAAAGCAACATGCTAATTAATAATTTCCACACTTTACAAGCTGTGCAGTAAACAATTCCCAAATAGCTCTCTAACCCCCAGCTGCTCTCCACTTTAATTCTCTTTGCTGACCTGCCTCTGTAGGCTGAAGCTATGCACTCCTACCACAAAGAGGGGGATGAAAATAACCCGATTAAAAACACTGACTTTTAAAAGAATAACACTTCACCCCCCTCCCCCGGCATGCTCCAACCCCTTTCTTTCCACGACTTGGGTGTATTTGTATATCAAGTTGCCATGTAAACATAACAGTGTCATGCTCAATTGGGGGGGACACGCACGGTTTCAGCGCAGTCATTTATTTATTTTCATTGTAGTTGTGGGAAGTTGTCTGACCAATCAAACATAAGCTTCCCTCTCTGACACACAGTCCGAAACAAGTTCATGCACACGTGGTTCATGAACATTATATTTTAACATACCTCTTTTTGACCTAAAGAAACAAGATATTGGTTAGTCACTCAATCATTCAGCTCAACTTTCCAAAATGAATTCTTCATCCAAGGATTTTGTGTGTGTGTTGCCAAGTTTATGGATCATTGCAAAGAGGGCATCAATTAGTGAAATTTTCATGGTGCAAAGATGCTTCCTGATGCTTCAATAGCAAACACTACAAATGACCGAGCACCTGACAACTGTCTCGGAAAAGACAGTTCGTTAGAATTAATGTACCTCGTGGGACAGGAAGAAACACAATCCCAAAAGCGGGGGGACGTCTTTGGTGTGCAAAGACCTGGAAAACCAGTTACAGACACAGTCTAAAACTACTGAAAATCTCTTGCTTCCTTTGTTTCCTTTAAATGCTACAGCACAGATTGATATGCACCTTCGGCTCTGCAGAGGGATCAAACAGCAACCCTAGTGAGACCTTCTGCTTGAACAAAGAGGCAGTGGCACTAGGAACACCTTGGCCATTAGCACACAATTTGCTTCTGAATCTGATCAGTAAATAAGGCATTGTCAAAACGGGGGGGGGGGGTGTACTCCAAATTTAAGAGTGGGGAATAGGTCGACTACATAAATCTAGTCATTATAAAATGCATAGCGGTATATCGCATGCACTGCTTTAAAAGCACGCAGAAAACAGCAAATTCAACGCTTAGTTTCTCATCCAAGACAGCTACATAAAAGAACCATCATAGCACCACCTAGCTGTAATATACCCCCTTATTCAAGCCATTTCTCAAACATCACAACTTTTTCTACTGAAGTTATATTTTGGTATCAGAGGTCACAGAGTTTGATTCATGACGTGATTTAGTAGTGGGAAAAACCAGGGGAAGCGTCAGAATTTGGTGTAGTAACCCCGCCGGCAGAAGTTGATCAGTGGTTAAATGTTCGATATTTTTCATTGCTTTTAAGAGAAAACTTGCGAGTGAAAAGTGCTACGAAAGAGCTGCCAAGCTCCCGGAAGAAATAAAAGTTGTCACGGTGAGAAGATGCACGCAGCGGACGTTGGTTACGGTTAGAGCAACATAACATAACTGCCGCTCGTGCTAAAGGCTAGCTAGCTAGCCTTTCCACCTGCTTGAATCCGATTCTGGGAACGACGAAGTTTGCCCGTGCTGTGGCGAACAACACACAGCCGCCGTCAACAACGCCACACGAACTAACGAGAGAACTTGCACTCATGGCTGCTGGTCGTCCAAATTAGCATTAGCTGTAGCTTTGAGCGGTAGCTTCACCATCCATCCCGCTGATACTGAGCTGGAAGTGCGTTCAAACCTCGCAGCACACGGTACAACGTAGCAACAAGTGTAAAGTGATGCTGAATCGATTTGGAGTTGAAGTAACGATGACACGGAGTATAATGTTAAAGGCAGAGTGTAAAACAAATTAAGTAGGATAAAAGGAACGGATCCCGGGCTAAAGGCTGTCGCCTGCAACTGGTAAATGTCAGTCAAATGAAGAGTGGAAAACCGTTCTCAACTTGGGGCGGATACCACAAAAGAAGGGAAAGTTGTGTTGTAAATAATCCAGACCCCTGCTAACACGTTCGACCTCGAACTTAGGATTCATTTAGTTTCTAAATTCTACAAACGTATAGTCACCTTTGCCTTGAGAAAAGTTGTGCCCTCTCTCTTTCCACTCTCTCCCTCTCGCTCGGTGACTTCCAGATGCTGCAGCCGCTGTTGCTGAGTGTTGCGCCCGTTGGTAAGTAACTGTCTCCACGGCTACAGTCACTATAGCGCGACGGGGTCTCGAGGCAACTGTTGCTACCCTCAAAAGCCTACGTCAGGGCCCTCACTATCCAAGGGAGGGGCCAAAGAGACGTGTTCCGCCCAGTTAAATAAAGCTGTAAATTCATATTGAACCACTGGGAGGTGGTCTTGGCTCAGGAGGTGGACAAGTATGGAAGACCGAAGATGCCGTGGTATAAAATAAGGGTGAAAAAGGAGTCAATAAATTAATTACAAAAATGAAATAAAAATACATTAAATGCTTCAAAATGTAATTAATTTAATTTTCTGCTTATATTCCCAAACGATTTTTTTGCTATACTTTTTAACCTTTTATAAGATTTGTAATTTTAAAAAAGAGTTTCTGAAAATAACAGGATCAAACAGAAGTGTTACGAAGTGGGAACCTTTCCACACTGTTACACTGACTGTGTTTCAGCTCATTCAGGGCTGTTGTAATGGTGACGCTGGAGTAGAGTGAAGGTGGATGAAATGAAATACCTGGGGTCAACCATCCAAAAACAACGGACAGAGAATACAGGCTGGGTGGAGTGGGTGGAGATGAGTGTCAGGGGTGATTCGTAACAGAAGAATAGAAGAAAGAGTGAAATGGCAGGTTTACAACAGGGGTCGGCAACCCTGGGGACGGGTTAACTGATGGCACGACCATAGCTGGATTGGCCATCGGGCATACCGGATGGTGATTTTTCGTTTTTATGGGCCGATGATTTATTTATTTATTTATTTATTTGTAACGGTATAAACACTGAAAGGTGGTGGATTGGCCAGATGCTGGTCGATGTGTAAAAATAAGTCAGTTGTTTGGTGGTGGCTAGGGCTGGGCTATATCATACCATTCACGGTAATACCGGTGTAATGTTGGGCAATGATAAGAAAATGAAATATCGCGATAGAATATGGGTAAAACGCGCATGCGCGGTGTCTTTGTTTACATACACATGGCTGAGACGGAGAATGAGAAAGGCGAAAGCGGATCGTTGAATGAAACCATGAACCAGAACTGGTTTGTAAAAATGCTGCAGCTTCACTGGTGTGGAACTGGTTTAGCTTTCATCCGTCAGATACACAACAAAGCACTATTTTTGGTAGCGCATGCTAGCGGGCCGTCGTTATACGGAAAATACGGCGCACTTAAAATCAATCCTTTGATTTTTCTGAAAATCGACAGAGCCCCTTATAATCCCGTGTGCCTTATGTATGAACTCTGGTTGTGTTTACTGACCTCGAAACGATTTTATGTACACGGCGCTCAAAAATCTGTTAAATGTTTCAGTACGACTTTGCTTAGCTACGAAGCCGCACCGCTTGATGGATTGTCGGAGCATTACGGCTATCGTAGGCGGAGCCTCGCGGAGTGATACTGTGCTTCAACATAATGTTACCATACTGTGTGTGTATAACCTCTTTAAGTTCTGTGGATATTATACATGGTTATGCTGAGGATGTGTCGGCCAGTTTCCACTGGAAATGCCTTTTGGTTAAACTGTCAGCGAGGAATTTGCATTTGCACTGTTAAATTTTTTTATATAACTTAAAAAGCTGCTTGTGTAAGTGAAAATACATTGATGGGGTTTTTTTTGCACTAATAAAGTTGAGGAGTTGTAAAGTATTTTGTCTAGTGTCAATTATATCGTCAGTTATATCTTATCGCAAATTTTCAAATGTATATCGTGATAAATATTTTTGGTCATATTGCCCTGCTCTAGTGGTGGCTATGGCGGAGCTTCCACAGAGGCAACAGGTGGATGAGGGGAAAGTGGAGGCAGGAGAGACCCGAGGCGGGCGCCGGTCCAAGTATCAGGTGAACTGAACTTCAGGTAAGAAGTTATGACCTGCAGTCTATCAGGGTCAGATATAAACCAAGTTTAGATGGAGTTTATTTTTGTTAGGCTGACTTTTTCGTACTGCGTATTAGCTAGCATGACGGGTTTCCATACAGCTGGGTGGGTGCTATGATGTTACTGATGGTGAACTTTATTTTATTCATAAGGTTAGTTAGTAAAGTTTCCAACCGTCCCCTAAAAAACGGAATCGTTCCGCATTCAGAGAAAATATTGCACGTTTCGTGTTGAGCTGAGAAGGAACACAGTTTGTCCCGGACTTCAGCTAGAATGAAAAAGACACAAAGCTGGATTTATTCTGTCTTTGCTGCACAGCTGCCTCTTCTCTCATCCTCTCACCCTCCCTCTCCTGTTGCTACTTCAATCATGAAACTGATCAATGATCAGCTGATCGTCTCTCTTGTTTGTTTATCGCCCACTTTGCCAGCGGTTGTCTCGCTAAACAACAGCAGCACGTTTAAGCTTGATCAGCTGTTGTTAGAATTGATTTAATATTAATTTCTAGTATCAGCTGATGTTTGCTGGAGCCACAGCTGTAAAGCTGCTGGTCATGATATCGGTTTGGTGAGAGGGAAACATGAAGATGAAACCAGGAGATGTCCTTACTGGATCATCAGAGCTGAACAGGTGATGGAGAAACAGGTTTACCTTTTAGGTGACATGAATGAGTTGAAGTTATGAACTGTTTCTGAGAGACAAATAACCCCAGGATCCTTTTCTAAGTAGCTGACAGCTGGTAACTGTGCAGGGGCGGGTCTAGCAAAGTTTTGCCAGGGGGCAGGTAGGGCATTAACAGGGAGAGGGGGGCACAAAGAAATACTTTTCTTTCTTATTCTCATTTAAAATGTCTCGTTTTTATTAAATAATTATCTGAATTTTACAACCAAAGTTTTTACCTGATGTACAATGTATAGAAATCATACATATACCAACAAGACTGTACATCACTGTCACAGCAGCGTCTGTTTTCATTCAAAGGCTTTATGGCTTTAATACCTGGGGGGCCGGTCTCTAGTCAAAATGCCCGGGCAGATGTTTTGTCCCAGTCCAGCCCTGGGCACGACACACAGTGAGTTAATCTGAGAAGGTGCATTAAAAAATAAATGGCCGGGCCAGCGGTGCACATCGCAGATTAGCTCACATACACACATTAGTTGTGCCGCTTCTTAATGACGGCATCTTAGCTAACAACCCCAACTACCAGACTCAACTTGTAATTGGCTAAAAATCACTTCGCCTACCGGTGAGAGGGACGTTGCTAGCTGGCAGTTTTTTCAAGCGATGTTGAAATTTCCACATTCCAACACTTCAAATGCTTCAGCAGCTGTCGGCTCAGCGCAGCATCAGCACCACGTAAATACACGGATACATCCGTAGACTCGAGGCAGAATTCACAATGTGTTTTCAGGACTTTCAGGCGTTTGGACCAATGTTTTCTTTTCTGATCAAACCAGAAGCTTTAATAAGCAGCTGGTTGTCTCACATTAACTGGCTGAGTTAATGCCAGTTAATGCGACATCGAAACGCAGCTGATTGAACTGAACAGCTCGACTCTGTGGGGTCAAAGTTTGCAGAACTACGAGCGCAGCTGGACTCCACAGCTGTGCGTGTTCATGGAGCTGCATGTTCACCTGCTGGACGTCACTACCTGACAAGTTTACCTGTCTTCAGAACATTGCAGAGGCCTTATTGACAGTATTTGGCTCTACATGTCTGTGTGAGCAGGTTTTCTCTCACATGAGTCCTGAGGCAGCCTCTGAATGCTGGACACTCGGAGACCTGTGTCTCTGAGTGGGAGACCAGAGATCACAGTAACATGTGTGTCTCTGTATTAACAAACATGCCATGTTGGCCCAGTTTATTTTTCTTATCATTGTTGTGAGGAGGCCATAAATAGCATTGGCATTTTCTGTTGTTCAGTTCATTTGCTGTTATGGATAAAAAGTCTTTTTTTGTTTCAAAATAGCTGATAACTATTTGCTGACAGCTGCCAACATCTGCAAACAAATATGATTCTATAAAGTGGTTCTATGTAGTGTGTAACTGTTGATATACAGCCTTATTACATTTATTGCTAATGCAATCATATGGCACACTGACCTCTGAGGAAACTTTAGATGCACTCATCATCAGAAAGGTTGCCGACCCCTGAAATAGACTGTGTTTGTGATTTGAAGGAGCTATACACTGTGTACGACAAATACCATAATCATGGCCTTATAAACCCGTTTAAATAGGCTGTTCCCTATAAGCACAAATCAAAATCAGAACTGAACTTTCTGATATTGCACCTTACCGTTTCAAACAACTCTATATTTTAGCACTAAGTTGCAAATTGTTACATTTAAAAAATTTGTTAGTCACCCTTTTTCTACTTTTATTTATTTCTGCTGCACATAAACTGTCAGGGTCCTGGGACTGGGCGACCCAGGATCCCTGAGCAGTCATGTATTATATTATTATTATTATTATTGTTGTGTATTTTGGTGTTGCTCCCCCTTCCCTGTGCTTGTGTATATGTGTGTGTGGGTGGCTGAGCACTTGTTTATAGGCGGCGTCAGGCCTGGAGGGTGTGGCCCTGCAAGGGGACTGGCCACACCCGAAGCCACACACCTGCTGCTGATCAGGCCTCGTCGGGGGAGCTACTTAAGAGAGTCTTGGAGCTCCCACCGACGCGGGATCATTGCATGAGACTCCACGTTAGGCACCCTGTCTAAGTTTAGTCAGAAAGTGTATGCCTGCCATTTCTGAGTGTCCTGACAGCTGCGCTATTGTTTCCCGCAGGAAGAGCGTGGAAGGCACGGAGAGCAGCGAGCACCGGGGGGTGCTGACACGGGAGCAGAGAGCACACGGACTATTCACGGGAGACACGACACGGGAGTCTGGGAGAACACGGGGATTTATTGTTACGTTGTTTTCACTCTGTAAATAAACACTGTTTGTACATAGAGCACCGCGCCTGGGTCCTCCTTCCCCACTCCTTCCACGGTGTGCCATGCCATACCGTGACATAAACAGATCTTTGCATTTGTTTCTGCACTTGTACACATTTGATTCTGTTATACACATGAATTTACAGACCCTTTATTAGGTACACCTGTAATCAGACAATGATATGTTAGCAACTCAATTAATTTAGGTATGTACAAACAATCAGTACAAACCTGCTGAAGTTCAACAACAACTTCTGGATGGTAGTGTCAGAATAAACAACATGAAACCATGGATCCATACTGGCTTATATCAGTGGTAATAGAGTGGGGGATATGTTCTTGGCACACCTTGGACCCCAGCTGAGCATGATTTAAATGTCACAACCTTTCTGACCACAGTGTACACATCTTCCGATGGCGGCTTCCAGCAGGGTAACATTTAATGTAATCTGAAACTGGTGTCTTGAAGAGGAAACTGAGTTCACTGTGTTCAGATGATCTCCACAGTCACCAGATCTCAATCCAATAGAGGGTCTTTGAAATGTGTTAGAGCGGGAGATTCACATCATGGATGTGCAGCCAACATGTCTGCAGCAGCTGTGTGATGCTATCATGTCAAACATGAGATTTGGGGCCAAAAACTATGAGAAATGTTTCCAGGACCTTGTTGAATGTATCCCATGGAGAATTAAGGAAAAAAAGGCATCCACTCAGTGCTAGTAAGGTGTCCCTAATAAAGTGTCCAGTGATGTATAAAATATCTGTATACTGAAAATAAAAATGTCATTTTTTTCTCCTTGCAGCAGTGCAGTCACAGTCACTTCCATGCACTTTGCCATTTGCGGCACATGATGGCAGCATATGTCTATATTGTGATACGGCGCGGGCAGACATTTTAGCACATATTGAAGAACAGAGCACAAATGTGTTACTGAGAAACTGTGTAGAGTTTAAATGTTAGTATTTGAATTAATCTTCACTCAGCATCAGTCATGTACAAAACACTCTGATGTCACCATGAGGCCTTTGGTGGAGTTGGAGCTGATTCAGTGGGACAGAAGTGGACTGGATGTCTGAGTATTAAAGTATAGTTTTATTTATTATTATTATTTTATGAGCTAAAATTATGCTATGACTTGAAAATGGAAGGAACGATTGATATTTAAATGAATTTATTTTAATTAAACTTTTTAAATTAAACACTGGAACAAAAAACTTTTAAGTGTTCTTGTTTTTCTAGACATTTTTTCTTTCCTTTTTTTATTTTGTTATTTGCAGTTGCTCCACTTCCAGCTGCACAGGAAAAGTTTGGTCCTCTTCCTACAGATTCCTAATGAAAACAAGGCTTATATTTAACCAGTCCAGTTAACCCTCCTGGCTCCAGCTTTTTTCTAGTCAACTGAAAGGTTATATTTAAACACCAGCTTCAGGTCTTACTATTTTAATATCGCCCATTGCATGTTCCACAAGCCTTTTCTGTGCACGTAGTAAAAAAGACTCCTGTAAAAATGAACTAAGTGATTATATGACAAAAACAGACACCAGGAGCTCCTTTAGGCCCTCGGTCTGGGGTCTGCAGATCTAAGTAGTTTTTCTAGATGAGGGGGGAGGCAACTCCAGGCCTCGAGTGCCGGTGTCCTGCAGGTTTTAGATCGCACCCTGGGTTAACACACCTGAATCAAATGATTAGTTCATTACCAGGCCTCTGGAGAACTTCAAGAAATGCTGAGGAGTCATTTAGCCCTTTAAATCAGCTGTGATGGATCATGGACACATCTAAAACCTCCAGGACACCAGCACTCGAGGCCTAGAGTTGCCTACCCCTGTTCTAGCGGATCCCACTGCTTGAATAGGATTCCCGTCTCTTTCCGTGTAAATAACACATCCAGCTGTCTGCATGATCTCAAAGAAAATATGAGTCATTCAGCCAGAGGCATATTGAACCCCAATGAAAAGGACAAAAACATGTATCTAAATGGAAGCAGCGGTGTGGTGAACAACCACAATCTTTGCTATGGAATTGTAAAGACAGATGGATCCACTGTGTGTAAGGATACACCTCTGACATGCTCACCAGCTGGTGTCAAAATACCTGAAACTTCAACCTTCTTTCATTGCCCTAGGATCCACCTAAGTGGGTCAGCCCTCTGCAGACCCATCCAGGTGTGGACGGGGCCCAGAATGGGCATGGCGTCTGGTCATAGCCTCATACACAACAACTGTATACTCTTATACCCTTCTATCATGGCCACCATTGAGCTTTTTAGTCACTCTGTAGCTCTTCTGCAGGATCAGCACTCCCCACCTTAATCACTGTCTCCCATGAGTTTGCTGGGGGTTGTCCTTCACTGGTTTTTGATGGGCTCTCACCTCTGCAAACCACAAGACCTGTTCTTTTTGAGATGCTCTGATTGAGCTGTCTATCCATCACCAGTTACCTTGTTGTTTCCTTGTATGTTTTTCCTGTTACCAGCACATCAGTTTGACTGATGTACAGTGGCACATACAAGAAATTCCAGTTCTGCTTTCTTACGCACATTGTGGAGATTTTTTGGAATTTTGGCAATGCCTCCACAGACCGCAATGATCTCACGCTAAACAATGATAAACATTCAGCTACAGGCATAAGCTGGGTAAATACATACAGGGAGGAACGCTATAAGTTAATCTATAATGGTATAATCCAAATGTAATAATGTAAATGTGTACATACGTAAGATACCTAAATATGTTAAAAATATGCATGAATGTACAACCGCACTGCCAAAGAAATCGCAGCACTGTGTAAAATGTGACGTGCTGTTGTAATAGATGCAGAATGTGGTTTAGCATTGTCTTGCTGAAATATGCAACGCCTTCCCTGAGAAAGACATTGTCAGGATGTATGGTAACATATAAAACCTGTAGTACTGAAGCTGAACTTCCTGATATGCGAGCTGCAGATTCCAGAGTCACTAACGGCTGATCGAGACTTTTGTTGTGAATCTGTAAAGCTTGTGGAGACACTTACTTATGTGGCTGACACTGACACCAGCATTAATGGTTGTGTGTTATATGGTAATTACCTCATGGTCGTGTCCTGGTGTTCCACAGTACTGATTGGCAGAGAAGGGCTGATCTAAGGGCAAAAAATAAAGATGTTGTTTACACCTCAAATATTTCTGGAGCTGCAACCGTTTTATATGTAGTGGCAGCCATGACCGAAACAAATCAAATTCTGCAATTTTCTTTTCTTCTAAATCTTTGCTGTTGATCATTTATTGATCAAGGGACACAAATTGATTCTTCAAGCTACATTCATATAGTTTTATCAGTGTTCCTCCAAGAATTCAGGGACATTTGTGAATCCTTATATTGATGCTATGCTCATTATTCAATAATTGTTATTGTCTGACTGATAAACTCACAACTGGGGCAAAAAGCAGCTGGAAGTGGAGACGAGAAATCAACAGTATACTGAACAGGCCAATCAGAGTAGCAGTGGGCTGTCACATGATGTGTGACAGCCCACTGCTACTTTGCTATCTTTGCGCACATCAGGTTACAATATAAATTATGTTGTAGGGTTTCAGAGAGGTTTGCATTACGATGCACCTGTAAATTCTTCTACTATACACCCCCAGCAGAGACACTGGCTTTTGAACTGAGCGCTGACAACAAGAGGAGTTCCTCTCCTCTTTAGTCAGAAGGATGAAGTCTCACCACAGAGCAGTTTTTCTGTTCATTTTAAATGAGCTTTGGTCCAGATAAGTTGGCAGCAGATAGGATTTCTGGATCATGTTCACATGTGGCTTCTTCTTTAAATGACAGTCTTAAGCTGCATTAATGAGCTTAAGATGGCAGATGTTTCTTCTTAGTAACACTTGCTTTTCCAGGCTTTTGTTGCCCCAGTCCCAACTTTTTTTTTTTTTTTAAATTGTTGCAGCCTTCAAACTCAAACTGAGCTATTTTTTCTCCATGAAATAGGAAAATAGTTTCTGTTCTATTGTGAATAAAATATGGATCTATGAAATTTGGAAATTTGTGTTATTTCATTCTGTTTTTATTCACATTTCCCAGCATCCCAACTTTTCTGGAATTAAATCTTTATATCACAAAGTTGTATTATAAGCATAAAAACAGACAATACTCACCACAAATGGGTGTTGCACAAGAAAATGATTTTCTCGAGGGCACTGCCTTCTTACTTAAATGTAAAATTATTTTCAAAATACACTTATATTCAAGTATAATATTGAGGTAGACATCCATTCAATCAGTATATTAGTATTAAAAATGGGCAATTTATCCTTCATATTACACTAGTCCAAAAAACATATTCTGCTTTTTACTACCGTACCCTTAAACATTAACAGTTTACAAAGAAAACTAGTGGAAATATGTAGCCTATTAAAGGTGGCACATTTAAATATATTGAACCAAATAGTACTGTGTAAAGTAAGAATTCAACTAATTTCATATTAAAATGCTTTGACATTTACAGCACGTTACAGACATCAAAGGGAAATCTATTGCACGTAAAAAAAACTTCTGACAGAAACTGAGAGTCGGTGCGCTGTGCTGCTGTCTGAGAGTAGGATGAGAGAGAAAGGAAGAGATGATGCCTCTGACCGGCCGTACCCTCGGCGTGGGTTGCGTAAGCACTAATGCATTCTGCAGCTCTAGAGCATGTGCGCATGGTTGTACTGGATGAGCCGGTCCCTGCGTGTCATCTGATGCTGTGGTGTGGTGCTCGTCTCTCCCGGCGATTGGCTGATACTGATCTTTCCATAGACCAATAATGAGGGCGCATCTTCAGAGTCATTTTAAGATTCATCTTAAAAAAAGAGAGAAGTAAGGCTCATGAAGATAATCATGTGTTAACATACGCCATGCATATCCAGGCGCATTTTATAATTTGCAAAAAAAATTAAAATTTTTGAATAAAAAATATCATTAAATATTGAAAATAGGTGGCATTAATTTCTTGTGAGGTTAAATGCCCAAGTGAAGGTTTAATCCTGTGTGTGTGTTTTCGTGTAATTAGTCCGTGGAGGACATTTCTGTACTTTCCTCTTCCTCTCCTTGAACTGCCTCACCTCTCG
This sequence comes from Aulonocara stuartgranti, assembly GCF_965226115.1. NCBI lineage: Eukaryota > Metazoa > Chordata > Actinopteri > Cichliformes > Cichlidae > Aulonocara > Aulonocara stuartgranti. The sequence goes on from NC_138953.1 coordinate 39,414,767, forward strand.
AATGATGCAGGCGGGACTTCAGTGGAAATTTGCCTTAAGGAAATTCTTTCATTCATCGGTGACACCAATGGACATGAGTGAATAGTCATGAAACAACACGTCCGGCATATTTTTGTGTGTGAACCGGATTGATAGCAGCTCACTGACATTCACACTGAGCTACGGATGGATGTGTACTGTAAATTCAGCTGTGACTCCACACCCTCATTAACCTCGGGGGAAACATGCAGTTCACGAGAGGTCGTGGACTCGTTCCCCATTACAGCTTTGTTTACATATTTTACACAAGTTCAGTGTGTGTCAACAGCGTTTATCTGCATCCCTCCCATCCCTTTGTTTTTAATGCAATTAGGTTGTGACTCATAAAACCATTAATACAGGACTGGTCTGTCAAGCTTAAGGTCGGAGCTCTGTAGTTTACCAGGTCACCTTTTTACTGCAAAGTCCTCATTTCTAAACTAAGTAGAGCAGTGAACTGGAGCCGAGTGAGGATTTTTAAAAAATCCAGTTGAATTGCAGTGGAATACAAATAGAAAAGTATGAAAGTAAAATGTAGCAGTTGTCAATTTGTCAAACAAAAAGAAAAAAACCTGATTTTCAGCTTCTTCTTTTGTAGGTGGACATTTGTTATGTTATATTTACATGTCATAAATTGGCGTCGTTGGTAAACTTTAATGAAGACGAAAAGGAGCATGTGCAGTAGTTATAATAATGTAGGTTGCAGGATGTGGTGCATTTGAAGTGCGCGTTTCTGTCAGTGGAAAGTTATGAAGCTAAAGCCAAGCACAGGCTCAGCCGCGCTAGCTGTCAGGGCTCTGCAGTTTGTCCGATAGTAACCCCCCGCCCCCCTCGAGCCGGCATATCTGCGACGTGTACGCTCGAGGGTGGAGGAGGGAGGGGCAGATGAGCTCGTGCGCTCACTGCAACTTCCGCCCCCTCTGTGTCCATGTGCCCTGCGTAGCCTTGTATGGAAACCAGGTCCTGTGGTGTGAGCAGTTTGAACCAATCAGAATGGCGGTGCTGTGAGGGGGGCGGTGCGACCGGAGGAAACCGACAGGCCCCACCCTGGGTGGATTTCTTTTTTTTCAGGGTGGGTGGGACCCACGGAGCCGGTTGTGTGTTTGAAAATGAATGATCTGTTGCTTGAGTAGACAGTGGCCGGTTGGTGCGTGTTTAACGGCAAACTGAAGCCACGGCGTTAACGGAAAACACGAAGAAAAAGCGGAAGATTAAAGAAAAATCTAGTCACGAAGAAACAGACAACCAAACCGGAATAAGAATCAGCTTCCAGCAATGCAGTGTGAGTATTTGAGCCCTGTGTGGAGCTTTTCTGCTTTTGTTTTAAGCTGGGTTTCACGGCGACACATCAGGTTTGGCCAGAGACCGGTTGGTCACGATTTTTCCGTTAATAAAACCACCTGCGTGTGTGCGTGTTGCATTTACAGGCCTTAGATTGGACTCTGAATTATGATGTTTCGCCTTCAGATCTACAATTTCCTGGTTTATAATTTGAGTTTTTTATGTCTGGGTTCAGTGAAGCTTGTTTTAGACGTTAATAGGATAATACATGATAATAAATGTGTTACAGAAAAAAAGGTCTTAAATTTACGGCTTGGGTGTGTCTAGACAACCTGCTCAGACCTGGTCTCTTCCTAAAAGGGTGTAACCCACCCAGCAGATCCATCTGTATTTCTCCCTGTAATTTGGTTCACGTTTAAAATAGCCATTAACAAAAGTCTGCTTAGCATGCAAATAGATTAAGTTGGAAAAAATGTGCCCAGTGTACCGTGGGGTTTCTGAGGATGACGCCCAGTGCGCGCTGCGTGGAAGCAGCTGGATGGAAGCAGGAGGAGAACATTCACTGATTTTTGGGAATTCACTGTATCTGACTTTCGTTCAGAGCAGCAGCACTGTGGCTTTAGGTGAAGTGAGGTGGCTGTTACTCTGGACAAACAGAAATGGAGCTCGAGTGAAGAAAAATTAAAATTTAGAGGGGGGGGGGGACTTTTGGACTGTACAGTTTAAAAGGGGATTAACCCAAGTGAAGTTTGCAAGCATGGTGGTATTGTTTCGGGGAGAGTCCCTCATTTGGTTTTGGGGCAGACACTTTTTTGTTCAAGGAATGGGGGGGGGGGGTTGCTGCTGTTCCCTTTCTGAATGAAACAGCTGTTGCTATGCAGTACAATTTCCCCCCCCCCCCCGAGTGGATGCAGCATTTTGCACAACTGTGCTGAATCCGTCAGATGATTCATCCTTGGCACTGGCTGTGCTGTCTTATGACAAGGAAACTTCATGAAAACAAAAGCATGCAGAATGGCTGTGCTTCATCAAGAGGAGCATCAGAGAGTCAGCAGAAAATGATGGTGCAGCTACTCTGATCATTGATTGGTTGGGTCTTTGGTTGTGACTTCTCAAACAGGTGCATTTGAATACGTCACCTCGGGCTATGGAAAGCTAAACTGTGGCACAGTCGTTTTATTAGCTGAGTGATTAAAAAATGTGCTCGGCAGCTCTGTAGAGCTGAAAGAACAAGTCCAGACCTTTTCTACTCAGTTAACGCCCTTTTTACTGCAAACAAATAAAAAAATAATGCAAGCATTTTCTTTGATATCTTACCCAAAATACTTCAACATGTAGACAGGAGTAGCTGGGGAATCCATCCACTGTTGTTCTGATTGGTAGACCGCCTGCTCTACTTCCTGGGCCACAGCTGCTCTGATAGTGTTGGGTACTGAATCTGTTTTAGATGGGAGTTTTTCACATCCTGAAAACAAGGTGAAAGCCATCCATGTTGCTGCTGTGGTGACAGAGGCCAAACCTGCTAAACATGTACAGGTCTCCATCACACACACTGAGTATTAGAAACATTGTTGTAAAGGAAGTAAAGCCATGGCTCAATCAGTCATTGATTGACGGGTTAATCTATATCAGGTAAGAGAATCAGAGGTTTCCGGCTTGTTTCTAAAGGATATGGGTTTGTGATTTTGGTGATTGAGAGATAATTAAATGGGAAATCCACATATTTCTCATGGGAGATTATCAGAAAACCACAGAAGAAAAATTATTGATTGGAAAAACTGAAAGTTTATCACAGCAGCCGGGGAAATGTATTCTTAGCCTGCTCATGGATCAATAACCTTGTTGACCACCGATGGACGTTTTCAAGGTGTTTTTGCTGCCAGATGAACAGCAGGGGGGGATTCATACCAGGCCTGTGTGACAGGCACGCGTCTCAGGGGTTTTTAATGTGATGAAAGCTCACTGGGTTTCTAAAGGCTATATTCAGCCTTCACATGTCCGTTTGCAGACTGGTAGGGTTGATGAGCGATTGAACCTCGAGATCAGCGTCACGCTCAGAATCCTCCCCATCACGTCACAAGAACGCAGCAGTGACTGAAATAAGAGGAGGGGAGGTGATTTTGAATATCTGCCCCCTGTCAGTCCCAGGCCTGCCTGCTTGCCTCCACCTTCAGCCACCCACAACTGCAACAGAGGAATCTGCAGCTGCACCGGAGGCGATGCGTCCACAGAGAGACCTTTAAACATCCTGATCAAATCCAAATCAAGCCCATGTTGCTCCTCAGGGACATGTTTTTGGCCAAATGTGATGAATTCTTCCAGTTTAGATGCAATTCATACATGAAATAATCCAGCTGACCTGTGTTTTATTCCACTATGGAAAGTTTAGGTTGGGAATATGTTTCAAATGTGTCACAAAAATTATTTTTGGCTCTCTGGAGCTTGTTTGTTTCTGTTTTTTTCCCCCCCCCATGGGCCCCAAAAGGTGAGAAATGATGTGCTGCTGCTAGAGCAGATAGATGAAGCTGCTGGTATGTGTTTTCAGCCCTCTTACATAAACAGATCAGTCCTGTGATTTACCAAAGAGGAAAGGGAGAGGAGGGGGTGTCCAGCTCGGCAACAGCAGTGGTTTGAATGATAGAGAGGTCTGACGTGGTTCCTGTGATGAACGAAATGGTGGGAAAGGCAGGAAAAGGGGAAGGGGGTGGTACGGTCGGCTTGGCATGTAAATCACAAGATCATTGAGAGAAGAGGGAACATGTCCCCAGGTGGGACACGCTCTAATGTCCCAGGTGGGACACGCTCTAATGTCCCAGTTGGGACACGCTCTAATGTCCCAGTTGGGACACGCTCTAATGTCTCAGTTGGGGTTTCCACTTTCTTTCTGTTGTATCTTTCAAAATTATTTCACAATCATCACCAGTTTCCTTTGTTTTTCCCGTTTCTCTTCCACTCGACACCAGGAGGGTGGAGCAGTGTAAATATTCTTTATTGAGGTGTTTTGTTGACCAAGCGCAGCAGTCACAGTCAATTATTAGTAGAAAGACGGCGTTATCTGTAACGTGTGTTTGCTAGCCAGGCTCCATATGTTGCGTTATCATCCAGGCTTTTAACAGCTCATGAAGTCGGATCCAATCGAGCCGTTTCTTCTCGCTGTGCGATTGAGTGCGTCACAGGTCGCTCTCTGCACGTCCTGAGCAGAGATCGGCTTTTTTATGGTCGCAATGATCTCGGTGAGATTTCTAAGCAGCTGCATTTTATCTGATCATGAGACAGAAGTCGGGCAGGTTCGTGACACTTTGCAAGAACACTACAACTGCAAGGGTTAGAGTTAGGGTTACATGACCTAGTGCCCTACAGGACGCACGACTTCTGTGAGTACCGCCCACTGCTGGCTGTCACACGTTGGTGTCAGCTGAGCTGTGCGCTAATTAGACAAGGAAAGCCAGATGTTTCAGTATTTGCTCCTTTGGATCTTATTTCTTTGTCAGTTATGATTCTTTATAGTCTAAGATCTAAATAGCAAACTACTTAAATTATTTAGTTATTACAGCACAAATCCCCCAAATGCTCCACTCCTGGGATCTAGCTGGGGGGAGGGGTCTTTCTCTTGGAGCCTCTCAGTCATGTGTGTAACTGTTTCCTTGTTGTGACACCCTGACCATCCTCTGTTTCAGTAACTTTGTGCGAGTCCACCAGCATGTCAGGGGTGACGGAGCCTCCCAGAGAAGTCGGTTTCCTGGAGTCGCCCTGTGTTACAGTGGACAGCGCGGCCTCCCTCGATGACGGCATCGTGGACACAGCAAAGTACGTCAACACAAGTTACACGCCCCTAAAATAAGCCCCTCTTTGTTTGAACTGCCTACAGAGAGGTAGTGACGGTGTTTACACCAACAACAGTTGGGATGAGGGCATGATCTTTGCTCTCAGGATTCCCACCCTCTTCCACCTGCTGACCCACACGTAACTGTGTTTTTTTTTCTCCTTCCTTTTTCTTTAGTGAGTCTTCAGAGGAAGAGTCCGCAGGGGAAAGGGAAGAGGAGACCGGCGCCCATGACGCAGCCACCAGCAGCACCAAGACTACAGAGGTCCCCGCGGAGCAGCGCTCAAACACACCAGCAGGTGAGTGCAGAGGGAGCGTGTTTACACTTTCTCGGGCGCTCCCGAGCATCCGGCGTTCACCAGGGCAGCGCTGGAAGAATTGCGATAAGCAGCATGCAGACGTACAATTAGACGACATCAGTTTCATTTTTAGGCTCAAGCATCCGTACAGATAGGTCGTGACCTCGGGTTTTATCCCATCTCTGTGCTCGCTGTAAATGCTGATGTTATCTTTTTTTTCTCCTTCCTGAGGAAGCAGAGCAAACAGACGTGAATGAACTCTGCGTTCTTCGGCAGAGCGAGCTCCACTTCCCTTTTCCTGCCTTTAAATGGTGACATTCTTTCCCGCCTCAGTGAGTGAGGAAAAACCCCGGCACACGCGTTGCTCCGCGATCTGTTTATAACCACGAAAGGGGAACTTTGCACTGTGACCCAAAGTTAATTGACATTCGTTATCATTCGTTTATAATGATTCTTAAAGAGGAACTCTTAACATGTAATAATAACTGCTGGTGGCTTTTTCATAATAGAGTATTTACAGCCCTGCTCTAAATGAATCGTAAATAGTCATAAACCCTCCGTGTGACGCTGTTCTGCTGCATATTCAAACATCCTGCTGGCAGTTTGTCTCTGAGTGTGAGAGCAGAACATGGAGGCGGGGCTTCCCTGCAGAAACGATTACAAATCGATTGGTTTTGTTGTCAGAGTTTTGGTGCAAGTCCTCGGCCCCCTACGATAAGTGATAATCGGAGATTGTTGGCAAACAGACGGTTTTATTTAAAGATTATCTGATCATAATTTTAACCAGGAAGTCCATCGGTACACTCGCATGGCGTGCTGGAAGTTGTATTTATATTTTATTATTTATAAAGCTTTTAAAATGATACCACTTTTTGTTTTTAAAGACTGTCATTTCTAGCCAACCTGAAGCGATTGCTAACTCTTGGCTGTCACTGTGACTCATGCCAGCTCTGTTACCATTGGCTGACACTAGTTTTGAACCCATGTGACTTTGCAGATTTATCGTAGGCCTGCAGCTGGATGGTATCGCCATTAACACCTTAAATAAAGGGTGTTTGTCGCAGTTTTCAAGGACGGCAGATGCGTACAGATCTATTGCCGAGGCCCGCCTTCGATCGATTCTCTGACTGTTATTTGCACATCTTCCAGTGAGCGCCCAGCGCCCAGACTCCCTGTCGGTGCCGGCAGCAGAACCCCGTCTGTGGACGACGCAGCGCGATGGAGAGGTGAAGCTGAGGATGGAGGAGTCCGGTCTGGCCGCTGAACCCGCTTTGACGGTCAACCAGATGTTCGTCTCGACCGTGGAGCGCTACGGCGAATATACGGCTCTGTGCTGGAAGGAGGGCGACCAGCAGAAAAGCCTGAAATACAAAGATTACTACCAGACCTGCCGCACCGCTGCCAAGAGCTTCCTGAAGGTAGTTTTTCTTTTATTCTTTGGGTAACGCTGCAAAAGTTTCCATCTACGGTTGATTCGTTACTTTAAGGACATAAAATTAAGCTGAGTTCAGTTTTTGAGCAAGAATACCAAATGCTCAGAAACGGTGGCTCGTCTGTCAGACAGTGAAAGAGATTTTTGGCTGCTGTTGTCACCACAGCAGACGGCTCCGCAGATTTGATTTGGCTGACTTTTAAACGCCAAATGCACTTCCTGTTCAGCCAGAAGAAGAAAGATAAAGATGGCTATGGCCTTCCTGACCCGTGCGCTGCCTCACACAGGCAGCAACATAATATAACCAGCAGTAGCGAAGAGCTGGCGGGCACAGCTGTGCGCTACACGTGAGAGAATAACTGCAGACACTCTCTGGATCTGATTATCCCAACATTTCCTGGACGAAATCTTAGTGATGGCTCATAAAAAACGGATAAAAAGCAGATAAATCAATAAGAAGAAGAAGAATTACTGCTTTCAGCTCTGACACACAGTGTGGTGCCAAAACCTTTCTTTGCCCCCTCACCCCAAGCAGCTGGGCTTCCTCAGCATCAACACATTTCTGTTTCCAACAACAGTCCTCGAGTTCTTCGAGCCGTTTTAACGTCCGTCCGTCTTCGTGCCGAGTCTGTCTAGACAGCACGTGTCGCCGCACCAAAGGGTTGAAATGTCAGGCCAGACGGCGAGGTCTCAGCAGGACAGAGCGTGTCATTGTTTCACGTGAAACTCTGCAAAGTTAGACAGCAGGCTGACTCATTTCTACTGACACACACACAAACTCGGACGTTTCTCTCTGCGTCTCACACACACAAACCAACCTCGAATCCAACTCTTAGACCTGAACTTCGCCCTCGCTCACGATAAATAAAGCTCAGATAGTTTTTGTTTTGTGCTTCCCTAACACAGTCAGCTACACCTGATTATTATCTTTCAACAATGAATGAACGACTTGATGAATGCTGGCTGCAGCTGAATGTAATGCACAGCTAACCTCAGGTCCCACCTGCATCAGCTGGAAGACCTGACGGCTCAAACTGTCTCTGTGTTTCGTGAAAAGAACATCAGGCTAAATCTGGTGCATGTATTTGTCTGCACTCTAGTTTGTAACAAGCAGACCCTTCTGAGCTTTATCCTGTCAAATACAAAATACCCCGAAGTAATAACAAAAGGTAAATATTAAACAAGGGATTTGTAACAACAATCGCAACGATGGAAGTGAGACTTGTGCCAGATCTGCTGTGACTCTAAGTGCGCTCTGGCTTTTACAGCTCGGACTGGAGCGTTACCACGGCGTTGGGATCTTGGGCTTCAACTCCGTTGAGTGGTTCGTCGCAGACATCGGAGCCATTTTGGCGGGGTGAGTTTCATCGTCAGCCCTGAATATTTCCTTTACATGACCCTAATCCTCCTGCTCTCTGTATCTGTGGATATCTTATTACATGCTGATGTTTACGTGTGGCAGTGCGTTTGCTGGTGTGTCCTATGTGCCAGAGCAATACCGTCTTTTTGATGGATGGTTGAAACTATGCGTGTTCACTGGGGTGCTGCACTCAACTTCGATTCACTTTACAAGAGCTTGTGCTCATACATGCGATGATTCGATTCCTCTTCTGAACTGATCCGCTGTGGATCCAATTAGGGCTGGGCCATATCATCCCGTTCACGGTAATACCGGTGTAATGTGGGGCAACGACAAGAAAATGAAATATCACGATAAAATATGGGTAAAACGCGCATGCGCAGTGCCTTTGTTTTCATACGCACATGGTGAAAAAGGCGATGCAGAATGAGAAGAGCGAAAGTGGATCGTTGAATGAAACAGATGAGCCAGAACTGGTTTGTAAAAATGCTGCAGCTTCAGTGGTGGAACTGGTTTAGCTTTCGTCCGTCAGATACACAACAAAGCACTATTTTTGGTAGCGCATGCTAGCGGGCCGTCGTTATTACCGTGTTGTTTGGAAAATACGGCGCACTTAAAATCAATCCTTTGATTTGTCTGAAAGTCGACAGAGCCCCTTATAATCCCGTGGGCCTTATGTCTGAACTCTGGTTGTGTTTACTGACCTCGAAATGATTTTATGTGCACGGCGCTCGAAAATCTGTCAAATGTTTCAGTACGACTTTGCTGAGCTACGAAGCCGCACCGCTTGATGGATTGTCGGAGCGTTACAGCTGTCGTCCGCAGGGATGATCTGATATCCTCGTGTCGGCGTTGCTCCCACATCGTCATAATAAATGTTGTTCCAGGGTCAACATTGCAAGTGACCAATGTCTTTGTTTCTTTGAAAAATACCGCCTTCAAAAAATCTACTTCACTTGCGAGAAGAGAAACCGCTTCTGTCCGCCCATCCGGGAACTTGAATTCTTTGCATTTCAGGATACTTTTCTTTAATAAACGGTAAGCATTATACATATCGCCCTTACAGAGGCGGTTTCTCTTCTCGCAAGTGAAGTAGATTTTTTGAAGGCGTTTGCTTTTTTCGAGGTCGCGGATGACGTCAGGAGAAGGTGATTGGTCACTTGCAATGTTGAACCTGGAACAGCATTATTTATGATGACGAGGGAGGAGCCTGGCGGAGTGATACGTACTGTGCTTCAACATAATGTTACCGTATTGTGTGTGTATAACCTCTTTTTAAGTGTTGTGGATGTTATACATGGTTATGCTGAGGATGTGTCGGCCAGTTTCCACTGGAAATGCCTTTTGGTTAAACTGTCAGCGAGGAATTTGCACTGTTACATTTTTATATTTATTTTAATGCACATAAAAAACAGCTGCTTGTTTAAGTGAAAATACATAGATGTTTTTTTTCACTAATAAAGTTGTGGAGTTGTAAAGTATGTTGTCTAGTGTCAATTATATCGTCAGTTATATCGTTATCGCAAATTTTGAAATCTATATCGCGATAACTATTTTTGGTCATATCGCCCTGCTCTAGATCCAATCAGTGCATTTTCCTGATAATGCTAATGTGCTTTTTAAGGCTTATTTATCCATCTGTGTTGTGTTTGTACTCTGTGTCTGTGCACTGATCACATAACAGCAATCACAAGCTTCTCAGCTTTGCTGCATAAGTATTCACTATGAATGAACCCATGCTTGTTATCCAACACGCTAAAAAGAGTGCAAGAAATTCCAAGAAACTGAGACCCTTGAGCCAAAGTAAGAGTCTAAAGGCACTGATTGGCTGAGGCCAGATGTACCCCGGCTCAGCTGCTGACATCACCAAACATCTGTTATGCTGAACCGGGTCTTTTCACGCCGATTCTGGTGACATTTTCATGTTTGCTTTGATTCTTAAAAGTCTTAAATCTGTTTATAGAGAAGCTCATTCTTTCCACGCACTCTGATACCGATACTGTGCATGCTTAAACGCCGCTCCCTGCGTAATGATCACAACAAAAAGGTCAGCTGGAATGTCAACAAACCGGTCGTGATGAATGCAATCAGGTCATGTTTGGAAACTTCAGTTTAAGGCTCAGATTTCCACACCGAAGCAAAACATTTGAATCGCATCCTGCATCATATCTCACTGTCTTTTAGAGCGGGAGCTAGGTATTCTAGTAAAACAGTGCTGTCATAGGTCAGGTGGGTTCTGTTGACCCATTTTCATCAGATTGTTAAGAAAAAGACAGACGGGGAGGACTGGTTCTCCTGTGGTAACATCGGGATGTCGTCAGGTGATCTGAATTTTCGGGCATCTGCAGCTCAGTCAGAGCAAACATTTAACATGTTGCTGCTTTGTTGAAATGCAGGGTTAAAGTGATTTGCTTTTCATTTGCATGTTGCATGTTCTCCACCCACTGTTGGGAGCAGCCCTGCGCTTCATTTTGATGAACATAGTTTTGTTTTTTACGTATGAAAAGTGCCACGAAAATAACTTCAGTCTGCCGCTGATTCAGGTCAGGTCAGTTTTATTTACAGCGACAGGCGTCCTGTAGATGTCAGTCAAGTCACACTTTCAGCAAATAACTGCGAGACTACTGATTTTCTCCTTTTTGCAGCCATTAAAATGAATGTTTAATTGCATTCTGTGTGGTAACAAATTGTCTTAAAAGTCTTAAATGTACCTTGGTGAAAGCTCTCACTTGATTGGCTGACTTATACCTTTGGTCAGCAGCTGCACAGATGCAACACAAACCTGATTCATGTGCTGATGCATTTCTGATACATTTCCACCAAGAGCGCTCAATTCATCCGTCGTATGACTTGAATGCAACTCGGCGCTTCTGATTCACCTGCAAGCTTTTGTTTCCATGGCGACTGGAAGTAAATGAACAATATCTATATTGACTTATCAAATGCATATCTGCAAATGGAAGGCCTCTTAATCAACATGACTGGATATTGATTCGATTGGAACAATATAGAGAAGTAAATGGCTCTATAGCTGACTGTGTGACGTGTCTCTGTCTCACAGTGGGTTTGCTGTGGGCATCTACACCACCAACTCTCCTGAGGCGTGCCAGTATGTAGCAGAAAACTCCAAGGCCAATATCATCGTGGTGGAGAACCACAAACAGCTGCAGAAGATCCTTCAGGTAAGATGAGAGTGAGTTACACGTGGATGTGGAGCAACACGCTGAACAGATTTCAGGCACAGCTGAACAAAAAAACATAATAATAATATGTGCGTTTATTAAACCAAGCTGTAAAAGTAGTAACTTATACTGAAGGAATCCCACGAGTGGATTTACTGATCGTCTTCACATCCGTCCACAGATCGAAGACCAGCTGCCACACTTGAAAGCCATCGTCCAGTACAAAGACGAACTAAAAGAGAAGAGACCAAACCTGTACACGGTAAGCGCACACTCCCGTGCATAAAAAGAAGCTGCTGAGCACAAGAGGCACGATCGAAGTGTTTTTATTTTTCTTTGCGTGCCACAGTGGGCCGAGTTCTTGGAGCTTGGACGCGACGAGCCCGACGCTCCCCTCGATGCCATCATCGCCAGCCAGAAGCCCAACCAGTGCTGCTCGCTCATTTACACCTCAGGGACCACGGGCCAGCCCAAAGGAGTCATGCTCAGCCACGACAACGTAAGCTCCACCCATCCTCACATCCTCAGGAGCTTTGTGAGGCAATGTGCCTCTAATCAGTTGATTAGTATTGATCTACTGTTACAGTAAAGATGTGAAACACTTGTGCGCCCACAACAATCACAGCACCTCATCTTTACTCTCTCAGCTAACCTGGACCGCTTACTCCACCGCCAAGCATGTGAGTCTCACCGCGGCCTCCCAGGCTCAGGAGGTGGTGGTCAGCTACCTGCCTCTGAGCCACATCGCGGCCCAGATGGTCGACATCTGGATCGCCATGAAGATCGGAGGGGTGACTTACTTCGCTCAGCCCGACGCCCTGAAGGTGAGACACACACCACAAACGGACAACACAAACACGCCGGCGCCCGAAATAAACGCTCATCAGCCCGTTTAATAGGTTCACCTGCACAGTACGGTCAATATAACAGGCCTGCTGTACGGTCATGGTTCTTTGTGGCTGCTATAGAACAAGAACCAAGTGTCTGATTACAAATACCCATCAGTAATTTAAATGATGTAAAATTAAGTAACCCCCCCTCCCCCGTTGATCACCCTCACATTTGCACTACAGCAATTTTAGCCTGTAACAGAAAAGTAGCATAGCGCCCCCCTCTGGTTCCTCACGTGGCTCTGTAGTCCGTCTGTTACACAAACGGCTTCTGTTTCTTTCACACTTCCTCTTTTTGTGTAAGTTGTGAAAATGTGTGATTTTTATTTGTATTTTCCTGTTTTTTACAGGGTTCGCTGGTAGACACTTTGAAGGAGGCGCGTCCGACGGCCTTCATGGGCGTCCCACGTGTCTGGGAGAAGATGCAGGAGAAGATGAAAGCTGTTGGAGCAAAGTCTTCCACCGTGCGAAGGAAAGTGGCTGCCTGGGCCAAAGACGTGGGTCTGCGGACCAATCTGAGCAAGCTCAACCAGTAAGTATATGTTTTTGTTTTTTTTAAGAAGGGGCTGAGTCGTTTCCTCAGAGGTGGGAGGTTCCTGTTTCAGTTTGCTGAAATGTTCTTGTGGAACATCACCGCAGATGCAGGATTGTTGTTGAAACAACTATTTATTTATTTCCATCAGCTGGGATAGCCTTCCACCTCACGCTGCGTTCTCTTTCACTCTTTCTCCCCAGGAATTCGGCACCAGGCAGCGCTCCGGTCAGCTATCACGTAGCCAAAAAGCTTGTGTTCAAAAAGGTGCGTAAGGCCCTGGGCCTGGACCGCTGCACCAAGTGCTACACAGGCGCCGCCCCCATCACCAAAGACACCCTGGAGTTCTTCCTCAGCCTCAACATTCCTCTTTGCGAACTGTACGGCATGAGCGAGAGCAGCGGCCCTCACACCATCTCCCGCCACGATGCCTTCAAGCTCACCAGGTACATTTTTCTCTTTGCATTGGTTTGACGGCTTGCAGGGAACGACTGATACTCGCTGGTGAGTTACACGACTGCTCTCTTGCAGCTGCGGTATCGAGCTCCCAGGGTGCAAAACAAAGCTGCACAACAAAGACGAGGAGGGAAACGGCGAGATCTGCTTCTGGGGACGCCACGTCTTTATGGGTTACCTCAATATGCCCGACAAGACAGAGGAGGCGCTGGACGCGGAGGGCTGGCTGCACTCGGGTGACCTGGGCAAGCAAGACGAGAACGGGTTCCTCTTCATCACCGGGCGGATTAAAGGTACTGCCTGAGCTAAATCGCACTCTGCTGGAACTGTACCAGATTTCTATTTATCTATTTAAATGAAGAGCATCAGTTCTGCTTTCAGTCTTATATCCTGTTACAGGCCGATTGCTTCAGGTTTGTTCTTCTCTTCGCTCACAGAGCTGATCATCACAGCCGGCGGCGAGAACATCCCTCCCGTCCCCATAGAGGATGCGGTGAAGGAGGCCGTGCCGCTGATTAGCAACGCCATGCTGGTCGGAGACAAGAGGAAGTTTCTGTCCATGCTGCTCACCATCAAGGTAAAGATTCAGACAGTGAGAACAGGGGAGGAGTGAGGGGGGTGTCAGAAGCTCACTGCATCAGTGCATCTGCTTTAACAGATAGTGAGGAAAGGAGCACTGACACCTGGTGGTCGCTTTGAGAAACTACACAGTTGGGATTTTCAGAATCGTGCTGTTTTGGTTACTGATATTTATTTGATTTTTTTCCTCACCCTCCAGTGCCAAGTGAACCCAGACACGGGCGATCCACAGGACGAGCTGACGCCAGAAGCTGTGGAGTTGTGCAGGCAGCTGGGCAGCAAGGCCACGCGCGTCTCCGAGATCTCAGGCGGACGAGACCCTGCGGTCAACGCTGCCATCCAGGAGGGCATCAAAAGAGTCAACGAGAAGTCCACCTCCAACGCTCAGCGCATTCAGAAGTGGGTCGTCCTGGATCGAGACTTCTCTGTCGGCGGAGGAGAGCTGGGTGAGCGAATGCGCGGTTTATTTTATTAGACAACGGCTTTGAAACGACATTTAATAAGATGATGATGATGATGTTTTCACATCCATTTGTAGTCACAGTTACTCACATTTGGGTATTTCCTGCCTTTTTGGAGCTAAAACACATGTGATATTGAGTACGGTAGCTCAAATAAGTGCGTTACAGAGAAACATAAGTTGCAGCAGGCCGGGAGGATGTATGTGGTGATGCGCTGGTACGGCTCAGGCCGCAGTCACTCTACACCTCGCAGGAGTTAAACAGCACGAATCCTCTTTGCTCTTCCCGCAGGCCCCACCATGAAGCTGAAGCGGCCGGTGGTGATGAAGATGTACAAGGAGCAGATCGATAACTGTTACAAGGACGTGGCGTCTCCAGCAACCCCCGACAACCCGCTGCCACCCAAATAGACCTGCTGGGACCATTTGCATCATTCAGTCCACTGCTGGGTTCCTCCTGTATTTACATTTTTTTTTTTATTTTTTGTTTTACTGCCTTAAGTCACGCTCAGTCTGTCTCAGTTTACATTTATGATTGTTGTACAGAACAGAAGCCAAATGAGGTTAAATTGAGCGTATTTATTTGTATTTCTGGAAGGACCAGTGACGTGTGATCGATGAAGTAGCAGCAGCTTTACGTAAGGAGCTGCGACGCGAACCGGAATACTTGATAACAACAGGATGTTTTGGGGGTTTTTATGAATAATTTGTGTGTATTTATTTTCACTTTACCAAAGTTTCTGTTTACCAAATGAGCATCGGATGGAGTGAAATCCCACAATCACACGTTCACATGCGCTTGGTGTTTCTCTCGTCTTTGATTTCGCTCCTTTTTGTTGTTTTTTGTTTTCTAAATGTCAAAAATGTTCTGCTGTTGAATTTAAGCTATCGTTCTCAGTATGTCATGAAGCCATATCTGTTGCATTTTGGTGTCTGTCAGGTATTTTGATTTGTGACCTTTTTTTTGGTAATACTGTAAATATGTTTTACCTCGTTTCTTTTTCCCAGCCATTCGGTCGCGTCAGGAATACGTTTATTTTGCACTCACATGGAGATGAAGTAAATTGTACATAAGTTATAGGACTGTATTGTCAGTTTATAGCAAATCTTATCAGCTGCTAGCGGCCTGTCGCCACAGCGACATTTTGAGATCGCCTACCATCGGCCTCGTCTGCGATGTGACACAAATTTGAAAGCAGCTCTTGCACTCCAAAACAGGTCATCTTGTATATCTTGTAAGATTAGTATATAGCAGGCGTGTGTGGCGCACTCCCAGCAGAGCCAAACTGAGCCTTGTGGTTCATTTATGTTAAATTTTGGGGTTTGTGTGTTTTGTTTTAAGGATGAAAAACAAAGGGAGGAAATGACGGTGGTTCAGGGGGGTCGGGGTGAGTGAGGATGGGCTGATGGAACACCAAATGGCCTTTTTAGTTTAATCCGTTGCCTAAAAAGGTTAAAAGAATGCACTTGCATTGTGAGACTGAGCAAACGGTTCAGTGAGGGCTCACAACACCTCTGACAGAAACCTGGATCTGCCTGAACCTAACAGCTGTTTAGTCTTAAAGAAGTCTGGGTTGAAAGAACAGCAGCAGGAGAGTGAAGCAGGCCTGCTTGTAACGACGAAAATGTGAATGTGTGTCTGATCAGTTGTGGAATAAATTGGAACTCATTACGCTACTTTGTGAAACTTGTCCTTTGTTTTGTTTTTGTAAATGTAACGCGGAGGGATTTAAATGCACAGAGTAACAAATAACAGTCGGTGCAGACAGCGCACTGTGCAGACAGCGCACGGTGCAGACAGCAGGCGGGGCTCTGATGATGATGATGCAACCTCACAATCAGAACAGACTCAGGTGTAAAAAAGAAAGGAGAGCCGACGGCCTCGTTAAATACGTGGCACATGTGAACCGTTTCTATGCTATTCGGTGTGCCGACAACCATAAATAGGCTGCTCGATAATATTTCCTCCACTTCTGTGAGATCGTCTCTCACATCTCGTATTTGTGGCCACAAAACCCACGAGCTTCTAATGCTAAGCGGAAACGCGGGGAGAGAAAAACCGACGTGCTGCAAGTTTCATTCTTGCAGTGGTAGCAGTTTGTCATAGATGCTATTACTAAAAATCAACCTGCAGCACAGGATGGTTCGCTTTTGCAGAGGCCGATCTCTTAGGTTTGGATTCTGTAGTTCGCAGACGTTCTGTTTCTTATTTCCTCTGATGCTTTTCGCATCATGAAGCTTCTGTCAGCAGGTGCACGCAGCCGAAGAGCCTTACCGCACTCGGCTCAGGAGGCTGCGTTGCCATGGTAAACAAAACTGAACGGCAGAGAATCTCCAAGGCGACAGCTGCGATATTCGTGCAACCACGGAGTTTATTCAGTTACTTCATAAGCAAGTGAGGGACTTTGTATAAGAACGGCTGTAATTCCTAAACATTTAATACAAAATTTATGAAAAAATAAAGCTGAAAGTCTGCGCTTCACGTTGACTTGTAAAAAGGAAAGAGTAAAAAAAAAATTGACCCAACTCTGTTTCTTCCGTTTCACTGAAAATCCTGAACATTTATATTGTAAGTGAACTAGAACTGTGCCACCACGTGATCCAGCTCCATTATTTGTCTTATCTGACAATGTAAATGTACTGAACAGTAGTAATGAACACATGCACACATTCATATTTAGTTTCGCAGCTGTGACACTTTGCAGGATTGGCCACAGTAGTGCTGAATTATCACAAATAACAGGATTTTTACGCAAACTGTGCTCATGCGTCTCATCAGCTGGATAAAAGGGCGGAGGTTATCTGCACGCAGTGTCTTTACCACGTGGTCACTGTTAGCTATCGTGGGTCCAAATTGAATTGTGATACTAAAACTTTTACAATATCACAAATATTCGATTCTTTTTTCTTCTAAAGGATAAAATCACTTTTCCATTAACTTAACAAAACATTACATTTTTAAATCAGCACATAAAGCAGGGGCTGCACCAGAGACCTCACGGTTCTGCTCACAGCACAGACTGTTGTGTTGCCCGAACCATTAACATCGTCTCCGTTCACTGAACCGGCACGAACGACGTCAAGAGCGTGAAAGCGAAGCTGCTAAACGGCGTTCAGCCATCTTTATTTCATCTGCACCTGCGCTGTTCCTGCTGCGACAGGCCAAAAGGTCCACGCAGCCTCCCGGGTTATTGATCGGCCTCCGCCAATAACTGTCCCTCCCTACAGCCGCATTTCCTCAATAGATGGTCAATGCATCACGAGCATTATGAGCCGGCCTGCTGCTTGTCCTTTTAACCCTGCGGCCTGCGATGACCGTCACGTGAACTTTACTCGAACCCTTGCAGCGGGTCACGCAGCGGTCAAGGATCGGACACACGGGGAGGGGGGGACAACAGTACTTAATGACTTTATTAATAATATGATTTGAACATAAAAATAACATTAAAATAACATGTTTCGTCCTCGTTGACAACTTGCATCATACGGCCACATGGTGGCGTTGTAATGCCAAGCTTGTTATTTTCCTTTTTTGTTTTTTCAAAAATACCAAAATTGTTCTTCAGCCATCCAGTTCATTTGTTCTTCCCGCCATTCGTCGCTTCGACCTCGTACATGGATTCAGACGCCGCCCTCCCCCCTCCCTCGCCCCGCCCCTTTAAAAGAAAAATAATCAAACCCTTTATAAATACAGGCAACCCTGCCCCCTTGTCACAGACACATTATGACAACCACTGACACAGGAAACACCCCGTCTGCACATGCCCCTCCCTCCCGCCCCGCCCACCTCCACACATTATCAATGAACCATTTTCTCTGTTTTTTTTTTGTTTGTTTTGCTGCTTTTTCCTCATCCTCTAAAGATCCACACAGTAGATAATCTACCTTTGCTGTATTAAACACATATTATATATAATATAGACTCAGCTGAAATGCTCCACTCTCACAGCCCTGTGCACAGAGTTGCAAAGGGAAGGGACAGCTGGGGGGTTTCTCCCATCTATCTCCCATTCCCTTCTATAATGTTCCTCAACATTAACGATAATCACTCAGGCTTGTCATCTTTACTGCTTGCTGCAAGTTGCAGTTCATTAAAGCACATCTTCTGAGACAGATATTAATATTTAAGACAGTTTTCAGTGTTTTATGCAGATCCAAGCCAGAGAGGGGTTCAAACATTTAAACAAATAACAAACCAGGAAAAATGAATAGCACTTTAACTTCCAGAGCATCTCCTCCCACTTTGCAACTCTTGTTTCTCTATGTTGTGTTTCCTCAGGCTCAAGTTGTCCTAACGTAATAAAATGAAGATGACAGTCTACGTTTGGGCGCGCACATTTACGAACGTGCAGAAAACCCAAACTGGACACGACAGAAAAACAAACCGTTTTTCTTCTGCTGAACCAAAGTGTGGACTCCTCACGTCCCGCCTTGTGGTCCAGTTATTTGTACTCGGGGCAGAGGGTGAAAGTTTAGCTCATCCAGCAGTTTTGTTTTGTTTGTTTTTCACCCGCCCGCCCAAACACGTGCTTCTCGGTGTTCAGCTGTCATCAGAATCATGATACAAAACAAAAAAAACTAATTTTTACAGGGAACATCCCCAACATCTTATGCCTAAAACAGATCGACAGGCATGTTTGTGAATAATAGCGAGAACACATGCCAAAATAAAAGACAATTAAATAAGAAACAAATGGTTGGCAAACAAAACAAACTCAATTCATATTGTATTGCATGTAAATATTGTATAAAATCCTTAAAAATACAGTTTAGGTAACTACTTAAGTACTGAAGTCATCACAGCCAAAAGTGCAGAGGTCCATAAATAAAACGTTGACTGTGGGTACATAGTGGGGCTTCTCCCACTTAACTCACTGTCTCCGCCACGACCACAAGGGACCGAATGAGCGCCCGGTCAAAGGTCAGAGTTCATGAACTAGGACTTCCAAGTTCCCACATCGGTGCACAGAGGACAGAGAGGAAAGTTGTTCGTTGGAAATTCTCTCCCATCGCTGACAAACACGCAGGCAAGATGCACTATCGTCACTCACACGGCTGCAAAATTCACTCTCGGGCCTGAAGTTCTGCTGACAGAGGCACACCTCGGGAAAAATGAAGGTGGCGCAGAGGGAGGAAGAAGGGAGGGGCGGGAGGGGGGGCTACTGCAGGGCACATGAGGCGGCGTTGATGCCGGTTTTGATTTTGAGACATCGTCCGTGTTCGTGAGGCGTCTACGGTAAGGGCAGAGGGAGTGCGGCGCCGAGCCAGGCAGGCAACAGAAGGAGAGAGCGAAGTATTAAAGCTATCGGAACGTCAGGGCAGAAGCACAGGAAAAGGAAAAAGCGAGGAAGGAGATCAGTGGGCTGGTGTCTGAGAGAGCGTGAAGCCTAAAGGGGGCCACAAAAACCAACATCGAGGCCCCAAATAAGTCCAGAACTCGTGCTCAGTCCTGACTCGTTTGGGCCTCACAAAACTGGCTCCTGAATGTGTCGAGCAGACGTTTGTTCAGATTACGCAACAGGAAGCTACTCACGATCGAGAGTAGTGTCATTAATGTTCGATAAAACTGAAGATCCCGTTAGGGGGAACTTCTGCAGCAGCGTTATAGATATATAGAGCATAGACAGAGTCTGAGAAAACAAGTAAACGATATACAGTAAATACAAAGACTGTAAAGAGAAAACAATCAAACACTAGGAGCTAAAAATAAGAGTAGATATTACAGTGGACTCTATTACACAGAGTGAAGAAAGCGACATTTGTGCTTCTCTGGTGTGTTATGATCTTTTTACAGTACGGTTTGATGCAAAGAAAACTATTGCATACAAATGATTGGCCTTTAGTCCACCGCAGGAGGAGAAGGCGGAGCTTCTCCGACCTGGTGGGATGGTGTCTGTTAAATGCGGTCACACTAAACACGCCAGGATAGTTTTTGCCAATTCAATTAGAGTTAAATTGTTCAAATCACTGTGCAAAGTACTCTCAACCACACAAAAGCTCATCGTCGTTTACAGCAGTCGACCTCCATCATTCAACACCATTTCAGTGCGTCGACGTGCTTTCCGATGAACTTTTAAAGCGGGCGTTACTGATGATTGTCACTTCTGACTTTGTTCAAGTACTCTGTTGACTAGGTCCTGATCATTAATGCATAAATCACCACGGCTAGCACGCTTACCGGAGCTGAAGTAGGCTCACAAACACCAAAGATCTGGCTCGAAGCACCGCAGAGCAACGGGGAAGAAAATGAAAACCGCTCAACATAAACTTACATTATAATTAGATCAGATTATTGAAAGCCTTTAATATCAATATTGGCTTTAAAATAAACAAACTAAATACAGTCTAGTCTCTAATATCACTACCTCTGGGATAAACTATTTTTTAACATGTCTTAAATGTTTGAGATGTTGAGCGCATAAAGCCAATATGTTGATCACCATCATTTTTAAAGAGAATGAGCCACGCAGCGTACAGTCACTGATCCGATTAGTTAGAAGAAGCCAGCTTTGTGAGACCATCAGTCCGATTCCTGATGTAAAGACCAGCGTCTTTATTTTCTTGCATTCACATCTATTAGCGATGCCGTTCAAGTGCCTGGCGACTTGATATCGGACGCTTGGCTGTTAGCTGGTACGCTTAACGCTGCTTGAAGGAGGAGCCTATTGAACAGCACGCACTGGAAGGAACTACCACGCGTTAAAACACCTAATTCCAAAACTGGCCAACAAAATCTTGGCCGCCTTCTGAAAATTCCCAGAGGGCTCGATGAGTGGAAATCGATAAAAAGGGGCGACAGCCTACAGAGACACTGGAGAGAAGCAGGGATGGAAGCTATTAGGAAAATACTGGATAGTCAGGCATTCCAATTAATACTAGTTTCCCCAAGGGGAGGAGGGGGCTGGGGTGGGGTTCAATCTGTGTGGGCATGCCTAACAGAGTGCACCCCCTCCCCACTCACACACACATATACACACTGCAAGTCGCAGGAAAAAGGCACTAGAGTGGGGCTGTTTCTAGCCGTAGAAAAGTAAAAGCGATATACATTCATAGCTCACAGGTTTCTGGGAATAAATACACAAAATGCACTTGTAGAAAAATAAAATGTAAAAAAGCGTGGCCCCTATTTATTTTATTTTTTAATTTTTGGAATCAGGGAGACAAGTATGGCTACTTTTTCACGGCTTTTTAAACCCCCCCTCCCCCCATTTCTCCCCACCTTACTGTGCCCGACCCAACGCTTAAAAGGCAATTCAGGAGTGACCCTCCGCTGCTCCGGCTGCGAGCAGTCGAGCCCTTTCATGCACGCCGATATGGGAAGAAGGGAGGAGGTGGACGAGGGGGGGGGGGGTGAAGTGGAGGGATGGAGCGAAGGGAGGGGTCGCTGTTGGTAGGAGGTCAAGGCTCAGCTTTCAGTGCGAGGAAGGAGAGGGGGAACTGAGGAGAACGCTTTCAGATGTTCAGACGACAGAAAGCTCAGTCACGCACACATACAGCACACGTCTCAGTGTCTTCATGTACAGTGTTCAAAGCTGGAAGGACCCGGGAGGCAAACATGTGCGTGAATCTCGGTACCGCTTTGCTTTAAAGCCTCACGCTGAGCATTCGCGAGCACTGCAAATACTCAACAACTGGTTTATAACACACTATAATTACATATGAGGTTTCACACCCGCTGTTCAGATAGACGATGAGTATAATTCATTAAGAAAATGCCATGAACGGGACTATGTTACTCTGAAACGCATTTCTATTTTAAAAAAAGTGAAATATAACAGTGGTTGTCTAGTGTATGATCCTTTTCTCCTACAGGACGCCGCCTTTGTTAGTAGCTTAGAGTCGGGACTAAAAGGCTTTCTGGCTTTTATTTACAGGAGTTTCTAAGACGCGTGCGCCATCTTTTACTGCCACAGAGGGGAATGAATGAACTCAAGTGAAAGACCAGTCCCCAAATCTTTACTGCAGAGACCCAAACCGGGCTTAGAAAAACAAGTGGCAAAGAGCTGTCACACGTAATGAGCACAATTATCAGACCGGACCTCTCCGGTGCGCAGCGTTCTTCTAAAACGTTCTCGTCGTGTCAGATCGCGTGCAAACAGAGCAGCTAACGCTCTGGTGCGTCCGCCGCGACTGAGCCGGCATCACACCTGCAACCCTTGCCCAAACCACATTAGTAGTATTTTCAGTAAATGAATCTTTTACTGCTCTGAGTAACGTGTGAGAGGAAAACAAGAGAAGAAGAAAATGAAAGCTCGTCATTTTGCTCCTAAAACTGCTTCATGCATGAAAACCTCTTAAAACAAGAAGAACTAAAAGTCTTTATGGGCTTTAACTCCTAAACTCTGATCAATATGATAACACGAGGAAACACGCATCTGCTTACAACTACATTATAGTGTGTCACAATCCATTTGTTTGAGGTTTATGTGCCTATTAATGTTAAACAGGTGGCTAATAAAGTAAAGTGCTACCTTAATTCTTTATATGTTGGTGTATGCTCGGGGGAAGAATCAAACTGGCTGTTTGTGTTCAAGCAAACAGAGAGAAGTCAGTGACCACAAAGACAACATCTCCCCTTAAACCTCAGCAGTGCTCGGACACACACACACACACACACACACACACACACACACACACACACACCTCAAGAGTATGTCGAGAGAGAAATGAGCTCCAGCTGACAACGGGGGTGGGGGGGAAGAATCGGAGTGTTCTGCCGAGTAAGGAGTGTGCATGTAGAGGAGGAAGAGGAGGAGGGGGAAGTATTAGGTTTGCAGAGGCGGGAGCAATGAGGGTGCAGGAGGGTGGAGGAGGGGTTGTGGGGTGAATTCCACACCACTGCACGGACTCGAGACGAGAGATGGGTAGTGAAAATCCTGACTGCAGACGGAGTTCTGCCGCTCCGGCGTCTCCTTCCACGCCTCCCGCTGCTGCTCCTCCAGTTCTCTCCCCGGCGTCGAGCGTAGGTGGTGGAGTTGTGTCTTCGTGTGTGCTTGTTCGAAGGTTCAGTCAGTCCCACGAAAGAGCTGCGACAGATCCAGCTACCCGTCTCCTCTCGAAAGAGCAGACGCAGCGACGAGGCCGCCTCCGCCATCCACGGGCCGGCTTCCACTTCCTGTCACGTGGTCGCCTCCAGGTAGCTCTGTAGTTTGCGGACGGTGGACTCGTCCAGTGAAAAGAGGTCAAAGTCAAAGGTGGTGTTGGTCACATTGAAATGGCCCGTCTCCTCGATCAGGTTGACGATCTGAGAGAGAGGAAGATCAGTTAACGTCACGGCAACCGTTAGCACCGTACGCTCACAGAATCAGAGCATCACAGGGTGATTTAGCTTTGGCACGAACACACACCTGCTGCAGGACGTTACGCTCCCTTAATGCCATCAGTCTGCGGTGGAGGTCCACCAGTTCTTCTGTGTAGGCCTGCTCCATGGGACAGGAGGGAAAAGAGGAGAGAATAAAGTCCAAGGAGTTTAAAAATAATAATAATGATAATAAAGTGTTTAAGAGTCTTCCTACTCTGTCAGCACAAAATTGTGACTCTAGAGAGATTTTTCTTCTACATCGGGGAGATAAAGGACACATGCATGACATACACGAGACGAACATCTGGGAAAACTGGGAACTCCAAACTGATTCAGAGACTAGACGCATCAGTTCTGTCGTTATCAACCGATCAGTATGTTCCATCTTAGCTTTGTGGTAATCGATCCCAGCAGGAGGTAACAGCAGGAACAAAGAATCTCTTCTGCTTTTAGACGTTTAGTCTAAATGAGGTGCTGATGGGGGTTCAGTCACCACCTCAGCCAATAAATCTTCACGGGGGAATCTATAAAGGGTCGCATGTGTTCTCCAGATTTTGGGGGCTTTTAAATGCAGCATTTGCAGGTTTTAGACTCTCATACTTCACGGAGCAACATCTGGAAGATCTGGTCCCAAATCTTCAGCGGTGTAAGAAGCACAAAGATACAGCAGCCGGGGCAATAAATAAATAACTACCATCATGAGAAAAACACGAGTCTGATCAACATCGTGAAGTTAGTAACTCAAAGAGACAAAAACAATAATCTGTTGGTGCTGGACATGGATTTCTCTTTGACTGACACCATAACATGTTTAGAGGGACTGAAGTTTTGGACTCTTCCAACAAAATAAAGATCAGTTTACCAAACGCTACTTAAACATGACTTTAATCAACGAAGAAAGAAGAAAGATGTGTTTATGGGTTCAAAGGCCAGAGTCAGTCTGCATAGCTGGATGAATTTACTGGTCATTACTGCATCTTGAATCCATTAATGTGGCCCCCGAACGCTGTCTGAAAGCCTCGTGTGTGTGTGAGGTTTAGGCATAAAAAGTTTGATTTACCCTTCCTACCTTGTCGTATCCCTTCTTCATCACCTTCTCCGAGCGAAACGAGGAATCTGGGCTTTTTCGGACAGACACCTGCAGTTCAGAGACAACAGAAAAATGTAAAAGATGGTAAGAGAGGGGGGGGGCATACTGATAGAGAGGCAGTGATGAGACCACCTGCAAAAAAGGAGCAGGAATGCAAGTGCGAGCCAGGTGAATGGCTACAGACCGCTTTAAGCATCACCCTTAAACACACGGCCTGAATTATGGTCTACATCTATACTAAACTCACACATACAGAATGAAATCCCCAGAAAAGCAATAAACTCACAGCTTGTACTGCAAACCGCTCGTCCCACAGTGAGTGCGAACCAAACACACGACACAAGTAATGAGATTATTCTAATGAGACGACTCGTTAATAAAGTGTGCAGCAGAGTGAGGTCTGTGACTCACTTTGTTATTGGAGGAGCTGTGTTTCTGTGGGGGCGGGGCGGGGTCTCGACTGGGGCGGTGGGAGCCGTCGCTGCTGTCGCTCTCGCTGTCCAGGCTGAGTCTGACAGGGGTACAGGGCGAGGTCAGAGGTCAATGACATGCACACAGGCCTCGCACTGTCCATTGTAAGCAGAGTTAACCCTCGAGTAGAATTTGCCTTCTAACAACAAGAGAAAGTTAGGTGGGCAGACAGGTCTAGATATGACAGCCTGTTATTAGACTACGGTAACGCTTTTTGCACATGTAGCTACTCAGCACAACTATAAAAAGGGAAAAATGATCAGTTAATACGCTCCAACTTTGACTTGTTTGATGCATATTGTGCAGCTTATATTCTCCCGTAGACACAGTGCATATTCACCGCTTTATTTCTCCTTTTTTACAGGATAAAAATACTTTAAAAAGCATTAAAAAGCCCAAAACATTAGTATTTGTTTAATGGAATTGAAACATCAAGCATTAACATACATACCATGACTTTCCCACTAGCGTGTCATACATGTAAGCTGACTGATGATGACTTCTTCACTGATGTGCATGTTTCTGTCACTAATTTCTGTGTAGGAAAGCGTGACAGTGCAAAGAGTGGATGTGTTTTGGGGGACTGACCGAGAGTCGCGGTTAGGCGGGTTGGTTTTGATGGGCGTTTCTTCCTCTGAGGTGGAGTCATCATCATCGGACTCTTCAGACTGGATCTCCTCCACCATGGATCGCAGGGGGCCTGAGCGACGAGTCACACAAACCATCATCTTCCATCATTCTCAGCACCCAAAATTTGTATAAGGTCTAAATTTGCTCATTAAATGAAATAATCGTATCTAATGAAATTCTATTTTTATGTGAAATGGGTCGTAGTTGACAGAACCGTACCTTGTCCTTGTTTCTGTCCCGGCTCAAAGTCAGAGTCTGAACTGGAATCTGAACTGGAGCTTTGAGTGGAAGGACTGGAGGGAACCGACGGCTGTAAAGAGAAGGAGGAGAGATCAACGAGTCCATGGAGAGACAACAACGACACTCATGGGACCGAGTATCAGATGGGCTCACGATGTAATGATGCATTGTTTTTTCTTTTAAATGGACGGGTAAGACCTCAGTCTGTTCAAGAGAAACTAACGAATTTTTCACATCAAACATTTTCCCGTTTCAAAGCTTGACTGAAGCGACCGTCTCGTCCTCCTACCTCTGATTTTGACGATGCTTCATCCTCTGAATTCGACTCTTCCGAGTCTTGTAGTTTCTTGGCCTCTTTCAGTTCCTGCGTGTCGTTTTTGCTTGGGAACCAGCGACCCTTCTCCTTCGGAGGCTTCTTCTCAGCGTATGACTGGTTTGCTGCGGACGAGGACGATACACGGGGGGAGGTTCCTGTGAAGGCCCCGCTGCCGGTGGGCCCCTTCGGCCCCTCGGAGCTGGCCTTCTTCTGCTTCTTAGCGCTCGGTTTGGGAGACTCCACCGTGGACGGTCGTTTCCCCGGTGCTTTGGGCTCCGGCGGCCCTCCGCCACCTCCTCCCCCGCCTCCTCCGCCGCTACCGGCCCCCCCTCCTTTCGGAGACATTCCCTCCATCTTTGAGTCCTTCAGTGTGATTTTAGGCTCCTTGAAGGCCGCCTTGGGGAGGACCTTTACTTCATCTTTCACTTTGATGTCTGACGGCTTTTTTGAAGACGAGGAAGAGGAAGGATCGCGGCCAGGCTTGCTGCTTCCGTCTCTATCGTTGTCTCCTTTTGAAGCAGCTTTGCTCTCAGAGTCCTTGCGTGGCCGCTCTCGGTGCTCCTTGGTTAACTTGTGTGGTTTGGGTCCTTTGCTGCTGCCTCCACTTCCTTCTTTGCTGGGTTCCTAGAGAGAGAAACAACATCATCATCATCGACTCTTCTCCTATTTGGCTCAAACCGCCACAAACAGAATATCAGCTCAGCTGCCTCGAGTACAAACGCACCGTGTCCTCCCAAGATTCCCAAATCAAGCCTTTCCAGTCTGGCATGTAATCACATTACATGTGACTGTCTCAGTAATTAGTAAACAGAATAACATCTGCCTAACAGCTGTATGAAGTTCACCATCGCTCAGAGCTGAATGAGGACATCCTCAGTTCCAGTCCCAGCATCTTAGTCTTTAATAGGCTCGAGATCTTAGCTGATTCTATTAGCTAGTTATAACTGTTAATAAGCAAGGCTATGTGGAGCTGCTGCTGATGGGAATGTCGTTAGCGTCGCTGGAATCCGATTAGCGTGAAACGCACTGAAACGTATTGATGGTTTGAAAGAAGGAAGTTATAATTTAAGGGGTTTTTGTAACTTCAAAACAATGAAGGTACGTACTACAAGAAAAGGCTTTTGTGTTTCTGTTCAAGGAGTGAAACTATGGAACAAACTGAATATGGAATTAAAGCAATGTCCAAACATAAAACTGTTCAAAAAGAGTTATAAAAATATGATCTTCTCGATCTATAAAGAAAAGGAAAATATTTAAATTAAGTGAATGTCTCTATTTAAAAACAAACAAAAAATTCATGATGTGATATTATAGTATATAGTATATCAGAAATCTGTTCACTATTTTTATTACAAATTATATCAGTAAGGAAGCTGACTAAATATTCACTGATAATTTATGGGACAGGGGTGGGATTAAATAAGTGTATACTTCTTCCCACTCCCTTTCAACATGTAAATTAATCAGAATGTTTTTTTGTATGTAATTTGTATAGTATATTTTTTTTTCTCTCATTTCTTTTCTAAATGTACTTGTATATTGTTCACATGTTGAAATAAATTACCAATTACCAAAAAATGGTGCTGGACAAATGTGATACGTGATTTGTCGCAGCAGACGAAGCGTACGGAAAATCAACGATGGCTCCGTTTCTAGTGAGCTTCGGAAACAACATTAGCCGCCGCCCCCCACAACCTCCAACATTTCCAAGTTTGACTCGTGCAGCTGTGGACCACCTTTAGCAGGGTTTCTACTTGTTTAGGTTGCTCCCTGCAAGACCAATTGCAGATGGCGTTACCGTTGACGTCACACTTTTACACCGTACAGCAGTCTTCAGTAGAAGACTGTCATGCACTGCAAAATCCTAACAATTCTCAGACCAAGTTTATTAATAATTTTATAGAGTAGGAAGCAAAGTATGAAGAGAGAGGAGGTGAGAGACACAGGTCTCAACAACCTCAACAGTGCTGCGTATCGTCAGGTGCTGCTGAAATACTTAGTGGGCACTGGGCGCGCCAAGCAGAGCGAGTTCATGGGATCATTGGTCAAGCCATCGGTTTTAAGGTGATAATTTTCAGGTTTCTTTCAAACTTCTGACCCCACATAAGTTCATCACTACTGAGTGGTGAAGGAAAAACCAGTCCGAGTGCAACAAGCTGACATTTCTGTCTGATCTCAACAAATAACCGAAAAGGTGTATAAGTGACTCTGACCAGCAGATACTAACCAATTCCTGAGTTTGTGCCAAACGTGAATAATTTTCCTCAAAGAGCTGCTGAGACATCGGTCGTGAGAATGGGGCAGAAAAACACATCGTCAACCCCGAAGCATATTTCCTCAGCCACAGCTGTCACTGGCACGGAGGCATAAAAATGCAAATGTGCAAACAAACGCGCCACAGAGTCACCAGAGCGGCTTTTAATAGAGCTCTGGCAGGCAGCGCCCACTTATCAGCAAACAGTTTTACAGCTTTTTCAAAGTGACACTATTAAAGTTGATGCACACATTAGAGCTTTTATCATACTGTTAAAAAACTGGAGAAAAAGTGCGTCTTCGGAGACTTCCTGCGCCGAGTTTTTCCGTGTCAGCAGATGGACACAGCTGGATGAAACCATTCCAGCTCGAGCTGGTGCTCAGCAAACATCCACTCATGCCACGATAATCATGGGACTGATGAAACGTGCATTTCTATGTCGAAATAAAGACGGACATTCGTTTGCATGCGTGCCACAATGGTGAGGCTTTAACAAATGACTGCGTACGAGAAGAACACAGGGGCCTGTTATCGCTTTATCAGCTCCTTATTTTATCAAGAGAGAAGGAATAGACTTAGAAAGACAATCTCCTGCCCCACTTTTAAGAAAGACCGTACCAGGTCAGTTCTGTGCTGGCCTGTGAGCTGGCAGAGTAAACGTAAAGGGATCAGTTTCCCGTTTTCTTCTGATATCCCTCCTTTCCTGGCAGGCTGAGTAATTCTGCATACAGATGCTCAAAAACAGCTGGTAGTGATTAGAAGTCTGAGTCAGGCTGTTTTGAAGGCTGATTTAATGATTTTGTTAATGTCTTTTACCCAGACAGTGTGTGTGTTTTTAGAAAATGCAATCGTTGGAGTTGACCAATAAAGCCGATTATAAATTTAAGATGAATGAGAGAGGTGCAAAGAGAAAATAAAACGGTCTAGCGGGATCATTTCTTCACCAACCTTTGACACGTGAGAGGTCTTGGTCTTCTTGGGGTCTGAGAAGGCAGAGAGGGGGATGGTGGGGAGCATGGGGTAGTCTGGGCTTGGCCTTGACATGGCCTCCGCCCCCTCGGGGACCACCAACACCTGAAATTCAAAAAAGAGGCTTTAATAGGTGCAAGCTCTGAGAACTGAAGCAAAACACATGTTCATTTTCCCCGATAGATTTATAAGTGGGCTTTATACGTGAGTTTGGAAAGAAAATCAAACCGAATCAGTATAAAAGATAAGAAATGTATCATAGATGAATTTTATTTTATGTGCAAATAAAAATGTATTAAAGCATATACTGAGGAAGACGCGCTGCAGCAGCCGAGATACAGAAACAGCGAAAAGCAAAGCTGATAAAGACTGTCCTCACTTCCTGCAGCTCAAGTTTGATCAATTTCCAATGAACTGAGTGTTCATAGTGTGCAGCACCTTAAATGTACAGCTACTCTGGGCTCGGAGGTTAATGGCTACTACAGCATTTACACATCTACACCATGGAGTTACATTAACCTCCTAGGACAGGGGTGTCCAACTCCAGGCCTCGAGGGCCAGGGTCCTGCAGGTTTTAGATCTCACCCTGGGTCGACACACCTGAATCACATGATTAGTTCATTATCAGGCCTCTGGAGAACTTCAAGACATGTGGAGGAGGTCATTTAGACATTTAAATCAGCTGTGTTGGATCAAGGACACATCTAAAACCTGCAGGACTCCGGCCCTTGAGGCCTGGAGTTTGACACCACTGTCCTAGGACACAATTTTAAATATGCAGAAACAAAAATCAGGTAAATAAATAAAAAATAATCATGTAATTCTTTGTTTTTACATCCATCAGGTCTCAATCAGCCCAAACAGCAAAAAGAAATTAAAAATGCTATGAAAGAGTTCGGTTCTTAGGAGGTTAAAATGAATCTCTGACGTGAGGTCACCTAAACAGGATCACATTATTCAGCCAAATTAAAGATATTTTTAAACTGTATAAAAATCCCTTCATTAGCCAAAGGGGGAAACAGCAGGGACATAAGAGTCAAAAGCTATTTGATCAGTAACACTGCAGCATTTTCAAATTATAGAATTGATTTAAATAATGTAACAACGTAACAATTTACAGCATATGTGGATTATTTAAGTTTACACAAGGTTTTGATAAAAGTCACACTTTCTTATTTATCAGCCGCAGTGCTGACTAAACCGATTCAGCGTCCTCGTGTTCACACAATCCCCTATTTAGCGTTCGGGCAAAGGAGTGTGTAACATCCCAGCAGCTCCCGATCTCTCTCACACACACACACACAAAAAGAGCACAAAGAAGAAGAAACATACTTTTCAAAGTGAAATCTCAGGGTTTAATTCCTTCTAAGACCCCTTTTTAAAGTAAATCAATGCTTTTTAAGACTTTAAGTGATCTCCTCAATGCGGGTTATCTGCGGCTCTTAAAGGATTAAAATGGGAGTCGAGAACAGGAAAAAAAACACTTCGAGCCAACAACTCCTCCCACGTTAACGCTAAAATACAGTGTGCCGCACTCGCTACTATTAGCGTCTGATATTCACTTTGATCAGCCATTTAGCTCTCAGTCAGTCAGCCTGGCTACGAGCCAAAGTGTCAGGCAGCCTCACCCCTCCAGCTTTGATCAGCTTTCTCCTGAATTCTTTGGTGGGGTTGTTGAAGGTGAGCTTCTCACAGCGCAGGTGGTTGACTGGTGGGTTGCCCTCCAAGTTAAGGAAAAGGTCGTAGTTGAAACACACTTTTTTGGGCTCCTCCTGAACAGGGAGAAGAATGAAGGTTTTAAAAGTCCTTACACAGCACGTGTGGCACTCAGTCATAGACATTTCACAACGCACAATAAAAGCTGAATGACTGCACCGTCAACCCGGAAAGTCAACAGAACAGAGACAATGCTGGAGCTGGAGCACTGATAAGAAACATTCCTGAGGGAAGCTGTACAGCGGCGGAGCGGAGCGACACAGGCACATGCATTAGGTCACTCTTCAAAGACTTTATAAATAAAGTTTTTTAAGTAACCGCGATGATGGCTTAATGGTAGCTAATATTTACTTTCCTCTTCACTTTCCTTCAAGTCTTTTCTGGATCATCCTGACAGATTCGTCTCATTGTTTACAGAAGCTACTCGCACTTAAAAGGAGGATGTTGCAATTTTGGAAGCAGTTGAAAGGTTTAACATTACAAAGGACTACAGAAGATGATGGCACACTAATGTGCACAGGCCCTGTATCGTAATGCAAGCAGAGCGGTTCCTCCATCGTTCTTCTCAATGGCTGACATAAAGATGCCGGTGCTGTGACTAATAGAAACAACTGTTTCCACACCAGACGAGCCTTTCACTAACACAGGACTGCATACGAGCATTTCTCCTAAAGTGAAACGGATCCTATAACACGGCTTACCACAGGAGCGCACTCTGCTGCAACATCACTTTAAGGTGCTACAGATTTGAATCATTTAACATTCAGGTAATCGCATTACTTTAAAGTACAAGAGTAAGATATCTGCCCTTATGTCAAATTAAAAACCGACAGTTTCGAGTTACTATATCACAAATGGAGCCACAACAAACGCGATTCAATGCACCAGATGTCAGCACACCTTTCATTACTCTAGTTACTTTTTGCCTGCCTTTAAAGACATCGTTGCTTTTCCCTGTAAAATATTTTAAAAGTGTCAGCTAGCACACTCGGGTACTCTGAGAGCAGGCTCTGCATCGCCATCGGGGATATTCCTTCTTACGAGCTCCTGGAGGCCGAGAGTCATCCAGCCAGTGTTTTGGTACGTCTGCAGCAAATAATAATACCATCCATAAACGTCACCTTCCTAACGCCTTTGCACTTGTGCAGTCACCTGTAATCACACGCCCAGCCCACGCTTCAGTCAGAGTGCACACACTGTGGTTCTAGATATGACCGAACAAATTTATCTAGTGCTCCAAATATTCCCCGCATCTCTCTTCATGCAAAGGCTATTTTGGCAGTTTTTATGACATGTTGTTTATATGCAGGTCTTTTGCAAGTCGGATCTGTGCAAACTCTCAGAGCACCCATGATGCCATTTTAAGAGGACAGCCACCACAAATCTGATCTGATTAGCTGTCCTGAGGCTCTTTAATAGAACTATTGATTAAAAGCTTTCATCTCATGATGACTTCAAATCCTCCAGCAACACTTTGTCATGTGGAGCCATGATCTAGACGTGCAGAAAGACACGGCTAACAAGTCCAGAATGGCTCATCTTATAATCACGCGTGTGCAGCCGATCTAAGTGGAAATCACAGGCGTACTTAACTTAGTTTAATAAACTACAGGTTTGATAATTGCTTGCCAGTAATCACTGGTTACTCAGCTTTGGGGGGCTCTGCTTCCAGTCTAATCTTTCTAACGTCTACCTTAGATTTTCCATAAGAGGATAGAAAGTAGCCCAGCCTTTAATTAGTCAATTATGTGATCATTGAGAGCTGATACTTCTGATTTATAGTGTACATATTTTTCCACCAGAGGTTCTGAACCATCACTGCCTTTATACGGCCACAAGTAATTGCATTACTCCTGGTTTAGACGGTAACTTGATTACGTTCACATCAAGTAAAAGGGAAACCCAGTTTTCTCTATCAAGTTAAGGAGTTAACCAGATTAACATGAGTATCGCTGGAAAAGCCTGATTTCTCCTTATATGCTGCATTCCTGTGAGAGTGTAAAGGCAGCCTTAAGTCCCATTCAGACTGAGATGCATCTCTAAGGGAGGTGATTGTGTCGTTATTTGCAGCGGTCAGTGATTTTTTTACCTCCCCCCCAGTTTTCCTGCAGATCTCTGCAGAGCATCACAGATTTTTCTCTCTGCTTTTTCCTGTTTTAACCATTTTAGCTCAGCCACGTGTAAAAATGAACTTTTAGAAAAACTAACATTTTCTAATGCATTCAGGTATTCTCACCTTGTTCTTGAAGTAAACCTCAATAGGCATGAGGAAACCTGCGTAGCCCGACTCCTCCACTTTGTACGGAGGCTCCTTGCATACTGCAGAGAGACAAATATGTTTTTTAACCCCCAATAAAGAAAATAAATAATCCACCGACTGTAACAAACTCTGTCGAGGTCACAATATGCCCGGATATTTTCACATTACTTAATTTAAAGGGATGCAAAAACAAAACGGCGGCACAAACTAGTGAGAAGCATGCTTTTATTCTGATAGGATTGCGTGTTTTTAGCATTAAATGATAGTGGACTCATAATTGGCGTAAAGAGAAAATTACAACAATATTCCTACTGGGCTGTCACAGCGGTACAGTTTATCTTTGTGCTGCCTGCCCTCACTCTGACCTCCAACAAACAACCTCATTTCAACATTTAGAAATCTGATCAATTTCTCACGTGTCATATGTAACAGGAAGAAATGTGTCATCTGTATAAAATCACAAAAAGGAGTGAAAAACAAAACTGTTTCCCTCTCAAAGATTCGGTGCCTTTTCTTTTAAATCACCGGCTGTTTTCACTGTGTGGGATTTTAAAATAAACTGGCAGAGAATGAAAATGTGTGGTTGTGTGAATGTTTACATGTCGTTATTGCTCTGTCCTACCTCTCTTGGGTTTGGGGAAGCTCTCGTGCAGGCGGAAGACAACCTTCTCTACAAAGTGCTGGATGTCACCAGTCTCTGGGCCTCGGACAAACACCATCCAGTCGTGGGTGAAGCCTTCTGATGTCACCTTCTTCCTTAGCTGAGCTCGGTGGCCCAACTCTAGTTTTACCTGCACAGTGCACTGAAAAGAGACAGAGTACTTTAAATACCAAGAATGAAGGCGTTCAATTCAGTTTTATTTACACAGCGCCAAATCACAACAACAGTCGCCTCAAGGCGCTTTATATTGTACAGTAGATCCTACAATAATAGATACAAAGAAAAACCCAACAATCATGTGACCACCTATGAGCAAGCACTTTGGCGACAGTGGGAAGGAAAAACTCCCTTTTAACAGGAAGAAACCTCCGGCAGAACCAGGTTCAGGGAGGGGCGGAGCCATCTGCTGTGATTGGTTTGGGTGAGAGAAGGAAGACGGGATAAAGGACAGGCTGTGGCATGGGAGCAAAACCATAATTTCAGGTATTGTAAAAAAAACAAAACAAAACACAGATTTAAGAGATTGAGAAACTCATACTGACATTTTGTCACGTAGAAGTGAGAAAAGCACAGAAAATTAATCCCTTGAGATTTTTATGGGATGAAAGCAACCTGAACTTTACTGGCTTCTGCCTACATTTCCAGGCAATACTGTCACTCAGGTCAGTTTTTATTCATCAGCCAAAGTCAAGGGGCTTTAAATCTATACAACACAGGACACAGACAGGATAAACAACCTAGTTTGCAACCAACTAATAATCAGCACTTTATTTTCTATGCAACTTTCTTGTTTTCGGTTTTCGGAGTCAGCGAAAAGGTGAAAAAATAAATACATAACGCTGAGCAGACATTTTCCATTGTCTTGTTAGAGGACTAACCATCTTTTGATTTGGACCTAACTCATTTAAGAAGCTTGTTAAATGTCATCTGTGCTGGAAAAGTGAGGCCAACTCAAATAATATCTGTCCGTCCATCCATATTTCTTAACCGCTGTCCAGTACGCCCTCGACAGTCTATTGCAGAGATAACAGACTCATAATCACACTTACATCTATTTCAGAATCACTGATTAACCAATCATGCATGTCTTTGGACTACGCAGGCACACGGGTACATGCTCCACACAGAAAGACCCCCAGCCGGCCGGGGGTTCAAACTCAGGAGGTGACAGCATTAAATGCACCACTATGTGACCCACAAATTAAAATTAATTTTAAAACAAATCTGCGGTAGTTTATCTGTTCTTATGAAGAAAGATCTGAGGATGAAAGGAAAGCCCTTCTTTGCATTAGATCTGAGGCAGGGGGTTTCTAAGGATTGATATCACAGATTTATGATAAAGGAGAAGGTGCTTTTGGCAGCACCTTTATTTCTGAACGTATCACCACAGAGAGACATCTGCATGTGTGATTGGGCCTGATTTACACCGAATGACCTTCCTGATCCAGTCCTCCCATTTATCCAGGCTTGGGACAGGCACTAAGGTCGTGACCCCTGAGGCTGGGTTTGTGTAGCCTCCCAGACTCAAACCACACTTTTTTTTTTTTTCACATGCAAGGTGAATGTGCTAACTGCTAAACTGCTCGATTAATGATTAAGAAGAAGAAAACAAAAACAGCTCACACAGTTTTAAGTTGGTTTGACATACTCAGATTTTTTTGCCTTTAACATCATTCAGTACTAGCTTACACTAAAGTACCCTACTAGCAAATAAAGAGGAAATAAATACTAATGGAATAGTTCATTCATTTTTATATTTTACTAACAAATAGTTTAATAGCTTAATAAAACTCAGCATCACTGAACACAGCAAAGATTTTCAGTCAGTTTAACAACTACAGCCAGACTTTGTCGGC
Source organism: Aulonocara stuartgranti (assembly GCF_965226115.1). Taxonomy (NCBI): domain Eukaryota; kingdom Metazoa; phylum Chordata; class Actinopteri; order Cichliformes; family Cichlidae; genus Aulonocara; species Aulonocara stuartgranti. Next base: position 39,450,843 of record NC_138953.1, read on the forward strand.
CATCTCTCCTCTGTGCTGTTCCCATGTTTCTGTAACATCATAATGAATCTCTGGGTTTCCGACACTTGGCTAAACAACAGCTTTTGCTTTGGGCCTGAAAACATTGCATCCAACTGCAAAACCATTAAATACGATTAAAACTGGAAATCTTTCATTTTTGGGGCGATGACGTCACCGTGACCTTTAAACAAACCCGCTTACCTTTACTTCAGTTGTTTTATAGAGTCGGCTATTAATCATAACAACTGTCTACAGATTTTAAGTCAATTATCAACTGCATTACAATCGATAATGACTGTAAGTCAAAGCCCCGTGCTATTGGCTGCATCCCGGTCCCTGGCAGTGACAAATTACAGCAGCAAAGACACCTTCCAAGCTGAGGTAGCTTATGAAATAAACATAAGCAAAGCCAGTTGTAAGATTAATCCACGGAGCAATTATTCATTGGGTCGCGATTCCACCTTGAACAAAACCTCTGAATCTCTCGAGTGTTAGGACTCGACACTCGAGTGGAAAGGGGCCGGACAGAAACAAAGCCGGACTCATGCAGGGACGCTCCCAGTGGAATGGGAGTGATTAGGTGCCCGAGCAGAACAATCTCAAAAGGTTTGTCCAGAAGAGGGTCGCGTTGTTGGGCCACAACTGTCTGCCAAGAACAATGACAGCAGCGGGCCACGCAAGTGACACAGCGCTGGTGGAGATAGAGCGCAGGAGGGGAAGCGAGGGGTGGAGGCGGGCGGGGGACAGAAAGGCACTTTATGTCCAGGGGAGGACTGAAGAATGTGGGGATTTGGCCCCTGCACCGAGGAGCTCGTGAGCTGGGACCGAGCGGGGGGATTAGAGGGGACAGGATTGAGATGAGCTGGTCTGGCACTCCCCAGCACGAACGCACACAAACACGCACACACAAACAGGCATGCACATACACCTCCCCGCCTGGCGCTCTGCCCGGCCATTCTGTGGCAGTAATGCCCTTAAACTCCAGACTCCACCACACCCACAGCGAGCTGCCATGGACTCCCTCCAATCATCAGTGCCCCCCCTCCCCCCGAGGAGCTGGTTTAAAAAAAAAAAATTAAAAAAAAAAAATCAGGGTTGTGATAAGCAAACATAAAAATCAGGATGACAACGAGCCAAAGAGGAAGATGCTGATTGTGCTTCAGAAACACACAAAAAAGAATGAGCGCTAAAATTAAGTGATTTCAGTAACAGGTAAAGTTTAAAAACATTTAAATATAAATAAAAACTAAAACAAGGGAATTTGAGGATTTCTTCATTCTCTGATATTATGATTGATCCTTTAGCAAAATGAAGAATCAGAGGAAAAAATCTCTTCTCACAATTTTTAAGCAGAAAAAAATTGACAGAAAAAAAGCAATTGGCTCCAGGAGTGTGTGCAATATAATAATAATGAAACGAATTAAGAGAACGAGACAGAGAACCCCGTCCCGAGGTAAGCAGTTAATTAGCTGATAGTCAGAAAATGAGTGCAAGTTTTTGATGACTAAAAAGATCAATCAAAACATTTTCGAGTCCATATCAATATTCTCCCGTTTCACCTTCTGAATTGAGAAATATTTTCTCATTTGTTTTGACAATAAACTGAATATTTTTGTGGGGTGATGGCTGACATTGCAAGTCATCTGACACCACTACCTTGATTATTAGACTGGATCATTTTCAGACTCATCATTTAAGAAAACAATCGGCCGATTTATTGATAACGCCGTAACACGATGAAACAAGAAGTGTACTCTTCCATTAAACACATTTTGTTGGTGCAGTTGCAGGAAAGTTTACAATTAACATCTATTTTTATTATCAGTTAGTTTATAGATTTATTTTCTTCAGTTGTTAATTGATAAATTAAGCTAATCTCTGTCGTCTACACATTTCCAAATCTAAGGTGACATATTCAGATGTTCCTCTCTATGAGCAGTCCCAAACCAAATCAGAAGCAACGAAAATTTCACCACAACATTCAAGATGATTTTGAATATACAAAAAAAGAAGGAAAAAATTCCTCTAATATTTAAACAGTTTAAACTTTATGACAACAAGAAGCCAGAATTATGAAGACACGAAATGAACTCAACACTGGTGCAGATACACAGGAACCAGAGTGTCAAACAGTTTAGTTCTACTAAAATAAGCTGGGCAAACAGGCGTGTGGAGACACAGTTATTCAGCTAACTTCCATCAAAGCCAAAGCATGGGATAAAATAAATAAATAACACAAAGCCACCGATATTGAAATGATGCGTGCATGCCCCCTCTCTCTTTCACTCACACAGTGCTTCAATTGAGGGGAAATACAAATTTTGGCAGACACACTGGCTCCCATGAAAACAATGAACTCCCAGCTGCCATGTAAATAACACCCCTCATGACCGTGTTAATCTCTTCCAGCAAATGAACGATTAAAATAAAAGTCAGAAAGTTTGCCTGAAAGGGGACGAACAAGCGCGCGACACCAGTTGTCTTGTGGGGATGCTGAACTCTTTCCCCGTACTGCACAATCTACGAGATAACGTGGATAGAGGTGAAACAGTTACTTGTACTGGAAAATGGTCAATCCCTGGGAGCCACAGGGGAGTCACAAATAGCCTATCTGCAGCACCCAAAGAAAACAAGTGAGCATTGGAAATAGGGTGTGCGAACGAGCGTGTGAGGATTATGAAAAGCTGCACGACCACTCATCCTGTCATCTCAACTGCAGCGTTCATGCCACAAAGATCAGAGCACGAGAGAAGAGAAAAAAAGAGGCTCCTTTGCTATCCACACAGAAAGCTGTATGACTAATCAAGCTGCTATCCCGCTGCTAATGTCATGATGTTGGACTATGCAATAAATTGAATTCCCCATTTTTAGTCTAAACTTGATCCTTCTCTGAGTCTGAAAGAGCAATTTAAACCTAATGAGATCTAGTCCAACAACCTTGCAAATATATCTCAGTGTTCTGAAGTGCATTTGGATCAGTGAGGCCAGACATACTCACTACAAACACTTTTAGGAACAAAGCAACTCCGTTCAATGGGAACACACTACAAAATGACATCGGTGTGCCCTTGATCAAGGTAGAATTTGAATGTGTACACATGAAATGCCAGTGCGTGTGATATTTGTGTAAAGTGTTTGGAAAAGCTATTTGCAAATCTTGCCTATGTAACAAAGGTAACATGCGTAGCACAAGTACAGCTAGAGAAAGCATTTAACTTGTAGCAGGAGACTTCCTCTGGATGCACTAAAACTTCAAAGGGGCCAAAGCTGAGCGGAGACCCGTTCCAAGAAAGTGGCTGAGCCACTTTCCATGGGTGTGTGTGGCCTAGCCATCTGAAATAAGTCCTGAATAGCCTCGGGCATTTTGAGAGTAACCCATTCAGCAGCATCTACTTTACAGTTAGCAGATATGTAATTTGGTTTAGCCCCTTTTCTGTTTCTGTGAAATAAATTAGGTACCTTTTTATGGTGTCATAAATTTTAACTGCGCAAATTTATATGTGGATTGCACAAAATGTCGAGGCACGACACTTCAAGATCACAAAGTTCACAGACCAGCCTTTAAAATTATGTTTTATACTGAGGATTCTCTGCTTTATAATAAGCAGCAAATCTTTACTGGACTCAACATTTGCCACACACGGAGCCTGTCAGTTTTTCACCATGCCACACGAAGGTGATGACCATTAAACATTAACCAAGTGCTGGCAAATAATGCAGACACTGCATGATGTACGCAGATTGCTGGTTTTATTTGCTTTGTATGTTAAGGTTTCAGGCCGCTGGCACTGGAGACAACACCCGCCTCTCCAGGTTTCTCTCTCCCGGCGCCTTGTAGCGACTCCTTAGCTTTTAGCCAACGGCCGACACTGTCCTCATAGGTAGATTAGCTTAGCTCGGCGGTACAAAACCTCGACTTGAGACTGGTCTTCGTGCTGTTTAATGTTGTGCATGTGCTGTTTAAAGCCAGCAAAGCAGTAGCTGTAGCTCTCTTTGTGTGCCTGGCTGTGGCTAGAGCTATGCAGCGGTACTGACTGAATGGTGTAGTAGACTGAGCTCAGCTAGCGGTAAATACCGATGTATGAGTGCCCAGCTAGCATAGCTCCAGAGCCAAACAACTACGAGTTCATTAGCAGCAGGAGCATTTTTTTCTTCTGGCTAGCAGAACAGAGGATTCATTCCTGACCAGCCAGCGCTTAGCCTGCTGCCATTTACAGCCTGAAAAGTTCATATAGCATCGGGAGACACAAAAGCCACTCTACCTGGTTCTCCATGTTTCTCTGGCCTCAGTGAATGATGGATATATTTACAGCGGCGTTAGTGGAGCTTCTACCCAGCCTCGTCTACTCATTGTGTGTCTATCCTTCTGCCCAAAGCGGAAGGCAGACGGCTCCCTCCCCTCGCAGACGGCATCTGGCAGGCTACCAAAACAGAAAGCTCTCTCAGCCAATAGGAGAACGGCAAATGGAAGCGCTCTTGAAAGGAGCCAACCAGCGATCGCCAAAGGCGGGCCAGTCCCCGAGCTGCAAATACAATTAAAGCATTTTCTGGTGGTTCTCTGGAGTGACAGCGAGCTTGTCCCAATGGCTACAGCTCTGTTTCAATTGTAAAATGCACAGCATGCTAATTGATTAATCGGGGTTCGATCGTATTGGGTTTCAGATTTTACCCATTTCTCTTCCTGTCCTAAACGCAAAATCGATGGCACTAACAATCAGCCTAATCTTACTCTTACAATCCTCTTATATTTACAAATTTAAAAAATGTCTTTCTTTGCCTGCCCTGTAAAAACTGCCCTATTAAAAACTACAGCTTCATATCTAACCCACTGGAAAGTCAGTAAACACAGACACAGAGTGTTTTTACACCACATTTATTTAGGAAATGTAATAAGAGTCTAAAATATGGCAGATAGTTCAATAACAATTTGAAAATAATCATAAATATGAATCCAATAAATACAGAATATGTATAGGAGCTGCTATTCACGCAGAGTATTATGACTTTGCAGAATACTTTCAATGCACTGCCTCACTTGCAATGCGTTACAGTGCTTTAAATGACCCGAACGCTTCCTGCACTGGCAAAAAGCAAGCATTTAAAGGTCACTGATGTCAGCTAAAGCCTGCAAAACCTGTTTTTTGTGGGGGTTTTTCTTTATGGCCAGTTCTGATGCAATCTTATCCTGCTGTGTCTGAAGCATGGGCAGACTCAAAAAGGAAGTTTATGGTTGCACAAACTTTTATGTGTCATCAAGATAAAAGTTTATCCACATACACCAGGGTATATCTGAATAAACTTAATTTTGCCCAAAGCTCCAACTCCCCAGGTGGCTGTAATGAGCTTAGACGACTATGTCTCGACTGGCTCGGTGCACTAGCTCCATTTCAAAAGTTTCATCTGAAAAGAAAGCGCTATGTCTTCTAATTGAAGACGTTTCTTTTATACAGACTCAGGGAGTTAGGGCCCATTGCAGTCAAGTCTGAGCTGAGACTTTGATGTGAGATTATCGGGCCTCAGCTCTGTGACAGAAGGTCACCACTCTCTCACTGGCTTGATGCCTCCCCTTCTCCTTCTCCTGCCGCTCAAAGTGATCCAGCCTGCCTCTCAGTCAAATTTGAGGAAAAGAAGTACGACCAGGCTGTCAGACATGTCCAGCTTATATTGAGATGTCAACCTTTAAAATCCCCTTTTCAACATGCAGTGAAAGACAAAATCCCACCAGATTTACAGATAACAGAGTTTTACTATAGTTAAATCAGCAGGACAAGTACAGCCAATAACCTGGAATGGAAAGGATAGATACGTGTGTGTTTGAGAGAAATGAAAGATGCAGTGAACAAAAATGTTAGAGCAACAGATTAGAGATGGGAGACAAGAAAACAGAGAACAGAGGAGTAACAAATGAATAACAAACAGTGTTGGTACACAGAACAGAAATACAACAAATCTGGTGATTCACAGTTGAAAATATAATATTTTCCCAGGAAACTGGGTATTGGAAATGAAAAAAACTAAACAAAATAATAAATTAGTCTTTAAGTAAGTTGTGAAAGTGTGTGGTTGTCTATCTGTCTGCCCTGTGGTGAACAGAGGAAGAGGAGAGGGAGTGTTTAAATAACAATCACGAACATTTAGCAAGAGACACAAAGACAAAGTTGCACACATTTCACACACAGCATGGGCCTTTTTAAATAAACAGGTTGCTCAGCTTTGTTTGTGGATTCCTCAATAAAGAGAACATCCGGATCCACAAAAGGCTTAAAAGAGACATAAGGAGCAGACATGGCAGCCTGAATTTACAGGAGGATTTCACAACAGCAAAGATAGAAGTAAAACTTTCAGGGGAAAGAAAAGTCACCATGCATTTAAGGAGCTTTTATTTATTTATTTTTCTATCTGATATTACCAACACGGCTGCAGCGAGGAGAGGTTTCTTCTAAATGGCACTGCCATAACAGATCCAGTCACTCACCACTCCCATTTAGTGTGTGCCTTATTAAATCGCTTCCGGCTTTTGGTGAGCTGAACTTGAGCCAATCTGAGAAACCAAACACAATTTTTCTTTAGGCAGGAAACTTATTTCTGTACAAAAATTCGCACACAACCAAAAACAATATCTTATACTGTTTATTTAAAAAAAAAGGTGGGGGGGGGGGGGAATAATAAATATAGCCTGGGAACCAAATGAATAAGAGAGCTCATGTTTCTTTAGCTCGTGCAGAAGGCATCCGTCTGCACATTTCCACACAGCCCTGTTTGTGTCAGGCCAATCACAAACATTCATCTAATACAGGGCAGGTTTGATGGAAATACACTGAGGATGCTGTGGATCTTTTGTAGATAAACAAGATGGCTGCTGCTCACCTTATCTGCTACTGAGATAACGTGTGGTTCGTACATTAATTTATACAAGAGTTTCTGAAGCTATATTGACATCACTTTTGTCTCTTAAGCGGCTAGTTAATCAAATGAATAACACCAATACTGTGCTTGACATTCTTCCATCTCGCATAGCTAAGGACTGTTGTGATGTAATTGGACCTAGTATCCTATTTCTTATGAACCTTTCCTTGCTCTCAGGCTGTGTTCCTTTGGCCTTTAAACATGCTGTAGTCCACCCGATTCTTAGAAAAAGAAACTCTGACTGTTATGACCTTTTAAACTACAGACCGATCTCTAAGCTTTCGTTCTTGCCAAAAATCCTGGAGAGACTAGTTCTCTCCCAGCTCCAGGCGTACTTGGACACGAACAATATTGCTGAGAAATTTCAATCTGCTTTTAAGCCATTGCATAGCACTGAAACAGCGTTGGTTAGAGTTCTTAATGATATTCTTGTAATTACTGATACTGGACGCTCTATGATCCTAGTTTTATTGGACCTCTCTTTGGCTTTTGATGAGCTGGACCATAACATCTTATTATTAAGACTTGAGCACACTGTGGGTATTAGAGGCACTGCCCTCGACTGGTTTAAATCATACCTTGCTGATAGATCCTTATCAGTTAACTTAGGCACCTTCTCCACTTCCTCTGCACCAGTCTGCTGCGGTGTACCTCAAGGATCAGTTTTAGGCCCTATTCTCTTCTCGTTGTATTTGCTCCCTCTAGGTGCAATCTTTGAAAAATACAATATCGCCTTCCACTGTTACGCCGACGACATACAGATCTATTTTGAACTTACTGACGACCTTGCTGTGTCCCTGCACTACTTTCAAGAATGCATGCGGGAGGTCAAAGAATGGTTCCTGAGTAATTCCCTCGTTTCAAACGATAAGAAGACTGAGACTGTGGTGTTCAACAGTAAAATCCCTTGTGTTGAACTCTGTGCTGCCCTGGGTTCCTTTGCTAGCTCTTCCTGTGACTATGTCAGTAACTTGGGTGTACTGGTGGATAGCTCGCTCAAACTCGATAAGCAAGTGTCTGCTGTAGTGAGATCTAGCTTCCACCAACTGCACCTTATCTCTAAGGCTAGGCATTATGTTCTGCATGAGGACCTGGAGAAGCTTATTCACACTTTTGTGACCTCCAGGTTGGATTATTGTAACTCCTTGCACTACGGTCGTCCCTCTTCTCTTTTTCTTAGACTGCAAACAGTCCAAAATGCAGCAGCCCGCCTTTTGACTGGTACCAGGAAATTTTGCTGTATTCTAGCTGGCTTGCACTGGCTACCCATAAAGTACCGTACTCAATTTAAAATATTACTCCTTACATTCAAAACTATTAATAGATTAGCGCGGAGTTATCTTAGTGAACTTCTCAGGCCACATACTCCTGCTAGAACACTTAGATCTGCCACTCAACTACTTCTGACCCAACCCAGATCTCGGCTGAAGTCCCGGGGTGACCGTGCGTTTGCTCTGGCTGCCCCGGTACTGTGGAATAACTGTCCTCTTGATATCCGCGCCTCTGATTCTATTGCACTGTTTAAATCACGACTAAAAACCCACTTATTCAATCTTGCCTTTCCCTCTAGTTAACATTTCTGTTATGATTTTATATGATGCACTTTTATGCTCATTTAATTCCTTGTTTGTTCTGTATCTGCTGCTTTCCTATGTATCAGTGACAGCTATTTGCTTGCAAACCTAGTACTTGCTTTGGTCCCGAGGCTGCTTTTATTGTTGCTGGCGACTTCAACCACACCAACTTAAAGACAGTCCTCCCCAGATTCCACCAACATGTCTCCTGCCACACCAGAGGAGACAAGACTTTAGACCATGTGTATTCCAACCTGGCTGGAGCCTACAAAGCCACACCCCTCCCCCACATTGGACAATCGGACCATCTCTCCCTGTTCCTCACACCTCGGTATTCACCACTCATCCAACATGTGAAACCTGCTGTGAGGACAATTAAAGTGTGGCCAGAGGGGACAGACGCAGTGCTCCAGGACAGATTTAAAAACACAGACTGGAATATGTTCACCCACACAGACCTGGACCAGTACGCCTCATCTGTACTGGATTACATCTCCAAAACCACAGACAGTGTCACCACCCAGAAACGGATCACCATGTACCCCAACCAGAAGCCTTGGATGAACCGGGATGTTCGTCTCCTCCTGAAGGCCCGCAACACTGCCTTTAGGTCAGGAGATGCACACGCCTACAGTACAGCCAGGGCTAATCTAAAGAAGGGCATCAAAAAAGCCAAACACCATTACAAAAAGAAGGTAGAAGAACACTTCTCCAACTCCAACCCCCGACGCATGTGGCAAGGACTCCAGACCATCACAGACTACAGGACCACCAAACCCTCCCCCGCATCCTCTGATGTCTCCTTCCTCAACGAGCTCAACAACTTTTATGCTCGTTTTGAGCGAGGGAACCCCACAACCACAACCAAAGCAGACATGACGCCAGACCACCAACCTATGACTCTCTCCCCCACCAATGTAGGAGCGGTGCTGAGCAGGATCAATGTCCACAAGGCTGCAGGCCCTGATGGCATCCCCGGGCGTGTTCTCAGAGCGTGTTCTGGGGAGCTTGCAGGAGTGCTCACAGACATATTCAATCTGTCCTTGGCCCACGCTGTGGTACCGGCCTGCTTCAAATCCACCTCCATCGTCCCGATACCCAAAAACTCCAACCCATCTTGCCTCAATGATTACCGCCCAGTAGCACTCACCCCCATCATCACTAAGTGCTTAGAGCGACTGGTCCTAGCACACTTCAAATCCTGTCTCCCCCCCACCCTGGACCCCCACCAATTCGCATACCGCCGGAACAGGAGCACAGAGGATGCAGTCTCCATCGCAATGCACTCTGTCCTCTCACACCTGGACAACAACAACACCTACGCCAGAATGCTGTTTATAGACTTCAGTTCAGCATTCAATACAATCCACCCCTCACAACTCATCAGGAAACTGACAGACCTGGGCATCAGTTCCCTCATGTGCAAATGGTTACTGGACTTCCTGACCAACCGCCCCCAACATGTCCGGCTGGATAACCGCTGCTCATCTACCATCACAATGAACACCGGTGTACCACAAGGCTGTGTGATGAGCCCTTTCCTCTACTCCCTCTTCACCCACGACTGCAGACCTGCTGATGGTTCCAACACCATCATTAAGTTTGCAGATGACACCACGGTGATTGGCCTCATCAGTGACAACGATGAGGCCGCCTACAGGGAGGAGGTGGATCGTCTGGCTGAGTGGTGCGACAGAAACAACCTGCTGCTTAACACCGAGAAGACCAAGGAGCTCATCGTGGACTACAGGAGGAATGCTGACCCACATCCACCCATCCACATTAAGGGGACGGCTGTGGAGCGTGTGAGCAGCTTCAAGTTCCTGGGAGTCCACATCTCCGAGGATCTCACCTGGACGACCAACTGCTCCAAGCTGGTCAAGAAGGCTCACCAGCGCCTCTTCTTCTTGAGGACTCTGAGGAAGAACCACCTGTCCTCAGACATCCTGGTGAACTTCTATCGCTGCACCATCGAGAGCATCCTGACCAACTGTATAACAGTCTGGTACGGGAACTGCTCTGCCTCGGACCGGAAGGCGTTGCAGAGGGTCGTGAAAACTGCCCAGCGCATCGCCGGAGCACCACTTCCTGCCATAAAAGACATCTACAGGAAGCGGTGTCTGAAAAGGGCTGGGAAAATCATCAAAGACCCCAGTCACCCATCACATGGACTCTTCACCCTCCTGCCCTCTGGGAGGCGCCACAGGAGCCTCCGGACTAAGACCACCAGGTACCGGAACAGCTTCTTCCCCACAGCTGTCAGACTCCTGAACTCTGCCTCCTGACATCTGACCCACGTTAAACTCATGGACTGAACATACACACACCCACAATGGACAACTGTACCCTCAAACACAATAATAACATGGACTGAACCACCACTCACAACCACTAGCACTTTATATAGCCTCTGTAGAAACTATCTACACCCTCACTTATCTTAACTGCACTACTGTATAGCTCTGTGTAAATAATCATTCTGTACATTCGATAATCTTTAATCCTACAACTGTTTACAACTTGCATAGTTCCCATTTCTGTATAGCTGTATATCCCAGATTCTGTAAAGTTATTTATTTCATATTCTGTATAGTTTTTCATATTTATATCCTGTTCATATCCTGTACATAGCTTGTACTCACTACAGCCTGTACATACTTATAGTTATAGAATATTCACAACATACTTCATACCGTGTACATTATAACATACCATAATAGACCCATTTCTGTAATATACTCACATATCTATATTATTGCTAATATATATTGTAATATATCTATATCACTAAAGCACTTCTGGATGGATGCAAACTGCATTTCGTTGCCCTGTACCTGTGCATGTGCAATGACAATAAAGTTGAATTCTATTCTATTCTATTCTATTTCTATTATCTTCCTTTTATTCTCTATGTTACTTGTTAAGCACCTTGGCATACCCTTGGTTTTAAGTGTGCTTTATAAATAAAGTTCATTATCATTATTATTATTATAAACCTCTGTCGGGGCCATCAAGCAGTCTGGACTGGGCTTTAATGCAACTTTATCCCCATAAATATCTCAAAGTGAGAGAGCGCATTTCTGTTACAAACAACCTGAAGACAGAAAATATTTGTTTCTGACCGACTACAGTCACTCATATATATCTCATTTCCAACAACACGGTGCCAGTGTGTCTTCAGAACTAGCCCACATTTTGACAGGTCTGAGAGCCAATTGTTACATAGTAACTGCATCTGCCAATCAGTGGTGAATTTCCTGTGGTAGCCCCGCCCAGTGACTCCAATTTGGTCCTTGGATATTTTGTGCTTTTTGGCACTTTTGTGCCACATTTGTTTTTTGAAAATACATGGGACCTGCTCTAGGAACTGGATTAGTGTAAATTCAGTTTTCTGTCCTGTTGATTAGCCCGTGTCGTTTAGCCTCACCAGCTTTGATCAGACTTCTCTCGAATCCTCCTGTTGGGGTTGTGAAAGATTAGCATCTCAGAGTGCATGTAGTCACTCTCTATTATTGTAGGGTTTTTACCGTACACATATTGTTCCAATAGGCGTGACACTAAGTGATATGTGACTTCTGCATTACTCCCTTTGATGAAGTTGCAACACTCGAGCATTTCACAACTAATGACGAGAGCAGAACGCAGGAGCTCGCACAGAGAGAGAAATTCAGTTTTAGAAAATGAAAAGCTGAAGAAACTGTAGACAAAATTCACAAATGACAAACTGATTTGCACTCACTCCTCAGGCGAACCTTCACTGTTCTGTGCAAACACACAAACAGCTTGATGCTGCTACACTGATATTAAAGATGATGTTTTTCTTTGGCTAATATCCAGTGCTAACTTATGTTCCCCGTCTTTCTTTCCTGTTATGCAGCAGAAGTAGTAAGATAAACTCTTCTTATCAATTGAAAACACAAACTTCTCAGATCGATTTGCACATTATCTAGTACGATCCAGAATATGAGAGCTAAGCTCGTTAATATGCACAGCAATAAAAGTAACAGCAAAATGTCTGTGTTTGGTAAAATGATCATTATCTGCTGGTACATAACTGTGGTTTTAGCACTTTGACTATATTTTGATAGAGAGTAGTAGGTGTGTGAAATGTGCTATAACACAACAAAGTGGAAAGCTTCTGCTGTGAGGAAATATCAATACTAAGTAACAGCAAGTAGCAAAATGACATCGTTATTTACAGCTCTGCTGCTAAATGGCTATAAAACTACTCAGAGGTCGTGTATGTGCAGTACATGCATTAATAAAACTGACCATCTAAAGAAATCTGTAACTGCTGGCAGCAGCTCGTGAAAGAAGGGGAAAATAAATTTTCATAAAAACTGTACATTAAACCAACAACTATTAATTTACCTCATTTGAAACTGAATTTTGTCCTGATGTTGTAATGTTATGTATCCCTCCCCGAGCTTCTGCTGGAGGATTCTTCCTGTAAAAAGGGAATTCTTCTTTCCCACTGTTTCCCATCTCTAATTTTGTAAGGGGTTACCTTACATTATTAAATGCCTTGAAGTAACTGTTGTTGTCCACTGTTGATCTGAAAAACAGACGTGATCATGATCAGGACTGTATTTCATGAGGTACTACAGTCCTGATCAAAAGTTTAAGACCACTTAAACGTTCTTCCACCTTTCAGTGTCCCATGCTTGGTGCTCTCGTTGGCGTTCTCTGGTGGCGTTCAAGGAGACGAGGCCTTTAAAGACATTTTTTTGTTTTTGAAGCCCTTCAGTCTCAGGTGCCGTCTGATTGTTATGGGGCTGCAGTCGGCGCCAGTAACGGCCTTAATTTGGGTCGAGGATCGTCCAGTGTCTTGACGGACAGCCAGTTGGATCCTCCAGCTCAGTGCTGGTGACTTTTTTTGGGTCTTCCACTTGAGTTTTTGTTTCATAACCCTCAGGATCATTTAAGAAATGAAAGTCTTACTGCATCCCACCTCAGCAGCGATGGCGTGCTGTGAGAGACCCTGCTTATGCAGTTCAACAACCCGACCACGTTTAAAAAGGGAACGTTTTTTTTTCCTTAGCCATCAGAGCGTCATGACAGTGTGACTGCCTGACAGAAAAGGACAATGAATCCCCATTTTTGCACAGATTTTGCCTTTTAAAGGCAAGTGGTCCTAAACGTTTGATCAGCTGTAAAACAGCCTGTTTCAGTTTAACAGTTGTTTTCAATAAATTGCTCAAAAAAATGTTTTGCCTCACTCCCATTTCTTCTTGTTGCATGTTGAAGCTCTACTTGGAACGTTGCAACCATGCAAAATAGGTTTTTTTGGTCATTTTTCAAGTGGCCTTAAAGTAACAGATCTATTTCCTTGTGTATAAAATGTGTATTATAAAATGTTTACTTTGGCCTAGAAATGTGTGGATGTAAAAGTATGATAACTAGGCTGTCTATTACCTTCCCTTGAACTGCGGTAGCAGTCTTTGGCCCCCGTAGATGAAGTCCTCTGATACACACACACACACACACACACATATATATATATATATGCAAAAAATACACTGCAAACTTAAACCAACACCATCCTCCCTATTCTAAATTTTAAAGAGAGCTTAGCAGAAATATTAAACAACCTAACTAATAGGGTTGCCAACTTCCAGCAAAAAAAATAGGGACACCCCCCCCTGCCTCGTGATGCTTAATCGACGTAGTCAACTTTAATTTAATGCACATGCAAAAAATGAATAAATAAATAAAAAATGCACAGAAATCATTTATTTTTCCACAATAATTAAATAGATTCAACATCTTTCTTCAACAGAACTGCAGACTGCACAGATGGTTGCCAAAGGAAAAAGTACTATAGCTTACTAGGGTATATATTAAGCTTAATAGTTACTATATACAGTAATGGACTTCTATACATTTTACATCAGATTCAAACTTTGGGTGTAAGATTCAGAGAAATATTTATTAAAAGTTAGACATTTTAAATGAGAATAAGAAACGAAAGTTTGTCTTTGTACCAACCTTTTTCCTGTTAGTGCCCTACCTGCCCCCCAGCTCAAGTTAGCGCCTTACATATATATACATATACATATTAAAAACCTTTCCTTCCCTTTCTAACCGGAACTTCTTCCACCGAGAAACACTAAAATATACACAGTCAGTGTCACAGCTCCCTGTCGAACATTGAGCAGCAGCCACTGAGGTTTACCTGTTACCTGTTTCTTCGTGTTTCTTCGTGGAGCATCTGCCCAGCCTCCGTTTTTCGCTCCCCTTCGTGTACATGACACGACAAAATTATAATAAAAACCACTGATATCTGTTATTTATGAATAGATGAAATAGAAATAAAAAACAAAACAAAAACGATGTTGAAATCAAGAGAGAGCGCTCCATTATTTTCTTCTTCGTCGTCGTCATCAGTGTGGTTATGGTATATTAGCGCCACCAACCGGAGCTCAAGTTAGCGCCTTCTTCTTCTTCTTGGTGTTTATTGGCGGTTGACAAACAACGACTTCGTGCATTACCGCCACCAACTGGTATGGAGAGCAGACCAGACTGTCACTTAAGGATTAGATCCTATCATGCTAGTTAAATATTGCTCGATAGCTTTTAGTACTTCAGTTTTTTCTAAGCAAATCCAATTAAATCTAGTTTGAGTTTGATTGTATTTAGGTTTTGAATCAGTTGTCTTCTCTTTCTTCCTCACACTCCTGTCAGTGTAATATAACATGAGCTACTGTCTCAGCACAGTGCTCGCATATTCCGGTGCAATGTTTCCCTAAAATGAAAAGTGTTCCGTTTATCCCAGCGTGCCCAAATCTGAGACGTGAAATGATTGTTTCTCATTTCTCCAGTTTTCCTTTGGATTTTATAAAACCACCGTCCTTTCCTTTCTTTCTCCCATTATTTTTGCAATCTCTCCTTTATTTTCTGTTCTAATTGATTTTTTTATTTCTGTTTTACTACAGCTGATAATTAATTGCACTAATCTTTTTTCCAGTGGCTCTTTTTTGCAGCCTTATCTGCCATTTCATTTCCCTTAACACTATAATATGCTGGTGGCCATACAAAAGTTAATCATTAGTCCCGTTATGTTTACTCTGCATGGTGTTTGTTGAGTTTCTATTAAGATTTCTGGTCGACTTTCTGCATGGTTGCATTGTAAACTTACTAACGATGAACTGGAATCTGAACAAATTACTGATCTTAATGGTCTCATGTCTTCAACCCACTGGACAGTTAATAATATTGCAACCATTTTCCTGTGTATACTGAAAGTCCATCATTGATCCTTTTGCCTTCTTTATATTAAAGTCTGGTATAATAAAAGCCTCTACAACATCTGTATACGTTTGTACAGGATTCTAATGGTGACTAATATATTTCTGTGCCATATGTTAGTTTAAAATAAACTCCTTATCCTCATTTCTATCTACTGTAGCCAAGTTATTTTTTTCCAGGTTTGACTGATTAATAAACATCACACGTCCCTGGATTATATTTTTCCCAAATTTAATCAGTGATTACTTCATATTATTATTATTGTTGTTTCTCAGGATACCAACTTCTGTGCTGCTGTATTAAGGTTTTGTTTGGGTTTTTATTTTCATATTTCATTTCCTTTGATCCGTGCATGTTCTCTGTCCTATTGTCTGTGTGGTTGTGCTTCAGACTGGTTAATTATCCACTGCTGACAATATGATAACACCTAAAAACACTTTGTTAGGTACATGTATTCAGTGCATGTACATTTCATGACATGGATAGTAGTGTTGAGTATTCTGAAATAGTCTGAATATTCATAATATACTGAAGTACTGGAATTTTCCTGCACAACCATTTCTGAGCTTTACAGAGAACGGGCAAAAAACAGAAAATCTTTGGCGAATGGCAGATCTTTGGCATCAAACTAACAGGGCGGAAGGAAACAGTAAGTCAGCTAAGCACAGGAAACTGAGAATAAAAAAAAACATCGCCTGGTTTGATTAGTCTTGACGTCTGCTGTGACAGTCAGACAGCAGGGTCAGAATTTGGTGTAAATTCACAAAAGAATGAATCCATCCTGTCTTGTATCATCAGGTAAGGTTGCTGTTGGTGGTGTAATGGTGCAGGAGTACTGCTGCTGAGCACGTCCGTCCCTTTACGACCACAGTGTACACATCCTCTGACGGCTACTTCCAGCAGGATAATCTCACGATGTCGCAAAGCTCAAATCAAATCAGGACAAAACTGATCTTAATCCAGTCAAGCACCTTTGGGATGTGGTGGGGTGGAAGTGTTGCATTATGGATGTGGAGTAGGGCTGCCACAAACGATTATTTTGATAGTCGACTAGTCACAGATTATTTTTGCGATTAGTCGACTAATCAGATCATCATCCATTGGACGTAAAAGTACAGCTTATTGCACCGGCAGCATCTGCTCTTATATAACTATCATTAGCTTACAGCTTGAAGTGTTTAAGGTCTGTGCTAACTAAAAAATAAAGACAAGATGATAGTTTAACCCTTCTGAGGCCCTGGGACCATTTTTGTACATTTTAGTTTTTCAGTTACAAGCCATTTGCACTGTGTTGAATGGAATATAGCCAAATTCTCTAAAAAAAAGTTTGGTATAATTTCATTTCAAAATTCAAGTCTGACTTCCTTAAATTTTAATGAAATTTGCAGATTGTTTCGGTGAAGTTTAATAAACTCCTTGCCATCTAAAATATAACAGGACACCGGAGTATATTCTGGAGCATCTCACACTTCTGATTAATCAGCTGTCTGCTTGATGTTTATTCAGCTGTGTAAAAGCTATAACTTTAATCTCAGCCAAACCGATTTACTCAGGAACAAATAAAATACTAAAAAAAAGCCAAACAATAACATTTTAAGTTATCTAAGTGACTCATATATCATGTTTAACCTGAGTAGCGAAAGACTGCGGTGGGTTTGAAAACGATTTGCCGGGAGTCCGGTGTTCTCACCGCTCTAGTGACCTAGCCCCCGGCTCGCTATCGAGCTAGTGGGTAACAGACGTCTCCGAAAACGTCGGCGCGCTTTTGAAAATATGCGGTGTCTTGATAAACTGAGCAGATATTTGAGGTTTACACAGCTACATTCTCACCTGAAAATATGTTAAACGTTTATTTTGTGACCCAGAAAGAATAATAAGAGTATTAATAAAACTAACTAGCTGCCGCCATTGTTGGAAACTGAGCTGGGCTCAGTGTTGCCAACTCCTCAGTAAGGAAAATCGCTATTGGCTGTCCTAGAAGTCGCTAAAGACGTCATCGCCTAATTTGCATAATTGGTCATCCTAATCTAACCTATGTTGTTGGAGAGAGAAATAACATCGTGGAAGAGACATAAAGTGAGTAAAAAACGTCCTAAATGCATTTAGAGTTTATTTAGAACTACAAATTAAATTTCTTTTAGCAATTATTGTTTTTTTTTTTAATGTCACAATTCCAACCCTGCTCCTTTACCCGGGCTTGGACCGGCAAAAGTGACCCGAAATAGGCACTCTGGTGGAGTTACTTTGTGTGTGTGTTTATAAGTAGTTTTAAACCTTGTGATCCACAAAACAGCATAAGAGTAAAAGAGTAAAAGAAGAACTGACTGCGTTACAGCACCCGCTGCTTGTTGAGAGTAGCGCTTTCACGTCTTTTTTTAAGGGGTCTGAAAACTCGCTAAATATAGCGACAAAGTCGCTAAGTTGGCAACACTGGCTGGGCTGCGCTATGAATTCTGACTGGGACACAGCTACTTCTTCTTCGGGGTTTAACGGCAGCTGGCATCCTTGGACATGCAGTGCTGCCATCTTCTGTTTCAGTCCGTTATTACACTCTTAAATCCTGCTACTTATTCCTGCGTCTTTTGGGATCTTACAAAGCTTCAAACGACGCGTCGACTATTAAATTAGTCATCGACGATTTTGATAGTCGACGTAACAATGTGATGCCATCATGTCAACATGGACCAAAATGAATAATGTTTCCAGCATGGTGTTAAATCTGTACCATGAAGAATTCAGGAGCCTGCCTGGTACCAGTGAGGTGTACCCAGAAAGAGGCCAGTGAGTGTATTCCCAAAGTGAAATGCTGAAAATTATCCAACATATTGCAGATTTTGTTTCCGCCTTCCGCCCAGTTCTTCTGTGCTCTTCTTTCTACTCCCATTCACTTCCAATCTGACATCACAAACACTCAACACTATATGAAACTTATAAAATTATATTGGAAAACCATGATACTTCAATACATCCCTCTATTTTTTTTTAAATCGCCTGGGAACCCTCTTCCAGTTTCTAGTGCAAGAGGTGTGGTGCACCAGTCCAACACAAGGTAACACAGAGAGACAGACAGACAAGCAGCGGTTTGGGCTGATGGAGGAAGGCATGAGCTACTTTTGATTCTCAGTTCTTTTGTATAAAGTGATCGCTTTTTGTAAGGAACATTATCTTTGTTGTAAATGACGACTCCTGGAGGTTATTTGCAAAAACACGAAACAGAAAAGCTCAATAACACACTTCTTCAGCGTTTATGTCACTGAGACCCACAAACTCACAATCTCTTCAACATCGTCAGAACCATCAAATAAATGTAGTGTTTTTAAAATACACTCATGGCTCCCAAGGACCCAGTGAGGAAACAGACTTCTGGCTTCCTGTTCAGAAGGTCACACTCGCTCTCCTGATTTCTTTTTTTCCGTCTCATCTTTGGCTCGTATCTCACTTCCTGCATACATTCTTTCTCTCGTTTAATCAGCCACTCTGGCACGTGACCCCTTAGTGTAGAAGTACTAATATCATGTGATGTGGTAATAATAAACATGGGAACATTGGAGCCCTGCATTTATAACACTTTTAACATACTAATCAAAAATCCTGACAGTTTGCATTTCAGTCGACAAATGCATGTTACCCCTGGCTCAACAGGTCACATTACTTTGCCTCAGATGTCCATGTCATGTTTCATCTGACAAAGAAAACTGTTTTTTCTTCTTCTTTCATACAGATGGGAATGAAGGCTCACCACAGTCAAGTCTCTGCGGTGCTCGGACTTTGAAGTGAGATTACCGGGGCCTCGGCCAGACAGAAGGTCACCACTCTCTCACCAAGCTGGTGCCTCCTCTTCGTCTCCCTCCACTCAAACTGATCCAGCCTGCCTCTCAATTAAATCTGAGGAAGAAAATCCCATCTGGCTGTCAGACACAGACTCTCAGATACCAACCAGAAATG
Organism: Aulonocara stuartgranti; assembly: GCF_965226115.1. NCBI lineage: Eukaryota > Metazoa > Chordata > Actinopteri > Cichliformes > Cichlidae > Aulonocara > Aulonocara stuartgranti. Next base: position 39,470,516 of record NC_138953.1, read on the forward strand.
TCGCAGGAGACTCAAAGACAACCAGAAACAATGAGCCACAGATTTCACTCAGGTAACATAGATCTTTATTTAAATTACAGATGAATTTATATTAAATCTGCACAAATATATTTCCAGAAAACATAAAGTATCTCTCTGAATAAATGATCTAACCCAGCTGATCTTAACCTTTCTTTGGATTTTGTTTGGACATTAGCCGTGGGACGTTTCAGTAAAGGTAAATTATTGCTCCCGTTTTTTCAATCTGAGAAATTTTCATTAACAAAGCTGAACCAAAAGAAAAAAAGAAAAGATTCAAATATTACAAAACAAACAAAAAAAAAAAAGAAAAAGAAAATCCCATATCATGGTGAAGTCGAAAAGTCCATACTGATTAGTGATTAGCCTCATCTCTTAAATCCTGGTGACCCTCGACTTGTGCACAAACATTTCTGTAAGTGAACGGAGAGTTTTCAGTCAGGAAAAAAAAAGCTACACGAGAATTTATTTTGTGAAGGAAATTAATGCTTCTCTGATACTTGGCTGCAAGCCGTCACCTGCTGTCATCTCTTCATCCACACGAGGTCAGTGTTGCACACTAAAATGAAAACGATGCCTGTATTTGTTTACATAAATGATCTATGGTTGCTATTCTCAACCTAAGGAAAAAACAAAAGAGCAAAGAGGCGTGTAACAGGCTGCTCTGAGCCTGGCTTGTGTTATGAACTGTAGAGTCATATTTCAGCAGCATTTCCCCAGTGAAACGGCTCAGAGAGATAACTTAAGTTTATGAACTGAAACATTTTAGTGACTGAAAATGGGACAAAACTGAGCGCAGGTTACGAGCCACGAGGACGGGGCGCACCGGTGTCACACACTGAGGTATTTTTAATGTAAACACGTTTCTCTGTAGCACTTAAAGCCAAGATTTGTTTTTTTGCCCTCTTGGTAAAGCAATAATTTTATCATAACAAAACATACAGTCACAGTGCATCTGTATCCTGATAAACAAAGTAAGAGCATTTACATGAGTCCAACATTAAAGATCACTGCACACGGATTTATAAAGCTCATTGTCTTAAAAGGTGAAACATGTTTCAGTAAAACCGCACTTTTATCACGTGCACATCCACAAAAGTTCAGCCATCTTTGACCCTCTGCAGTCACAGGGCTCTGTTTCCAGCACTAATTTACAACTATAGCTTTTACTGTTCAAGCAAGTGTTTAAATAAAACAATCATGCGTTGAAAAGATAAATAAAGGTCAAAGTTTCCAGTTAAAGTAGTGCCCTTTCTGTGTTAGAAATATGAATTTAAAGGCTAAAAAGTAATCTGTGACCATGTAATTGATACACTAATTACTGTATTTCAGGCGATTGCATAGCTAACAATGAAAATAACTATAAACTCATACTTTACATAAGTGTAAGTAACATATTTAACCTTGATTAAATATATAAATTGACACTGCTTTACACTTTATTGGTTTTAAATCGTTGCACTGACGCATTTACACTGTGCTTTATACAGCGCCCTCCAGAGGTGTTGTATATTACAACAAGTCTTGTTTCATTTTCATGTTTTAAATAAATTAAACTAATTTAAAAAGCTTAAAGTAGCAAAAGCAAAACACACGTGCCATCTTTTCTTGTTATACTGTCTTGCAGTGCAGGAAGCTTTGGAAACCCCCCTCCTCTTACCCCGTCTGACTCTGGATTTGAGGGATTTCTAACCTCGATGATTTCGTTTGCACGCTGTACACATTCAGTTATCCTGCCATGGTTTAAAATAATACACTTTCAGGATCGGACGGGGTTTATTTGTCGTCCAGCGTTAACCCGAGTGTTAAAATATGTGTCAGTCAGGTTTGGGGGGTTGACAACGTTGGTGGTGATGTGCTTTTGGTAAGAAGGCGAAAAGCAGGTATTGATCTTTTTCACGATTGCAGAAGTTGAGTAAACTAACAGAAATGTTCTTTCAGAGTTAAATTAGATTTTCACGTCGTCAGCACCGTTTCTCAGTCTTGGAGTTGCCTTTCAGGACGATGTGAGGTAATCCAACAGCCCATCTATCACAGGGCCAGTACTGCAGTCCAGGCAGCGAGTACGGTATCTCGTAGTTGGCATCCAGGTAGGCTATCAGCGTGCTGCCGTAGGCTACAGCTATCACAATCAGAATGTGCCTGAAGGACGGATAAATCGAAGGTCAACACAAAGACACGAACCATTTTTGTCCTAAAAATGGGGCCTGTTCATGATGCGTTCACGGTGGATAAACGATCCCAAGACTGGAGGTCGGGGTTCACGGTACCAAAGTTTGCAAACGCTGATCTAATGTTACAGTAAACTCATCTTTTCATTTTCATTCAGGAATTCATCTGAATGTTGATTCTGTTCATCAGGACGTTTTCAGTGGGAGAAACGTTTCGTCATACAGGGGACGTCTTCAGTCTCAGCTGACTGCAGGTTTCAACCTTATAAACAGGACATTTGCACAATGACTGAAACCAGCCCACTGAAGGAACGATGGGCTGTGAGGTCAGTTCCTTGATCACTCTTTCAAGGAGGAGGATGTAACATCCTGGACAGGGAGGAACGCTGGTTTGAGCGCGGAGTCAAGGAGGCCATTAATGTGAAAAGGGAAAGACCATCTCTGAATGGAGGAGGGGCCTAAGGGTGCATCTCTTGATTGATGATCGAGGAACTGAGCTCACAGCCCATCGTTCCTTCAGTGGGCTGGTTTCAGTCATTGTGCAAATGTCCTGTTTATAAGGTTGAAACCTGCAGTCAGCTGAGACTGAAGACGTCCCCTGTATGACGAAACGTTTCTCCCACTGACAACAGAATCAACTTTTTGGGATTTACTGACCTGGATGATTGAGCATGCATCAAGACAGTAATTCATCTTGTTGATATGAAACAAACATGCAGACAAGTGAAGATAAAGAAATAAAAGAAATGAACAGGAAGCCAGGACTTACCAAAAACCATGCAGGTAGCAGAAGTTGATCCTCTGCCAGAAGCTGCAGCCAAAGCGGTCACCGAGCCAGCAGGAGATGGCGAGCACCCACAGAGCGATCGACAGCTTGGCGAGTCGCAGAGCCTTCTGGTCAGTGCAGCTGAGAATGACGGAAAATGGATGATCGCAGGAAATCAAACGGCAAAGTGCACAATCAGGTTTTCACGTGTCTTTTTCTTACCATTTCATCTCCGTAATCAGAGTGTAAAGCAGATGGAGGCCGAAGCAGTTTAACGCGTAGGCGTTGGCCGTAGGTTTGACGAATGACGACACCGAGCTGATGACCGTGATCACCAGGACGAGCTTTGAAAACGTGGATCTGCGTTGGAGCGCACAGAGACGGAAATAAACACGCACCTGAAGCAGACTTGAAACAGACGTTTAGTTTTATTTTGGCATCGTACTCCAGCCCGTACGGACTCACGGGTTTGATTTCACCACATGCTTTGTGTAAAGCATTCTGTGAGGCTGGTTTGGATGGGTGCAAAGTGAATAAACATGATTGTTACAGCAGTCTAGCAAACCATGAAAGAAAACCTGAAAAACAGGTTGTCCTCCCTATACTCACACTTCTAATAAATAAACTCGTCATTGAGCATTCTTCGTGTGCAATAACTGGGAGGCCTTTTTATCTAAAGTTGTGATTACCTGATAAACGCAGGTCCAAAAGTAATTTTGTGTTGTATGTGGATTCCTGCTACACTCGACAGCTAATTCCCAACTCTGCCTTTTAACAGAATTTGTCTTTGTATACATTCATAAAAGACAGAATTTGCAGAAAAAGTCCTGAATAAAAACTGTTTCTTTAGGATCAGGAGCAGCGATGTGCACTCATTCACCTGAGCTCTGTGACTTACAGTCAGGGCTGCACGTTTGTGGACAAGGATGCAGCTTTTAAATGCAGATTTTAAATAAAACATTCAAACGTGGACTTTCAGGTTTAGTTGGACAGTTTGAACCAAAGTCCTGCCATTTTTATACGCGGCCGCTGTCGTCAGAGGCTCGTGAGTAACTGGACAAGTAGCTGACAAGCAGGTGAACCAGGTGAGGCTGGTTTCTCGGCTACGTCGTGACAAATTCAGCAGATATAAGAACTGGAGTCGAGTCTCAGTGTTGAATTATCATTTGGGAGCTTTTAACAGGAATTCTTTCTTAATGTGACGGTCAAAGGTATGTTGATGCAAGTGAAGAAACTTTACGAGTGGCCAAATCAACAATCCGGCCAGTTCAGCAATGCCTGAAAAGGCCTGAAAGACCACTGAAGGTAAAGGTCTAATATCAAGACATGCCTTCATGAATGGAAATACAGTAAGTTTGCAACAAGGCGTCCAGCACGGCTACATTCAAGAACAAAAAGGCTACATTACAGGAAAACATCTAAGCGCTTGCACAGCTGTCACTGGCGTTTATTGATCACGTGATTGCCGATAGAAGTAGCAGAACGAACTGTGAAGCGTGCAGGGCTGTACTCTCTGCTCACACAGTGTTTGTAGTGCAAATGGATCATGACTATTCTTCAACAGCCAAGCCAGTCACCATGTCAACACAACAGAGCAGCGACTGAAGGTGGCTGCAGTGAAAGCCTGGAAGAGCATCTCAAGGGAGAAAGCACAATATTTGGTGACATCTATGAGTTCTAGACTTCATTTCCATCCATCCATCCATTCGCTTCCGCTTGTCCTTTTCAGGGTCGCGGGGGGCGCTGGAGCCTATCCCAGCTGTCATAGGGCGAGAGGCGGGGTACACCCTGGGCAGGTCGCCAGTCTGTCACAGGGCCAACACACAGGGACAGACAACCATTCGCACTCACATTCATTCGCACATTCACACCTAGTGACAATTTGGATTATCCAATTAACCTATCCCCACAAGCTGCATGTCTTTGGACGGTGGGAGGAAGCCGGAGTACCCGGAGAGAACCCACGCAAACACGGGGAGAACATGCAAACTCCACACAGAAAGACCCCGGCCTGATGGTGGAATTGAACTCAGGACCTTCTTGCTGTGCGGCAACAGTGCTAACCACCGTGCCACCGTGCTGCCCATTCATTTCCATCCAAATATTAAAAACAATCCTTATAAATGACATTAGTTGGTCCAGTGACTCTTGAGCCTTTGAAAATGGGGTTATGTGGATAATTACACAGTCATACTGTTTGATTCAAAAACACAGAAGCAAAATGATAAAAACGTCACGATTAGACTTCCCTGCAATCACAGCGGCCTCGGCTGTTCGGGAGGAGCAACCCACTGGATCAAACACTGGAAAATCACTGTGAGGTTATTGATGCCAGGGGGATTGTTTCACACATCAAATGTTCATTCGCCTGTCGCACCTTGCAGTTTAAATATTTACACAGGTTGGGTGGAGCTCTGTTTTTACAGCCCCGTGTCCATCAAGGTGAAGACTGAACCACCACATTTGGGACAATGACGAACCTTTGAGCTGTTAAACTGGCTCCTCGTCCGGCCGGGATAAGGTTTCACAGTGGCATGTGTTGGAAACGCTCTGTTATTGTTTTGCATCATCCTGAAAGACCACTGATCTCCTTAGAAACACGCAGAGGCACGAATAAACGCCGGACACAAAGACCTTGGACTAAGTTGTCGAAACACAGATCAGTCATCTGTCGCTGGGTTAATGGTTACAAGGTCGACATACCTGTCTTTTATAAAAGAAGGGAAGAGTCTGCGAGGGAACCAGACGGCATAACCGACCGCCAACACCCACAAGATCGAGAGCTCGTCCAACATCTGACCGACGAAACTAAGAGTCATGTGAAAGTACGCCGAGAACAGCCCTGCAAAGAAGAGAGAACGAGAGAATGATGTCGAATTATTCATGCTTTTAGGATTTTATAGGCGAAGACAAGTATAAAACGGGTAAAGTGAGACGTGTTACTGCACGTTCACAGATGGTTAAGAGCAGTGCAGGGGAGACATGCAGAGCTCCAGTTTGCAGCTGACTTCTCTTCTCGTGCTTTAGTTATTACATTTAAACTTGCATACTGGTTAAACTGGTTCGGCTACTGTTGCAACTAATAAGTATTTCTTTTAGTGTCATAAGCTTTAAGAAAACCTAGTCAGTTCAGAGAAGCTTCAAACATCTGCTACAGATCTTCCTACTTGATAACACATTTCTTGTGATATCTATTTCATCTATACTGAGTCAGCCTGTTTCACAAACACAAAACATTTCGTGGATTTATTTTGCAGACATACGGCTGAAGTTGGTTTAAATAAATAAAGAAAGAAAGGACTGACCTACAAAAATCATCATGACCCAAACCAGGTGGATCGCCAAGCTCCTCTCTTTGGCATACGGGTGCAGAAGGTAGAGCATGATGGGAGAGATAATGAAGAAAATGAAGCTGCTCATCTGCAGGGAAAACATTAAATCGATCACCAGTCCAAAGTGTGGCTTTGAGTTGCAGTTGTTGGGCTGGTAGCGCCACTGCAAGTGTCTCCTGAATAAAAAGCTTTCAGTTTACCGTGTTGAAGGACTCGACCACATGCTCAGAGTGTCTGTAGTTGTCTTCGCACCAGTCGATTTCTGAACTCTCATAGGAGAAAACTCCCGCCATCCCCTCGCCGGAGTGAACACCTGAGAGACGCAGGGACAACAGTGGCCGCTGACTCTGGTGTAACAAGCACACCTGCATTTTTCAGTAGTCATATTAAGGTGTTTGTATATGTGGTTTATGGAAATCATTATCCCCTCCACCCAGCAGTCAAATGCCAATCGCACCCTTTTACAATTTCACTTAAATGTCAGTCCCTGCTGGCGCCTACATCTCCCACGATGCAACCGGACAGCATGTTCAGCAACGTCCTACAAACAGCCCAGAAAATGTGACCGATTCAGACGACAGCGTACGTTGCTCCACTTTTATTATATTTTTATGACATGATAAAAATGGTGCCGTATACACAAACAGACTTTTTGCTCCATGGTTAATGTTTTGTAAGCATTAGTGCACCACACCAACACGATCCAGTTAAATCAGAGGTCATTAAAACTCGGACTTTTGTCATTTTGAATATCAAATTCCTCTTTGGTACTACAGTAAGTTCATTTCCATAGTTGTATCCCTTTTAATTGCTGGTTCACTTTAGCGTAGGATGAGGACACTTCACACTTCCACGGCTGTTTTAACCTGCGCTGCACGACATCTGTGCTATTAAAACACAACCTGCCATCTTTCCTAGAAGGCTGTCAGATGTGGCGCAGTGTGTGAATGGTGCCTGGTTCACAGTATTTGTTGGACTTGATTTATTGCATCATTATTATATGGCTTTTATTTACACTTACAGTGTAAATAGGGAGGGGGGTTCACATTCACAATATACACACTGGACTTGAGCTGGAATTGCTTTTAAACCTCAGTATGGCCTCGAAACTGGGACTAAAATTTTCCCAATGACTTTTATATCCACAGAGGCCAAGGCCGCTCATTTCAGTCTCTACTGAATCTGGATATTTGCTACAGCAAATTATTACCTGGAGCTTTCAAAAGTACTCAGTTTATTATGCAGCCTAAACAGGAAGTCGTCATCAGAACGCCACCCTTCATGTTGATATCTGAATTACAGATTTTTAACAGTGTCAATAAACTTATTTCAGAGTTTGCACTGAAATACAGAGTTTATAGGTGTACCTAATAAAGTGGTTACTGATGGGAAAAGAAGTACTCCGCCTTTAAGTACAAGTTGTAATACTATTGAAATATTACAAGTCTCATCATATATGTACTTGTTTTCCAGAACAATCGATGTCAGAATACTAACATATTACTGCATAACACTCTGTTATGTACTACAGTGTAATTCAGGCGACTGAACACTGAAAGAAAAATATTATCTATAGAAACAACTCCCAGTTTATCTGTTGATTAGAACTCGTATGAATAACCTAGACTAGGAAAATAGGCAGTTGAGTTCAAAGGTCATTAAGTAAAGGTGATGAAGTAAAAGCATAAAGTAGAAGTACTTCGAGAAAGTAGTTGAGCACAATATATTAAGTAACAGTAAATCACTATTTATTACCATCCTGAGGAATAAACATCGGAGTTTTCCTGACAGGGAAAAACCTTTTTGTCCGAAATATGAATATTTGGACAAAAAAAAGTGTCCCAATAATTAAAAAGTTTATTTTTTTTCTCATCACAGGGTGTTCAATGGGAAACCGGCTCTTACCTGCCATGCTGTCGTCCTGCAGCCCGGCACTGCTGCTCTGCTCCAGGTGCTGCAACAGGTGGATTTAACGAGGCGGGGTTTTGAAACGCTCGCGATCCCGAAGCACGAGCCCAGTAACGTCACTGACGGTCACGCGAAAAGGTTTCAAATCTCTGGGACAATATGTCATCACAGAGAAAATGTCTGGAATGAGCTCGTTTGTTTTTCTTTCTTCATTGACAGTTTACCAGGCCCCGGGGAAAGAGCAGGAACCGGTTACTCAGCAGTAACGGGTAACGTAGAAACGACCATGTGGGGCAAAAAAAACCTTTAACGGGCTGTAAACACACGACAGGCGACTGGAGGGTTCAGAGGAAACCTGAAAAGAAACACGCAAAACCGTAACAGGTGTTCCAGGTAGCTGCTGCACCTGTCTGAGGAATCTCAGGTTTTTCCTAAAGGAGGTTCAACCAAATCTGCCGCATTTCAAAATAAAAGCATAATCCTGCAGCGGAGGAGCAGGTGTGGTGGGAACACGCCGAGTCTTGAAGGTGAAACTCCAAATAGTTGCATTCATATGGTTTAACTCAAAACAAAGAAAGCATTAACTGCGCACACTGGCTTAATAACGTTTCTGCGATAGAAATTGTTTGGAAAAAAGTACTCGTGTATTTAATTACAAATAGTTACCGGAGAGTCACCTAATATTACCGAAAGTACTCGTCGGTCTCCCATTTCAGGCTACACGTTGTCTTCTTATGTTACGGTTTTTCAGTGCATGCATTTTTACTCTTTTGGGCAGTACTGTGACACTGTGCTGCTGCAGTTTGAGTCTCAAACAAATCCGCGATGAAATCAATGGGCTCCAGTGTGATCTCGTTTTTTATCACCTGTAGAAGTGTTTATGATCTGTAAAGTTAAAAAAAACAAACCGCTACGACGAAATCTGAGACAGATGAGCTGGTAATCTCTCTCACAATTTAGAGAAAAATAAGCGCAGCACCAATCAGGAGGCTTTGGCCAATCCAATTACTGCAGGCTGCGCAGCTTTAAACGAAGCTGCTGAGACGCAGGTTAAAGATCTGTGCTGTGGCCTGTTTGCAGCAGCTGACTGGCTGATTATTATTTTGGTTAGATCTTTGCACAATCTGTGCATCTATCAGTGCCTCCATGTTTTTAAGAATTAAAGCTGGCAAAAAAAGGTCCAACTAATACCAGCAACGTGTACCTCAGTGAGCAGATATCATAATACTACTTGTAGGAACAGGAAATCTCTTTTGGGAGCTTTTTCTTTAGAGCTACGTTTCAGAACAGGCATAATATTATTTTTGTGAGCAAACATGTCAAACTTTATAACAACTGAAAGAAATCTTTCTGAGGGAGTCTTTATTTTAATCTTCTCATTCACATAAAAAATCCTGAACAAAATGACTGAAAGTAATCACATATTTTACAAAAATCCACCACAAGTTGAAATAAAAATACAAAGCTGGCCAAAATAATCACATTCAAGTTCATCCATCTCTTTCTTTGTGTTCTGCTCTTCACAAATGTTTTTCTAACTTACTGGCAACACAAAACAAACACGTGCAAAAGTCCCCGAGGTAAAAACGTGGAAATAAAAGTTTTTTCCTTTTTTTATTAAAACGAAAATACAAGAAAATACCACGAGAAATATCAGTAAAAAAATTCAGAGTATAAAAAAGATAACTGACATTAAAATGTTGCTCCTCTTAATGGCTTTGATTTGATCTGAAGTTTCAGAGCAAAAGCATCATCATCATCAGTATTTTCAAAAGTCTGTTATCACTCGATTAGACGCTTGTTGACTTAATCAAAAGAAGTGGTCGTCATTGATCGTGAAGAAAGCTTCAGGCAGATAAAACAGTGTAAACATCAGGAAGCGATGCAGTATTTTCATGCTGCTCTTCTGTCACGCCTTCACTCGGCGTAACTTTGAGTCGTGGAGGAACCAGTCAGAGGTGACGTCGAAGACCTCGCTGGTTTCTTTCTCAACGGGATTGTTTGACACCAAGACAAAGATGGAACCTGAGCAGCTATTTGCAGTTGTGCTTTAGCGATAATAAACCCAAGAGTAATCCTTCATGTGTTCTGCTTCTACAGCACGCTGCCGGGTAAATTAGCTGGGGCTCAAACATCAGAGAACTCGACCCTTTGAAAGCCCCGATGCATCCGTGAACAACTCGCAGGCAGTTTCTGAATGTGCTGAATTACATCTGTTTATGAGCAAACACAGACACGTTCGCAAGGTTCTCATCAAATCTTTTCCACATAGTTACCCGGGAAGAGACCTTCCTTCCCTCCAATTCTGCCCGTCCACCAGCCTGAGGGGTCTGCGGAGAGAAACGGTAAAGAAACACGTCATGAACCACTTCCAGTCTATCTCATCAATATGCATCTCCCTACATGTCGTTGCTTTCGTGCACGCACCTTCTTTGACAAGATCTAATACATCATTGGCCTCGAAGCTGATCTCATCCGTGTCTTGGCCGACGTACTGATATAACGCCCGGCAGCGAGGACCCTGAGGTCGAGGCTGCGGTTTAGGAGCAGGAGGAGGTCGCTGGTGGATGCTCATTTTCCTCTGCTTCCTGTGACAAAGGGGGAAAAAGGAGGTGCTCATGACCATAATTTATTCACATCTTATTTATTTACTAACATGAATCAAATTAACTTTTAACTGTCACGCGTGGGTTGAAAATGGCAAAAGTGCCAAAAGCTGCAGTTCCTCAGCTGGCCACTGGGGGCTGGCTCTAAAAGCAAGTCAATCCCAATAAAGTCTCATGTTAAAATATCTAAATTTACAACAGGAAAAAATATGTTTTGCTCTCTGTAGATATTTATCCCCTTTGTTCTCCGTATGAGAGGTAATTTCTGTAAAATTTACCCCTTAAAAGGCTTAAAGTTGGGCTTAATTATAGCTGCCTCTGAGGAATCAGCTGTTCAGTTTCCTTCTAACTACTGATTGTTTTAATAATTCATTTTTAGCAGAATGCAGCATCCAGTTTAAGACCACAGTCAGTCAACTTTGCAAACCAGCACTAGTCTCGGCTAAAACATCCTCAGGACTCATCCCAGTCCGGTCTCATCCGTATCCCAAAAAAGCAGCGGTCAGAATAACAGACCGTCAGCTGAAAAACAAACAAACATAAAAGCAGGGTGTTGTTGTCGTTGACAGAGTCTTTGACTTTAGCCAACAGCGTGCGCCACACCCTGGATGGATTAAAGAGAGGCTGTCGTGATTTTTCTCCCCAGAATTAAGGAATTAATGTGTTTAAATCTCTCTCAACCCCAACATTTATTTAACCAGACTTTCTGACCCGCCTCTGAGTGCAGCTGGTAGGAACTGCTTTGTTCCCAGAACACCCCCTCCCCCCCCAAACCAGCGAAACAGCATCTAGTATGGAAGAGATGATTCAGTAATTCAGTGAAAAACAAACAGGTTTCTCTGCCTCGCTCTAACTTTCAGTTACTCGCAGGTTTCAGCCTCACCTTGGTAATCCCTTACAAACCACACCTTCCTTTCTTTTTTAATGTCTTTTTTAAACATGTCTTACCCTGACATGCCCTGATCAGGCACATTAAGGAAGTCCAAGTTTCCTTGGTTATACTGGTTTGGCGCTGGAGGTCGGGGGCCCCTCTGGGATCCCAGTTTGGGCGGGCCTCCCTGGAGTGGTCGGCCCTGCTTTTGCGGGGAGGAATACGTGATATCGGCTTGTGGGTTATGAGGACCTCTGGGGAATTTGGCTCCACCGTTCTGATGCGCTGAGGAGAGAGAACGAAGCGTGTGCTTCAATAACAGAGCAGCAGTACGACGGTAAAGACTCAGAACGGCCCATTTCAGTGTTACATGACACGACTGTTATCACTGGTGCCTTTGCTGCTTTATTGTTTTACAGCTTCACATACTGCAGCCATATGTCGTACTGAACGAGCTTTTATTTACGACCTAGATGTACAAAGTAAGCAATCGGCTGTTCAATACACAAAGTAAAAAGGATTATGATTGAAACAGCTGAAAAGTTAATCAAAATGCAACAGAGTGTAAATACTGCAGTACTTTATGTTTCAATAAGTACATCCACACTTCCTATTTAGTTACTTTGAGCCACTGGGAAGGGTTTTTCCACAGGTGAGGATCACAGGTGAGTAGTGGCTTACATTTGGGCGCTACGTGGTTTCTTCCTCCTCTTCCTCCACCGGAAGACGGAGGAAACGACTTCCTGGTTGGCTCTAATCAAAAGAAGGGACAGTTAGGATGCTTATACAGGCAGCATTTTATTTACTATTTAAATTTGTTCCTACTTTTTTCAAGTCTATACGGCATCATGACTTATTTTAACCTACTGGAGGATTTGGGTAGACCATCTCCTATTGTGACAGACAGGGTCTTCCCTCCAGGTTTGAGCTGGGCCACGTCTCCAGGGCCTTTCTGGAACACTACTATTCTGGTGCCTCCTCCACCCCAGCCCTCCTTCTTCACTCTGAACTCCAGCCTGAAGCAAGAAGAACCTGCGTTAGTCACCCCTGCGTGTTTTTCTCATGCTAACAAAGGCTGTGTGTTCCTCTACCGACCTGTCACCGAAGGAGATTGTCAGTTTTCTTTTTGTCACTTCCTCGTAGCGTTTGGAAAGCAAACTGAGGAACTCTGTCTTAAAGTTGGATTCCAGCAAACTGTCATACTGGGCTTCGTGGAGGATGAAGAAATCATCCTGTCTCGTACTAAGAAGGAAAAAAAAATACCATGAACTCACTCTTGCTGAAGTTTAAAAACAGAAAGAGGAAGCAGTGCGGGTAACTGAAACACTGAAAGACATTCAAGGAAGCGTTAAAATAGCAGCAAGAAGAGAGCAGAGGATGCAGTTACATTTTTCACTTCAGCAACAGCAGCAGTAACAACATACACAGGCTACATAAAAATGAGAGATTTTAGTAATGAATCTGTGTTAATTAGATACACACCTGAGAGAGACACTGCTGATGCCTCCAAACTCCATCTTCCGCTTTAGTACTTCCTTTATCTGTCCTTTCTCAGGTCCCTTCTTCACCTTCTCTCGGCCAATCAGATAGATGCCTTTCGGTGTCAGGATCAAATCTCTCTTGATAGACTGGGTTGGGGGGAGAAAAGGAAAGCGGGTGACTCTGGGGACAAGGCACAACTCAATTCAGTTACTTATACAGCGCCAAATCACAGCAACAGGCGCCTCAATGTGCTTTATGTTGTAAGGTACAATAACACACACGGAGAAAAACCCAACATGATTGTTGGGTTTTCTTTTTTTTCTTTGGGTACATTTTTTCTGAAGTCGACAACAAGCAAGAAAGCGTGAATTTAATGTCTTTTATAAATCTTAAGGTCTTATTGTTATAGAAACTGAACAGAGAGTACGTTGCCAAACTTGAGCCACCCTTCATTTCCTTATTTTTATCAACGTTTTCTTAGGCAATAGTTTTCCAGACTTTCTGAAGGTCTTTTAGTTGTTTTCCTTGGCGATTGGCTGCTTGTGCCTGACGGTTTTCAGAGGAATGCTTTTGACCTGCGAGTCAATCGAGCTTGTTTCTACACACAACACATAAAAAAGTTTTGAAAAATGCCTGATATAACATCCCGAGCACACACACGTGGACGGGCCTCCCCAGAGCCTCGACTGCAACACTGCTGCAGCAGTGTGGGGTCATGTTGATGGAGAGCAGAACAAATGACAGCCAACATCCAAAGAAGAGCTGCGAATGTCCTTCAAGGAGCCAAGAAAAGAACTATTCCTGACGACTACTTTAAGAAAGCTGCCCAGGATAATTCAGGCTGAAGAATCAAGGTGGTCACACGAAACCTTCAAGCTTGTTAGAACGTAAAAACTCACTTTTTCTCTTTTATACTCTATTTCCATGTATGTTTGCAACATGTTTCAATAAATCACTTTTCTAGCAAAATATAAAGAAATGACGGATTGGCTCAAGACTTTTGCACAGTACTGCAACTCTTTCTTTGATTGGACGAAAACACAAGAATTCAAACCTTGAACCTGCGATCAAACTTGTTAACCGAATCAGCGAAGTCGACGCGCTCCCTCTTGGCGAGGAACTGCCGCAGCTCAGGCCTCTGCTCCAGCCCGAGGTAGTCGCCAACGAAGTTCCTGTTGATGCTGTTTTTCCTCCGCTCTTTGGAGTTGTACAGGATGTCTGAGGCTGCGAGTCACAAGGAACAACAAACATTTCTAAAACCAACTCAAGCTCTTTGGTGCAACCTGTGCGGGGAATCTCGTCGTTTGTGTAACTCACCCTCTTCTCTCATCTGTTCGTACTTCTTCCTCGCGATGAATTTTCTCCAGGCTTTTTGAATGATTCTGGCAAAAGTGTCAAACTTCCTCTCTCTCATCTCCTCAAGCAGAAACAGCTGAAAGGCATATGTGCATGAGTATTTCTGCAGGTTTAGTGCATGTTAGAGCAGGATGACCTTCAATCCTCCCTTAGCTATGCTGCAATAGACCCAGGCTGCTTGGAGATTCCCATGATGCACTTGTTGTTTCTTCTTCACTCCCCCTTTATCACTCTCTCCGTGTTTATGTGCCGCTCTACATTTAATCATTAGTTATTATTAATATCTGGCTCTCTGTCTCAGTGTGTCTTTTGTCCCGTCTTCCTCCCCCGGATTCTGTCAGAGGTTTCTTCCTGTTAAAAGGAAGTTTTTCCTTCCCACTATCACCAAATTGTTGTTCACAGGAGCTCGTCTGATTGCCGGGGTTTCCTCTGTATTTTTGTAGAGTCTTTGCCTTTCAATATATATATTTCAATATATGCCAGGTCTCTCTTGGAAATGAGATTTTTAATCTCAATGAGAGTTTTTACCTGGATAAATAAAGGACTAATAAAAAATAAAGGACTAATATTTTTTTATACATTAAATGGAATTAAAGTGGTTAATGAACCAGCTGAGGCAGTATTATTAGCTGCTGTCAAGCCTGTTTCACTGAAAAACTTGCAAAAACTTCCCCCAACATGTTGCAGCTATGTGGAGGTTAGAAAGTAGCTGTGGTCTGAACTTTTTTAATCTTTGAAGCTATTTCAGTCCCTTTTCACGCAAACATTTGAGCGCAGCAACATTAATATCGTCCTGCTGAGATGAGTCAAAAAACACATGCAGCATAATCTTCTCTGCTCTTTACCTCACTGAGAGGTACGAGAGCTTATGTGAGCTTTTCTTTATTTGTAAATGGTAAATGGCCTGTATTTGTATAGCACTTTACACATCCAGTCATCCTCACATCCACACACTGGTGATGGCAGCTACATTGCAGCCACAGCCACCCTGGGGCGCACTGACAGAGGCGAGGCTGCCGGACACTGGCGCCACCGGGCCCTCTGACCACCACCAGTAGGCAGGAGGTGAAGTGTCTTGCCCAAGGACACAACGACCGAGACTGTCCAAGCCGGGGCTCAAACCGGCAACCTTCCGATTACAAGACGAACTCCCAACTCTTGAGCCACGATCGCCAAGATAAGTTGATTATGTTACAACACTGGTTAGAACAAATATGCAGCCTGAGGGAATCTAAAATATGAAGCTCCGTACCGATTCGGGGTTCTTCACAAAGACTTTGGTGCGTCCCATCTGGTATTGATCGTTATCCATGTTGACGGAGCGAAGGAGGTGAAGCACCCCCTGCTGCTCTGGCCCTCTCCAGCACGGCCATGTTTCGGCTGTCAGAATGGCGTACCTGGATTCAAAAAGCACCAAACAAACAAATCACAGTGAGAGCTGTGTGTCTTTTTTCAGGCAGCGATTCCATGAACACGCACGATTAAACTTACCTCATCAGGAATTTACTGAAGAGTCTCCGATATGCGAATCCAGCCCTTCGTACGCGGATGTTTTCCCGCAGTCCGAGGTATTCTACTTGATGCCTGGCCCTAAAAACAGATAGCGCCGCTGATCAGCAAACGTTCCCTGTGAAATCTTTCAGAGTTCCTCAAAGCGTGACGGCGAGCATTCTCACCTGCTCTCCTCCCAGTCTTTCGGCCGCTTTGTCTCATTGGGTTTGATGCAGCGGATGTAATGCGGCGTGCACTTCATCAGCGTGTTCACCAGGTCGTTCGCTTGTTTCTGCGAGGGAAACAACAGCGTGAGACGAATGCGCTGCTGCACAAAATCAACCGTCGACAGATTGAAAAGCTCTCACCTTGATCTTTGAACTTGCCGTGGTCGGCCTTCCTTTTTTATCTGTGTTGAGGTTTTCGGGGAACAAGCTACGGATGAAGTTACTAAAGAGACACGTTTTTTTTAATGCATTGTTTTTTTTAAATTACGCCTTCAGTGCAACAATCAGACCAGTACAGGAAACTCACAATTCACTGCTCTGCATGAGCTCGATGAGGTCGGGGAAAAGCACGTCCCGATTTCTCTCACAGAAGCCGTTGATATCATACGACACCTGCGATGACACCAGATATTTTCACTGAAAAACCCCCAAAAACAAATCTTTGAGGTTTATAAGCGCCACATCGAGCAAACAAAATCAAATCTTACCTTCCCGGCGTAGTGATGTATAACAAAGCCCGAGTTCCAGCTGTTGAAATGTTCGTGCGTCCCCACAGCAGCCTGCAGTTTCTGCAGCAGAGTGCCATCTGCACCCTCTCCTTTGGCATGCATGGTGGCGCACACATCATCCAGCACGCTCATTATACCCGGAGGGTTCTGCAAAGAGACGACGGCTTTTTAGCTGCGATTTTGTTCTTACGAGTTTTGATAACTTTTAGATAAACGAATAAGAAATATCTGTTAGAAATGGTAAATGGCCTGTACTTGTATAGCGCTTTACTCAGTGCCTAAGGACCCCAAAGCGCTTTACACTACATCCAGTCATCCACACATTCACTCACTGGTGATGGCAGCTACATTGTAGCCACAGCCACCCTGGGGCGCACTGACAGAGGCGAGGCTGCCGGACACTGGCACCACCGGGCCCTCTCACCACCACCAGAAATTGATACAAATTAGCACACGTGCAGTTACATAATACAAATTTTTTTGACATGACCACCTGGTAACTTTTGATTGTAATGTTTTTGAATTCAAATTGAATTAGAGGTTCCCAGTAAACATGTGTAGAGCTTTAATATGAGCTTTAAAGACCAGAGTAAAACTTATATAAAGTTACTTTTATACAGTAGTTTGATTGAAAGCCTGATGTCTGTAGACCGCATGTAAATCCCCATTTTTTAGTCATCCAGTGAAACACTTCAAACACACAAATTCATACAAGGAGATAAAACTGCAGCTCCTCCACCAATGCCTCATATGTCTTTTTTTCTTCTCTTTTTGGCTTTTGGGAATATCATATATTATCTGATTTACTGTGAAAATAAATGTGCAATAAAACTTTTCCAAAAACAAAATGCAAATGTTACCCCCGATGTTACTGCTATATCTTGGTCACGTGACTTGATTCTTCCTGTTGTGACCCCGAGCGCTCTGTTCTTCCGTTTCACTGTTTTCAGGAAGCAGAGCACCAAACTCTCGCTGCTTTAGGGGCCCACTTGTTTTCTAATGAGAGCCAGTTTTACACGATCTGCATAAACCCTCCGTCAGTCATCGCGTTTACGAGCTTACCAGTTTATTTTCAATAAGGTCGCACACGATCTTGTTGTTGAAGTACTCGATGGGCGTCCACTTGATGCCCTCCTGAACATATTCTTCCTGAGAGACAATGAGAGCAAAACATTTGGTTTGAGGACATACAGTGATCCTCACCAACTGAAACACAGTGGAGTCAAATGCATGCGCTGCACAGTGCAGTTACAATTCAATTCTATTTATATAGTTATATTTATAGTTACCTGCTCAGCCTTCAGGGTGAGTTCGATGAAGATCTGTTGCAGTTTCTCGTTGACAAAGTTGATGCAAAACTGCTCAAAACCGTTTCTCTGAGGAAGCGAATACAACACAGTCAGTAAGAGATGAAACAAATCCTGCTATTAAACACACATTTAGTCTTTTAGTGGATGCGTGCAAAGGTTAAGTATCTGGAAGTTATGAGAAGCCTAACCTGGAATATCTCAAAGCCATAAATGTCAAGCACTCCGATGCTGAATTCCTCATATGGTTTCTGGATGGCTTTATTTATAGACTGGAGAAGTAAGGACACGAGACAAATGCAAAGAGCAGATGAGGTGCATGAATACATGTCAGCTGAATTAAAAGCAAATGTTTCATTTTCTTTAGTCTGTTTTTGCTCAGCTGCATCATCAAGCGTGATTACCTCCACCAGGTAGTCAAAGAGGCGTGCATACAGCGCTTTGGCCAGGGCATCTCGTGTGTAGTTGGCCTGCTCCTGGTTCAGGGTCACGTTAATGGACTCAGACTTCCCTCCCCACTTTGAATCCATCTTCCGGCTGGTCAGCTTGTCCTGCAGACGGTTGGGGTCGATGCCCAGCAGATAGGCGGGGAATGCGAGCACTGGAGCGAAGCAAAGTCAAGTTGTAGTTCAATCGTGCCAAAAGCGGACTCGTAATTCAGATGTGTTTTATTATGCCATAAGCAAAGACTTCCTATGATGAATTAATGATACCCTCCCTAGACAGAAGCCAACGGAGGGTATCATTGCTGCTTTGGATGTAACCACCAATTATCTACTGAGGCAGTAAACAGGGAAGTCGTCTGTGTGTAGGGATTCTATTCATTTGTAGGGCGTGTGCCGGGGACGACCTTTGTTATGGTGATATCCAGCGGGAGTATGACTGCATGTGAACAGAAGATGCGTCGGCACGTGTGTGTCGCACTCACAGTCTGTGCTTTCCACCTGCCCATAGTTGCCTGCTTCTATGAAGCTAATGTTTCCCAGGTGGAGGATACCCGCAACGATCTGCAGCACCTGCGTCTGGATGTCACCTGGGATCCCAATCACCTGCATGGCCTCCTGAAGAACAAATCCAAGAAGAAAGTGTGACGGCAGCAGCTTCACCACAACGTGAGGAGATGTCAAGCAGAACTACTTTACGTCCACATTTTATTTCCTGCCAGCAATCAATGTAGATCAGCTAGAGCCACTATAATGGGTTTAGCTACAAAGCATTGATCAGACTTTCCACACAGCAAACCTGGGACCAAGCACAGGTTTGCTGAACACCACTGGATCCCACCTATAAGTTTGCGTACCATAGTTTCCTGGAAGTCTTTGCTGTCATTGGTCCCATCCACCTTGTATGTCCCAGACTGGTTGAGGTAGTAGTAATAATCAGGAGTCATGATGCCCAGGGCCTCTCTCTGCTGAGCACTAGCTCCCTCTATCAACTGGAAAACAACAACGCAGGCCCAGCAGGAGTCACACACACACACTGGCTTCATATTGAATGAAGATCTTGCAGCTTAAGAGGAACTCTGTCTTTTTTTTTTTAAAGGAGTTGCTATTAATCTGCGGTTTGTGCTCATCAGCCTCTCACCTGATAGTAAATGTGGAAGTTCCTCTCGTTCTCGTTCTGGCTGACCACCCTTGACTTCTCGAGCAGAAAGTTTGATATTTTTCCACCATCTGGCTCCCCTCCTCTGCTGAACTGGATCTCAAAGTATTTCCCCTGATTAATGTAAAAATCAAAGTCAACACTTGGAGTTGAGAAACGAGGCTGCGAGGAAATCTGTCCTCACTCATTATTGCAGATCAGCCAGTGTCAAAATTTGCTTTCAGGATGAGACGGTTCTCAAATCATGCGACCATTTCCTAAAGATAAACCACTTCCATGTTCACTACATTTATATGAGTCAGAAAATATATGCGTGCACGCTCAGTACACGAGAGCTGTGATGGTGTACAAAGGGTAACAGGAAATATAACTAATTGCTCTTCTGATATCTCACGCTAACGCTGCAGACATGCAGGTCAGGGTGGTTTATGGGTGTGATCATTAGGACCCTTCTTATGAGAAACCAGAATGAATGCAATAAAAGTGTTTTTGAAGTGCACGAGAATGTTGTAATAAATCACTTGTAATGAGGCTACAGGCACATATGTGGCTCTGCATAACCTCGCTCTGCAATGCTTGGAGACAGCTGTTATTACTTACATGCTAATATTAGCTAATCACCTTAAAAACATCATAGTACCGTGTTATTCCAATGGAGCACTTCCCTCTCACTCCTAGAATTTCCAAAAGTAGCACAGGGGGCGGAGCCTTTAGCTATTAGGACGCTTTACAGCGGTGCCACCTTCCAGTTTGGATTCAGAGGACAGACACACGCGCTAGTTTTAAGATTAAAGCGTTCCTTTTTTTGATAAAGGTCATAGATAAAACTGAGTCAGGCGGGTGGGGGACTTCCAAAACACAATGAGCACTTGTTCTCCGCTCCTGTTGGTGCCACTACACCTTGTCTTCCCTCCCACAGAGTTTGTGTATTTTCTGACACTCCTGGTTCTACTGGAGGCCTTAAAAGGGAGTTCTTTCTCCCCACTGTTGCCAAGCGCTTGCTCATAGGGGATCGTGGGATTGCTGAGGGTATTTCTCTAATATAATAAGCTGATATTCAGCATGGGTACTGTTTATAAAGCTAAACATCTTAGCTTTTTTACAACTAGCACACTCAGCAAGCTAAAGCGAGTGACTGCTGAACTCTTGAATGTTTTATTTTTGGGGTGTGGGGTTGACTTCTTTTTGTTTTTCTTTTTAAATGAGCAGGTATATTACTTAATAACTATAAACTTGATAGAAAGCATCCACACCAGGTCTTCAAGTAAAAAACTCATACTTACAAAACGACTAGAGTTGTTGTTGCGAACAGTCTTGGCATTACCAAAGGCTTCCAACAGAGGATTTGACTGCAGGATGATTTCTTTTACATGCTGCCACACACATGCACACAAACATTAACACAATACCAGACAGTGAAAAACCTCCACGCCACACTGAAGGAAGTTTAAAGGTTTTTTGACTCATTTTGAAGATTCATATAAGGCGGAGCGAGCATACGGTCTGTACCTGCACTTTCGATCCTCCTCCGGATACTTTGGAAATGTAACCCATGATGTATTTGGCAGCCACTGTCTTCCCAGCACCGCTCTCACCGCTACCGCAGCCACGTAAAAAAAGGCAGACAACACACCGCAAAGCCATATTTTATTGTCAAACATACCTGCACGGCACAGCATGGGCGTCAGCGTGGGAAGCAGAAAACTCACCTGATGATAACACACTGATTCTCCCCGTCAATCATCATGTTTCTGTACATGTTGTCAGTCAAGGCGTAGATGTGCGGTGGATTCTCATACTGGGCCTGTAGAGCGAAACGGTTTGAGGTCAGTTTGAGTAAAACGAGCGTAGGGCAACAGCAGGCAACAGGAAGAACCTCTGCACCACATATGCCACAAGTTTAAAGAAGTCATGAGAAGACGGCGATGAAAATTCACTTACAGCTCCTTGATAGAGTTCAATCTCTCTGTCAGTGAAGTAGGGCATCTGTTTGAAGGGGTTAACAGATATCAACACAGGGCCGATGTAAGTCTGGAGAGGGCGGCTGAGGAAAGTTTGGGAATGATGCATCATATGGTTTAAATACGCTTAAACAGGGCGTACGTACATTAGACGTTTTGAAGAAAGTGAAATGTTTTTGCTTTGTTCTGTTGACATATGAGCTAAAGCTAATGTTAGGCACCTTCAAACACCCCATCTTCTAATAGCTTCCTGGGGGGCAGGTTTCACTCTTTCACTCTGCAGGTGAAACAGAAAACAGGCAGAGTATACGCTGGCAGCCCTCGCATCAGCGCGCTTTCAAACACCAAAACCGAGGCTGAAGCAAATCACAAGTTTCAGCTCATGCTCGTACCGTACACGAAGTCTGAACCAAAATGTCACGGTGACATCATCGCTGACATATTTCTGCTAATGTCAAAGCCAAATCTGCCTGGTGCTCACCGACCTGAATGACTACCCATGGGGCCCACCTGCCAGACGGAGGGAAGGGGAAATACCAAAGTCATGAATCCATTGTAACCTAAATAAAGCCACGTGTGACAGACATGACCAGTGTCATTATCAGTTCACTTCCTTACTGATAAGACTGGTAAGACAGAGGCCTGCTTTACCCAAGGATCCCACGTTAACAGGAGAGTAACTCTAACCAAAGACACCGGACGTGATTAACAAACAGCTTCTTATCTAAGCGAGTCGTTCTCGATATAACATCAACTCGCTCTCACTCAGGATTTAACATGGATGGGTTTTTTCTCTAAATATGGCTCTGACGTTCAGCTGTGCTTTCAGAAGACGGAAGTGGGCTGTTGAGTCACACGGTGAACTCAGAAGAGGAAGAGTGAATTCCTTATATTTATGCCCATATATGTTTGTTTGATTGTCTGTGAATTTGTGTTTTGATCAGCACATCTGTGGGTGGATAAGAAGACTGTACACAAATATGGAAGAAGGCCATTTCAGCCAAGGTGATTTTTCACTTCATGCTTTCACGTTCGGGTTCTTTAGCGAGATTCAATGTGAAGATGGAGCAGATTGTGGGGACAGTTTAAATAGAGGCCTTTAGTTCCCGTCAGACTGCAGGTATAATTTACAACATCAAACACAGCTTGTAGGATACAAAGATGTAGTCGTCCATGTATCTCTTCTTCAGGTTGTCCACGATGGCGTCTTCGGTGATCTTTGACAGGAGGACCATGTCGTCCACGCCGCTTTGCTTGACATTTTGACTCTGCCAGTGGTACTTTGCCTGAATCGCAGAGGAGAGGAAGACTCTGTTAGTAACGACGTGTTGCAATAATCTTTAAAAGGACATTTTACTCAAGCTGAGTTTCCTCATCAAAGAAACTACCACACGCTGTGACGCAAAAGCAGCGTAGCTCAGCGTACTCTGTGGCTGAGTGGGAATTTGGACCGGAAAAATAAGCATTTTGAAACAATATTAGTGTTTGTTGTAGAGACGAGAGCTTTAGAGAGCCGTGTGGGCATCACGAAGGAAGGAAGGAAACAAGCAAACCAAAAACGAAGCAAAGGAAGAAAGACATGTAAAAAAAAGAAAACAGGAGGCCGAGCGAAGATTTCAAATGAAAGCGTTTCAAGCTTTGGCATCAGTAAAGCCAAAAACACAATTACCAGTGTGGTTGTCATTACAGGAAGCTCGGGGCTCGTTACCAGGAAACTGGTCACAGATGAGGTGAGCTCATTTTCTAGCTCGGACATTTTAGAGAAGCTTCTTCTAATTTGCCTCAACAATGCGACACCTACACAGGAGGCGAAGATAAACTAGCAATAAACTGATTGTTTCCACAGTTTCAGCTCAGGAGCGCTCGCCTCGTTGTTATTTCAGCCTGAACTCTGTTTGATGGGTGAAAGCTGGGGAAACACAAAGGAGGTCTCTTTGCCAAAGTGGGTGAAGAAGAGGCTGAAGGATCCAGCCACAGTTGAAGAACCAATGTGTCATCTCGGTTATGACGTCTTTGTCACTTGGTGAGCTTGTTGTGCTCATCTATGACCTCGGTGGGCGTGACCTCTACCTCTGTCTCTACACGTCATGAAGAAAAGCTCTGCACATTGTAACAAACCTCGTGCTAAGAAGTCGTATTTCATTAGATTTTTTTAACATCTTGCTGGTTTCTGGTTTCAGTCCCTTCTTATGAAAAACAATAAACGCTTAATTAGCCGCAAATATTAGCAGAACCTCTACAGATTCTGCTGATGCTTCATTTTTAGCTCATCAGCAAAAAATAGAAACACAAAGTTTCATTATGAAACACTGTCAGTGTGCAAACGCCAACAAAGAACGATGCATACAGATGCTGCGTGTGTGACGGGCATGATTACATATTCGTGTCTTAAATAAGCACAGCATGCATGCGTGTTTAGTGCACGCTTTTGTTTCTGAATTTAAAGCCCCTGAGGGGGAAAGAGCGGGCGGAAGTCACAAGTTTAAAGCTAATTCGCGAGTCTCTTTTTTCTCATATACGTGCCAGTGCTCACACCCTCTGAGCTTAAAGCATAAATCAGATATGACTCTGACACAAACTCCATTAAACAGGCCCAAACTACGCCAAAGCTGGGGACTATTTTTATCCGTGGATCAATATGAATTTGCCCTGTAACGACTGTTATAAATGAAGGCGTCAGCACTCGGACAGTGCTGCTGGCAGGATGAGTTCACAGCTTTGGTGCCTTTCAGTGACGTGATGACAACACGACTAGAAGAGAAACAGCAGAGATCAGCGTCTCTTTAAATAGAACTCAAATACCAGATTTTTATGTTCTGCGAGATCAGAATCTGCGATCGTCTTTAATATTTTACTAGAAGAGGTTAAACGGCTTTGATGCGGTGTTGGTAATCTAATGATCACCTACTGATGAGCTGATACACAAACGTCGTTGCTGGTTAACAGATTATCACACACGAGCAATTAGTAAGAGTTTGCCTGTCGTCCTGTCTCGATGGCAGATGGCTGAAGCTGATTCCACTGGAGGTTTCTTCCTGTTAAACGGGAGTTTTTTCTTCCCACTGTTGACAGTTGGATGCTAACAGGGGGTCACCTGATTGTTGTTGATGCTTTCTGATACTCAGATTTTTTCCTACAATATTAAAATGCAAAGCAAGGGGGTAAGTAGATGCCATTTAACTGAGATTAAATCATCGGCTGCCCGCAGTAGCTGACCTCCTTTAAATCTTATATCATTTTTAAATGGAGCTGTGTACAGATTAAATGGATACTCGTGTATTGAACTAGTTCAGGAGTAGGTTTGTAGGACTGGAGAGACTATTATAGAGGTAAAGTTATTAGTTATGTTTATACAACCTTTAAAAAGTCAACATCGTCCACCAGGAAGAAAAAAACATGTTCCTGTTTTTTAGCTGTGATGACATCACACTAGTCTTCACTGAAAGACCAGCCGCCTTTAAAAGAAAAAAAAGTAATGCAAATATCCAACACCTTAAGAACCACAAACTACATGCCAGTCAGTTGCGGTGAGGTGTGGTTATCAGCAGACGTTGAATCTCAAAAGCTTTCCACATCAAACCGGAACTTTCTGCACAGTTGTTTAAAGAAAGCAAGAAAAAGACGACCCTGTGATGCATTTGACACTTCTCATAATTTATTTCTGTCGGGCACGGTTTTATTCCTTTTCTTCCTTTGCTGTCATGTGTAAACAGGCGAGCGCGACACAGATTTGAAAGCTTTTGTCACACTTGAGATGATGACAGATAAATGGCTCGGAGCCTAAATGTAAAGGTGGCGTGTAAACAGGGAGCTGGGCGTGCATTTTCACTTTCTTCCCTCTTGAAACTGCTCGTTTACCTCCATTTGTCAGATGTGGCTGCTGGTGCAGCTACGACTGCTGTGCGATCCTGGATGTGTGGAGACCTTCTGTGTGCAAGGAGGAAGTGTTGTGACAGAAACTGCAGGCCTCTCCTGTAGTCCACTTCCCCTCTCACACCTCATTGCTGCATCTTGTGAAACCCTCTAAACTTTGTACATGCTACCAGTTCTCTTCCTGCAGCTGCCTGCAGCTCGGTCCGTTAGCCCCCCTCGAGTGAACCACTCCTCATTATCCTCCCTTTAAATTCAAGCTCATCTGTCTTTCCTGCTCGACTGGTCACTTTCTTACTCTGTCTATGATATTGAAAGTTTCTACCTGTGCCTCAAATTGAAATCGCACAGCACTGCTTTAAGCTCGAGTCTGTGAGAAAGTGAGCTTGTCCCTGAAAAAGAGGAAACATCACTCTGCTGCTGTGAAGGAGATGAATTCCCCTGAAGAGATCTTATCTCATCTCTTCTGATGCCAAAACTCACTTTAAAGCACAAAAAATCCTCCTTTGGCTTTTAGAAAAGGAGAGAAGTGACATGAGCTGAATTTGCTTTGCAAAAGAAAACTGACTGAAAACGTACAAAGCCATCACAATTTGCCCTTTCAGCCGAGAAAACCACAGCAAACAGGTAACTGAAATGCACAAAATGTTACAGCTGTGAGAGCAGATGCAGGTGGTTGTACTGTACCATTGTTCCCGCGGGCCTCTCTCCTCCTCAGCCGTCCACTGTCCAGAGAGATGGTGTGGGGGGGGGGGGGTTTGCGCGTGTTGTAAAAAATCCACAGGTTGACCTTAGATTGCTGCCATCGCACAACCAGGACAGCCAACAGCAACCAGCACCCTACAAGACATCCAGTACAGTATTCAAAAACCTACTTCCTCATACTCCCACCGGCAGTGTGTGTGAAACAAGAACTGCTCTAACACACACTGATGCACATTAACTCACCGCATGAAGCCCAGCCGCTTACTTCTCCATTCTGCGCTCTGTCATGCTCGGAGTCGTCAGACGGGAGGATGAAGAAACGACGGCCGGGTCCACGGCACAATTAGTCAGCCCAGTTCGCCTGCCGCACAGCAGGCGACGCTCATCCGCAGAAAGGGGATAGTTATCTTAAATCAGTTGCCAAATGATGGTGTTTCAGCCGTGTGTTAGCGGCTCCACCCAGGCTGTGGTCGCTTCATGTAGCGGCTTCTCATAGTGTTTGTCTTGTCAGAGAGGCT
Source organism: Aulonocara stuartgranti (assembly GCF_965226115.1). Taxonomy (NCBI): domain Eukaryota; kingdom Metazoa; phylum Chordata; class Actinopteri; order Cichliformes; family Cichlidae; genus Aulonocara; species Aulonocara stuartgranti. The sequence continues at coordinate 39,497,216 of NC_138953.1, forward strand.
GCTGCCTCCAACGCCCATAATAACAGACGGGTTCATTCAGAGTCGACTTTGTAGTGTGTGAGTGGAGGTGTCAGTTGCTGGTTTTCCTGTGTTTTACGTCAGCTGGATCGAGAGTCTTTAAAGCTCCTGCAAGATGCGCGTGCCAGCGCAGGGTCAGGTCTCATTCATTCACGGGCGGGTTTGTGACTCTTTCAGATGTGGGGTTTCTCTGTGATTGCACCTCTGATTGTTTCTCATTATTGTCAGTGCACTCCTTTTTTTTTCTCTTGTCGTTTAAAGTCACGTTTTTCTTAGTTTGTATTTAGTTTTGTGTCTTTGTGGTTGGAACTTCACTAGTGTGTTCGAGGTTGTCTCATGAGCCTCCTTTTAATTACTTCTACCGTTTTTAACTCAGTCTCTTTTCAGGTGTTGCACATAATATATAGCGATGTGTTTTGCATGCGGCCGTGTCTCCTGATAACACGGGACCGCAGAGACAAATGCAGGCCTGCATTTAGGCCTGTGGTGCATGCTCAGCTGCTCGAGCTGTGACCTAAACCAGCGGCCTCGATTCCTTTTAAATTTGTTCTAGATCCTCGTGCGGATGTAAATTTCAGTCAATGCTTCTAAAGCACAGAGGAAGAAACTTTCTCCGACTAAACGTTCTACACCCGCTTCACACGAGGACCGGAGGGAACGCAGGAGCGAGCTGCTGCTGATTTTGAGATCCTTTTAAAGCACTTCACGTCTCGCCTCGGTGCCTGTGTTTCTCACGCTCGCCGTGTATGAACCAGCGCGGGACCGTCAGCCAGAGGAGCTGAGAACAGCTGGAATCTTTAAACATCAGCCCAGCGTTTGAGTCCGATGATTCCATCTGTTTACTAATTGTTGTCCTATGATCTGCCTATAGACAAGTATTGGTGTCCATTTCTTTGATTTTTAAAATCTTTTTAATGCATTTATTTGTATCTAGCCTTTCTTGGCTTGTAGGTTCTCTCTGTAGCTACACTGATGTTCATAAAATCTGTTACAGAAGTTTCACTGGTTAATCTCATCCAACAGCAGATGGGTTTTGTCAAACAGCAGTTAAGTTCTCGAGTCCTCTATCCATCCATTCGCTTATCCTTTTCAGGGTTGCGGGGCCCCTTGAGCCTATCCCAACTGTCTTAGGGCGAGAGGCGGGGTACACCCCGGACAGGTCGCAGGGCTAACACACAGAAACAACCATTCGCTCTCACATTCACACCTATGGGCAATTTAGAGTTTCCAATAAACTTAACCGCACTAACTGGGTGTCTTTGGACCGTGGGGGGAAGCCAGAGCACGCAGACACGGGGAGAACATGCAAACTCCACAGACTTTCTTGCTGTGAGGCAACAGTACTAACCACAGTGCCACCGCTGCCCGCCTCTATCCATAAGAAAGGATATGTACACTAGCCTGTGTAAAGCTCTTTGAGTGCTCCGTCAGAGTAGAAAAGCAAGAAGTAAGTAGAAAAAATATATCTATATAGATAAATATAGAGATATATATACACGGTGGCACGGTGGTTAGCACGTTTGCCTCACAGCAAGAAGGTCTGTGGAGTTTGCATGTTCTCCCCGTGTCTGCGTGCTCTGGCTTCCTCCCACGGTCCAAAGACACCCAGTTAGTGGGGTTAGGTTAATTGGAAACTCTAAATAGGTGTGGATGTGGCAGTGCGAATGGTTCTCTGTGTTATCCCTGTGACCTGTCCAGGGTGCACCCTGCCTCTCGCCCTAAGACTGCCCCCCCCCCGCGACCCTGATAAGCTGAAGCAAATAACCCCAAGATCTCTCTCTATAGATATAGATCTACAGAAACTGAGAGGACGCTTTGTTCAGATTTCAAACTGGTGTAAAATGTGTTCTCACGAGTCATGTGGTTTCCTACATTACATGCTTCACTGAGTGAATGTGATCAATAAAGTTATTATTGATAAAGTTATTATTATTATTATGGATCTGCACAGGAGTTTTTTATTTAGACTTGATTATTGTATTAAACCCTGAATTGAACACGAGGAAAATGGATGGATGGAACTTCTGCTGAGTTAACGCTGCTGTGGCGTTCTTAGTATTAAAGAATCTGAGCAAACTAAATTTTCCTCGGCTTTAAATAAATAAAAATGTATCATAAAAATATCGAGAAACTTTCACGTCACCATTTTCATTATTTTAAAGATTGGTAAACGAGTGAAGTCTCACTGAGACAAAAGGAAGAGGTTCTTGTGTCAACTTTTCCGTGACAGAGGGCAGATCCAGAAATAGACGAACTGACGATCTAAACCTCGGGCGGGATGACACGCGGTGATATTTTAGTCCAGCTGTGTCATACGTACAAATATGGATGACAGATTTGATGACGGAAACCTAAAATTCTAATAAGAAAATAAAGAAATCCTTACAATCAACATTGCACCACGTTTAATCATTTTTAATATTTCCTTTGACAAAAGATTTACATGGGGGACAAATGGATTCGTCTTCTATAGTATTAAACAATATACAGTACATGTCATGTTATAATTAGCATGTGTAAAACAGAATAACAAATACTGAAGCTGTCCCTCCTCTTGGATCAGGTAAGTCGGGTTTGCGCTCTCGTCATAGCTCCACAGTTACACCTGGTATCAGTGATGTCGATGCAGGGAAAACGTTCAGCGTCTGCCGGCTCTCCTCCCTGTCGGCTCGTGCACGCGTGACAGCGGCGACGCCGTCGCTTCAGCGTTCGATCATTAAAAGCGATTTAGACGTGAACTACATCTGTGACGCTAACCAGCGTTTGCACCGTGACACAATCACGTGTGCGCAGCTGACGCGATGGCGAGTCGGTACCAGGTGTAAATGAGCTTTAACGGGATTCTCTGCAACAATTACGCTCTCAAATGTTACAGGTTATACCCGAGTGCACTTCTTATAAATATACTTGATGATTAGCAGGGTAATGTTTGAGAAGCTGTGCACAGATCTCCAAAAGTCAGTTTTCTGAATATCAAAATGTTTTGTTTTTCAAACGATCCACAAATGTGGTGAGCTGCACTTTGGGATTTGAAGGCGCTGCACTGAAGGCTGCAGTCGAACAGCTGGAGGAAAAAAGGAAAAAGACGAAGGAAACGTTCCTGCTCCCTGCTGACATGGATGGGAAGCATGATGAGGTCACGGAAAGATGTGGAGGAGGATTCATGGCAGTGGGCTGCCTAATGCTGGGCAGGCGGGTCTACCGTGCTGGGACAGGTCACCTGCTCGGCCTGATCCTGCTGCGTTTTCTGCCGGCTGTGTAAAAAAGGACTCATCTGCTAAATGAGGTAATAAAGACGCACCGGAGCTCTTATTACAGCTGCTACGTAGACGCTTCCCAGGAAAGACTGACTATTCGACCGCAGCCCGAGTAAAGCAGCGTTACGTATGAAAAATCAGAGGAACCCAAACGCAGCGCCTGGCAGGTGCAGGACCCCAAGCAGCTGCACGCCACAGGCCACCTCTGCAGGTCAGTACTCAACACAAAAGGCTCAAACGGATTCTAAGTGTTTAAACCGGCAACAACAGTGAAGTGATAGCACCATTCAAAACCAGAGCACCATAGGAGAAAACAAAAAAGGGAAGAACAATTAAAGACGTGCTGCAGCTTCCTCTCATTGTGATGACATTTAGCGTTACGTGGCGCTGCTTTCAGCTGTGACCAGCGGGGACTTCTGCGAAGAGTGGAACCACAGCGGGCTTTCAGAGCACATCACATGTCACGCTTATGCCGTCAGATCTGATGAATCATGCTGAGCCGCAGTAGGCGGCATGATCTGTAATATAAAAGCAGCTGAAACTGCATTTGGAAAAGTGGGTCATTAAAACTTGGTCATGCATGAATCCTGCACTGCAACGGGGAAGACAATGCGAGCCTGTGGCTGGCGCGCTCCCAGCTGCTGAGAGGGTGACATGACCACACGTGAACTGAGAAATGTGATGTCAGCGTTGCTCCCACAGGAGTCTGAACGAAGGCTTAAGGCCGCCTGTGAATCGCGCACCCCTGCGATAACAACGCTCTCTGAAAGGCCGCCTGGTCAGGTGTCTTCTCTCATCCTCGCCGTGCATGTTCCCGCAGGCAGCGCTGGCTCACCGTGACGCGCCGCGCGCTCTGACGAGTGGATTTTCCTTCATTTGGATCCTTCGTGGATGAAGCGCCGTCGAGAGAAGCGATGTCGTACAGCCGAGGTGATTACGTTTAAGCAAAGTAACCGACATGGCAAGACTGTGGCATGTTCACTGCGGCGAGACATTTATAGTCTCCACACAGACATCAAATCACACGAAAACGAACACGAAATACAAAATTCCTCAAACTCTTTGTGCAAATCGGACTCTGCTCATACTTCAGCTGAATAACAGCGAGAACTCGATGAATACGCCGACACGGAACAAAGCAACGACATAAAAACGACGCGGTCAAGTAAAAGCTATCTGATAACATAGACGCAGATGATCTACCTGCAACCGTATTCCTTTTCTGTGGGTGGGGATGATCTGGAAAATAATTGTCTTTACAAAGTGGATTTCTGAAAAACGACTAACTAAGCAAATATCACCGCCTAACACAGAGGTTCAAGAGCTAAGGCTAAACTTTTCAGACACTCAAACAAACAAGCGGGGTTCAAAAGTACTGCAACCAGTCCTGTGGCCAAAGAGAAATACAGTAGCACCAAAATATTAGAATAAAGGGAAAGTTTAGAGAGACAGAGAGAGAGAGGGGGGAAGGTAATCTCAGTCTCTCTGCCTCTCCGGGTCTCAACAGCCTTCCCTCCAGTGGAATGTATGAACTCAGCTCGGCCCGGAGAGGTGTCCGATCTGGGTCCTGGCTGGAGAATAACAGCTCCTCTGACCAGATATAGGACCGGGCGTCCGTGTGATGGCGTCCCAGTTAGATCCCACGCTCCTGCGACGGAGGCAGAGTGAGGGGTGCTGCTATGAGGCTCAGTGGGAGGGTTTCAGGCTTACTGTGTGAGTGTGCAGGACCCAAAGATGGATGCCGGATGCTCGTGGAGTCAGTGTCCCTGGCACGTCTTGCAGCACATTTGTCTGAAATATGGCCGGCTGCAGAACTTGAACCTGAGCACCAGGGGGCAGTAGGCCACAGTGTTCACATCTTTGCACTCTGAGGGGGAGACAGACAAAAGCTTGATTGGTGCGTCATCTTTGTATGTTCTCACCGTTCAGCCCGACTGCTTAATGCGTCGGCCCTGAAAGCTCAGTCGCACTGCAGTTTAAGAAAACGCAGGTAGAGAGAAAAACGCTGCAGAAGTGTTTTTCTCTCTCGCACTAAACAATCCTTTGTTTGCACTTTCTGTCGTCTCAGCAGCTGGTCCGTCGTTAAAGTCTTTATAAAGGATTTATATTTTATTCATATTCTGTCTCCATCTATTGTGTTTTATTCGACTTCCTTCATGCTTTGCGTGCTTTTGCATTGTTTTTCTATTTGCTGGTGTTGTCTAAAGTTGTAGTCTTCAGCGGTCCCCAACCTTTTTTTGCACCACCGACCGGTTTATGTCCGACAATATTTTCACGGACCAGCAGACATCTATCTGCTTAGCACTTTTATTTTTGTTTTTATTTAAGTGTTGTCTGACAGTATGTTTTGCACTGAAGCACCGCAGCAATTTCCTAACGTTGTAAACCTGCTCAACATAAAACCCTTTCTGATTCTGATTTAAGGTCTCGCGGATAAATACAACAAAATCAAAGCAGCACCAAAAAAAGAAGATTTATTTATAACACACGGGAAAATACCCGGGGAAACCGAGTTAACGATAAAAACTTTAAAAAAAAAACCCTGGAAACCATAAATGTCACACCCGAGCCTCAACTCTGGCGGCCCGGTACCAAACGACTCACGGCCTGGTACCGCCCGAGGGTTGGGGGCCGCTGGTCCACTCGCCCTTAGCACGATTAGCATCTCTTTTGATTCTTGTTACACTGAAAATGGTGTAATCCGATTACACCATGTCAGCTGGTACCACTGCTAACTGGTCAACCAGTTTAACTTAAATGAACAAGATCAGCACAACAGATTGAAGCTAAACACAACAAGCGAAACTTAACTCGGGTGCTTTCACTTAAATCTACACAAGACAAATTAAAAAAATATATTTTAATGCTCGTTGTTATTTAAAGTTGTGCTGCAGTTTGTTTATTATTGTTTGCCACCCCAAGCCCTACTTCCTATTTCACTTTCTGGTTACTTTGAGTCAAATTTATTTTGCTCAGTTTATTGTTTTCTTCCTCTTTCGTGCCAAGTTTGTTCCTGCGAGTCCGTCCTCCCAGGTTAGGTACTTCCTGTTTTACTTTGGTAGTCCGCTGTGACTTTGCTGTATTTCTGCTTCACTCGTCTAATTGTTTCGCCTCGTTACCTTTTGTATTTAGCGCCTCATTCTTCCCTCGTCCTTTGTGTAGTCGTCCACATTACCATATACTTACTAATATATCCGCTTGAGGTGAAAATGTTTGCTTGTGTTTTTGGAACATATTATGCTTTCATTTTGCATTTGGGTCCTCACACCGCTGCCACGTTCCCCACAGCTCATCGTCACAATTTCAGATTTGTTCTTTAGGCTTTTCGTTACTAAAGCACATAATTTGTTCCAGTTTCTTTAATTGAACAGTTGAAAGGCTGAGATGTTCAGAGGAGGGATGACGGACATGTTTAACTAAAGATGTTAAAGATGTTGTGAACCAGGAGGAAAAGATTTATTGATGTAGTGAAGGAGGGTTAGTGTGACAGGAGGACAGGGTGAGTGGACGCAGATGATTTCCTGTGGCGACCGCTAAAGGAAGAAGATTCGTTTTATTCAACATTACGTTGCAGGACAGTCAAAGAAGGCAGGAAGCTCTCACCTTCAGGGTTTTCTATGCTGACGGGCAGACTGGTGTCACATTTACTCTTGCACTGCTGCATGGCTACAGGCCGCTGATGATCCAGACACTCGTTGGAGGGCTGTCCCGTGTGGGTCAGACACTGCACTGAGCGCATCTCCTGACCCAGACCACACTTTGCAGAACACTACAGCACAAAGACGCACGTTTAGAGACACAATGAATCCTGCGCTTACAACTGCAGTCATTTCACTGAGAACAAAGACATGCGTCAGATGGATATCGCCGTCAATATTAGTGTATGTGAGAGACTGTACGAGTGTACACAGGGCCACGAAAGCGTTCCTGATTCCCTGTTCTTTCATATTTGTCTCTCTTACATGTTTCAGATTATCAAACAAATTTTAACATTAGTAAAAAAATAAACAAAACACATAAAATGCAGTTTTTAAAGGATGATTTAATTTATTATGGCAATAAAAAGCTAAACCAACCTGGCTTCATGTGAAAAGGTAGTTGCTTGAGTTTCATTTCTGCGGCTATAACCAGCCCCGATTACTGCCAGACGTGCCGGATTGAAAAACCACTTAAACTGAAGCTGTGTGACTGAAGCAGGCTAAAAGACACACAACAATCTAAAAACACAGTCTGGAAGTTTTGGGACTGCAGTGAACCACGGTGAGAGCGGTGGTGAACCTCGCAGGCCTGCGTCAGTTCAACTCAGAGTTCATGATTCAACAATCAGAAAGAGACCGGGTCAACGGCGCCGATGGGAGAATGGCTAAAACAACAAAATGAAGGTTTTGGAGTGACTCTGGCGTGTCCTCAAACAGGCGATAAAAAAAGAAACGCTCCGACATGGATGAATTACAACTATTCTGCAAAGAGGAATGGGCAAAAATTCCTCCACAGCGATGTGAAAGTCAGATATCGCAAACGCCTGATTTTGCAGCTCTTGCTGCCGAGAGTGGCACAGCCAGGTTTAAGGGCTCTGTCACATTTTCCCCCCTAACGACAAAATCATAATTTAAAACCTGTATTTACTTGGGTTGTCTTTGTCTAATATTAAAACTTGTTTGTCTGTCTGAAACATGTAAGTGTGACAAATAAGCAAAAAAACTAAGAAATCAGGAAGGGGCCAATATGTTTCCGAGTCTGTGTTTTACCTCTCCCCAGGGACCCGTCACCCACTGAGGGGGAGGGCAGCGCTGCAGATTACAGCGGACCCTGGAGGTGGGCCGGCCAAGTTTTGGACACTTGGACTCTGGCAGCGTGTCGCCACTCTCCCCACTCTTACACAAAACCACGCGGTGCCTGTAGCCAGGGCCACAGCTGGGGGTGCACTGCAGAGAGAAAAGGAAAGAGAGAAAACATCAGGCAGGAAGGTCGAGAGAGGAAGCCAGGCGAAGGTGCAGCAGGCTGCAGCTTGTAAAACCGCAACTCTCTCAGCAGAGGGCAGCAGCTGTACAGGAAACAAAGCTGAGAAACTACAGAGTTCCTGTAAAACAGCTGGGCCTAATTCCTGCCATGGCTACATTACATAAGACGTCAGAGAAAAGTTGAACCCGGACTGATTTCTGACACTATTTAATTCAGTTTCAATTCATCCAGAACTGTGAGAACAAAGTTTCGTTCCAGGAACAAAGCAGTGAACAAGAAGGACTTTTTATACTGTTGTAGTTAAGCAACAACCAACAAGACGTGTCGCATAAGAGAGTCACGGCGCTCCGACAGCCTTAAACTTCCTCAAACTAGCTGTCACATTCCCCTGTGACGGTTTTAACAGCATGCATTCGTGAGTGACGCTGCATGTTCAGAGCTCCGTGCCCCTGTTGTGTATTTCAAGGCTAAGGTACTCTTACTTTCTGTGCTGGCAGACGTTTGGGTTTCTTGGGTTCAACTGGAAAAGAAACGACTGCTTCATCCGAGAGGAATTTCTCAAACTCAGGCATTGCTTCAAAATCAGACACGAGCTGCCTAAAAAACACAGCAAGAGTGCTCTCTTGGGAAACGCTCAGATGGCCGGCCTACCTCCGACCAGTCCAGGGCCAGCCATTCAGGGGGGCAGCTGTGGTTGTTGCAGGGCTCAGTGAATGAAGGGCGAGGGGGGGTGCAGGCTGAGTCGTCCAGGATCTTCTCCTCCGTTGTGGAGATCCTCCTTTTGCATAACACCTCCCGAGTCCGCAGGCCGCCGTTACAGCTGCGGCTGCACTCTGACCACTCTCCTGTCCACCAGCTAGAAGATGTGTGGATGCGTGTGACGTAACACAAACGAGGACAGTGTAATGACAATAAAAGCAGGGAGATGATAGCATAAAAAAGCAGAGCACAGGTAGAATAGGTGCAAACGTGCCAAGCTAATAAACACAAAACAGCCCAAATCATAGAAAGAGTAACAGGAACCTAAACTGAAACCTGCAGTTTTAGACAGATATAGAGTACACAGTGATAACAGACGTTTCAGTGGAAATCCAGAAATCTCATGTGAGTCCACTCACGTTGGGGAGCACGGCTCAGTGTTGCAGGATCGTCTCTTCTCTTTGGGTTTGCTCTTCTTGTCACAGAAGTGGTTGTAGACGGCTGACTGATCCGCCTGCTTCTTACACACCACCTGCTGGATCTGCATACCTACAGGCAAAAGCGTCTCTTATTAACACGTTTAAGGCGTCGACCATAATCATTTAACTCAACTCTATTGATATGGTGACAAATCACAATAACAGTCGTCTCAAGGCGCTTTATATTGTAAGGTAAAGACCAGCAACGATCAAATGAGCCCCTCTGAGCAGGTACTAGGCAACAGTGGGAAGGAAAAACCTTTTAACAGGAAGTGACCTTCAGCAGAGCCGGGCTCGAGAAGAGCAGCTACCTGCTGCGAGCGGCTGGTAGGGAGTAAACATTGTCCGATCGAGCGTCATATTGTACGCAGTCGTGTCTTAAATGCTCGTTTAAGCTGTGAAAGCCAGGGAAGTCTACTTTATAACACATCTGTGTAGGTTCTCAGTCATCCAGGTGATGTTTGCCTCCTTAGACTTCAAGGTGAAGCTTCCACAAAGAGAGCGCAACAAACAAAAGCAGCTGTCTGAATGTTTCCTTCTATATTCACAGCCTCCACGCCAATTCATCCAGAGGGAAAACAAGTTCTTATCACGTAAAGCGAAATGGGTCATTAACTCACGAACGCCGGGGAGGAAAAATAAAAGTTGGCTACGTGTGATACTGCTGAAGCTTACGGAGATGTGCTCCAACACCTCTGGCTTCGACTCCAAGAAAACTCCAGTGTCTTCTCCGGGTCAGCGCTCGCCTACTGGGATTTATGCCGCGGGCTTGTGTGTGTGTGTTTGTGCGTGTTTAGAGAGAAACACAAGCGTGCATCGGGTCAAAGCTCCTGACCAAAACATTCTTTGTGAAATTCTTTCATATTTGTTAGATGAGGAAATTCAGATTACTCTCTCGAGTCTGCTGGAAAAACAGGAGACGGCCGCGCACCGAGCAGCTACTTAGCTTAGCGTAAAAACTGCAAACACAGGAGCCGGCCTGAGGTTAAGAACACGTTGCATGAGTGAAACAAGCAATCATGGCTTGTGTCCTTGAACGCCAGTGTATTTGTGATTTCATACATTCAAAAGCGAGTTAATCCCAGCAGCTTGGTGTTTGCGTTGGAACAAGTTCATCTAACATTAGCAGCAGATTATTTTAGCTACAACCAGGTGCAGCCGGGGAATCGAGCCGCCGGCACCCGTTTGTGTCGTCTACCTCCAGCGCAGAGAGCTGAGCAGCGAGACCACGAGGTGTAGTGCCAGGCAAAGCCATTCAGAGGATCCCTGCTGAGGGGCGGGTTGAAACGATAGTGTATCCCTGGGTTTTCTTCCCTCACCAGCACCTATACGAAAAAGGAAAATTCAAGCTGACTCACTTAGTATTGCCTCCTTTTCAGAAGGCCTGCTCGGAGCGTCTCTGCTCTTGTTCTTACCATGACGAACAGGGTGATGTTTGTCGGCCCCAGAGCTTCGAGACTTTCCGGCCCATCGGCGGGCCGCCTGTAGTGGAACGTGGTGCCGGCGATATTGAACCTGCGTGGCGTGTCAATGTTGAGCTTCCCATTGATGAAGTACTGATCGCCTTTACTCTTCAGTGCTGGGGTGCAGTGACATAAAAGATTATTATGTGCAACGACTTGTTTTTAACTACTTGCATACTAATCTAACAGGGCATCGTCTTACCAAGGTAGTTGAGGGAGATGTTGAGCTCCTGTATGTGGATGAACACGGACCCTTTGGGAATTCTGACCACCTCTTCATAACCTGAGACACATAAAGCCACACAAAGTCAAAAGGTGAAAACTGAGCGAACGAGCTTTATTCTCCCAGGATCACGGGAGTGATGCATAAGTAGTGTTTAGCTTCGTGGGACGCCGATGGGCTAAGCAGAGGCTATAGATTCCAGCTGCATTCCTGGGCAGCGGTCCTCGGCTCTTTGCTCGAGAGCGAGAACTATGCCAAGAGCCAACTTCTCTCCTTTTTCCTTCCATCTGTTTTGGTCTCTTGTCCCCTTTTATGCTCGTCTCACCTCCAACCGCTCTCCCACTGCTTTCCTCGGATCTGTTCTGCCGTGAGGCCAGCAGTCCAGCCGATGCAGCCCTGTAAATAACTTCAGCTCATAGAGGAAGAAGGAATGAACAAAAGAAGAAATAAAGTATACCCCGTGACCTGAGAGTGACCCAGCTCCGGGTCTGTAGGAGGAGATGCTTACTTGAAAAGAGTGAGAAGCATTTAGCCTCAGACAAAGAGTAGCTGTGTGGTAAACAGAGAGCAAATGATCTGTGCAGCACCCGGACCCGGCTTCTCACTGCCTATCACAACCAGGCCGGCAGTGAGGCAGGTTGACTGGCCGGAGACTTGAAATGTCTACAAATGTGCCAGTGCCTTTTTTCACCAGCAGTCCGAACACATTCAAAGGAATCCTACTCATCTGCCCGGTACAGTGAAACGGTCTGACAGGAAGTCATAGATTTAGGTCCCACATCGTGCTCCGCAGCTCTACTGGAGGTCAAAAGCTCCACAGGGAGCCCTGAAATCACCGAAACAGAGAGGAAGAGAAGCACTGCCTGGAGGCTTTAGAAGTTTAATGAGATCAAAATCTCGCTGTGGACACGACTGAATGATTCTGCTACTCATAACTCTGCCGGCGACCAGAATAGGCCGTCCTGTGCCTGCAGTTTGAGTTTGGCTGGAGATGAGAACATGCTGTGATCAAGTTTGTGAGTTTACATTTAAAATCCAAGTGAGCCACATCTGCTGGTTGTACTGATAAAAATGTATTGTGCCAAAAAATCTGTAGCCACGTTTGTCCATGTGGCCCCAAAGATGTTTAAACCCCATCAAACACCTTTGGGATGAACTTCAGCACCGGCTGTGCTCACCAGTGCCTCCTTAACTGGTCTGGGCACATCTGCAGACTGCTGCAGCTGGTTCTGAAAACCTTCCAAGAAAATGTTACAGCAGCACTCATGGTTTTGAAATATGGTGTGCAACTACCACTAACAGTGCTTGTTCTGTAGCTGCGCTGTTATTGCACAGATTGGAGTGGGTGTTCGACCGTGGCCCCTCCGCCTGTATCGTCCTTTGCAAAGACACAGATCAAAAGTTGGCTCCAGCTGCAGGGCAGCATCACTTCAGCCTCACTAATGGACTTTCTTTTTTTAAAGGAAACAATAAAGTGAGATATTTTGAGGTTAGTGGATCCCTCGGCTTGGGGTTGACAGGCTGGCCTGGCCACTGTGGTTCAGCTGCCTGCTCAGGGTGTGTCCCTGACAGTTGGGTGAGAGACTCTGGAGTTGGTGTTGTGGGGAGAAAGTAACCCGAAATAGATCCGTCGGCAGCAGGACCTCAAGCCACGCTGGCCGGACCTGACCTAAATCTGTCTGCCACGTGTCCCTGGGTGGCCAGTGGATAAATGCACCAACATGTATGTAGTGTATGGTGTATGCAACATACGATTATATCTGCACGTTCCTTAAGTGTTTTCCAGGAGTTTTGCTGTGCGTCCGTATGACCCTGGGGTGGAATTTGATGCAGATGTGACGTTTGGTTTCCTTTTACACGTCAAAACAACGTCCAACTACTTTTATTTGGCAGCTGGCCTGTGCTCTGTCTTAATGCTGCGACACCGTGCAGGTTAAACCCACTAACAACATTTTGTTATGAAGGTATGCAGATGACATGCAGGCATATCTTTCTGAAAACTCGAAGCTGATGGACGGATGCATAGACTCCTGTGGCATTCATATAAAAAGAATATTCAGGAATTTATAGACTTTGTAAAACAGGAATTGCCTTTTTCCCCCAGGTGCTAATGATAAGTGACTGTTACAATCTGTACGGCCAACCGAAAGTCTGGAGTGCATCAACTCTCACCTGCTATGTGTAAACACATCATTAATCTCGAAGCATTTATCAGACAAACTCCGACTGCAACAGGTGCTGAAATAAAAGATTGCGTGTGGACGTGATGTAGAGTTTAGTTACCTTTATCGTGTAAATAACCCTTGCAGCACGCTGCTGTGAGCAGTTTGCATGAGAACAGACAATTAATTTATATATTTTGAAAGTCTGGGATATCCTAACTCACACCGCAAGGCAGCTTTCCAAGGTGCACTCAGACTCCAGAGCATCCAAATGTGCACATTTCTGGGTCAACAGATAAATTACATTGCATAATTTCTCGTGGCAAATACCTCAACTTAATCCAAATCTCGGAGAAGTGGACCCCGTTCAAATATTGAAAGTAAAAGCAGTAAGTCCCCGCCCCAAATAAATGAATCTTTATCTACTGAGAACAACACAGCAGCATTTTACACATTGACCGGTGATTATTTTTAGTCCTCTACCTCCTTCTGGCAGCGAGTCGTTGAAGACTCCCTCCACAGACGTGCAGCTGCTCCCGTCGCCGCCGCAGATCCGGCAGCGGTCCTCGCGTACGTCTGAGCCGAGGACACGGTCGCAACCGACGTGCTGCGGGAAGGGAGAAACTAGTGAGCCGCAGGGTCACTCGGGGTCACGGGTGAAGGGGCACAGTCAGTAAGTGGAGAGGTGTCAGAGGCCGGCCTGAGGGATTACCTCCTAATGTCTTCCAGGCCACTTTTTCAAAACAGAAATATCAGATGGTAACTCCAGATGTGTTTTTCTGATCCTGTGCAGACATAAAGCTCTTAGGTTGCTAAACTCATAGCTGTCGACATAAATAAATTTCATGATGAGCGTTACAGGTGGTTTTACTCAAACTGTTTTACAGCGAAGCAAACCTAAACAAAAGTGCAGAAAACGAATAGCAACTGCTCTTATTCTCATATATTCCTGTGGCAGCTGCTTATTGTACAGCAGGATAATTAGGCTTACGTTTATTATGACTTTAACAGCGATTGGATCAGAATTAAATGAGTCAAAATGCTGATTCGTCCGGTGGCTTTGTGAGGAGGGGGTGAGATATAAAAGCTTATAATCTTAGAGATCCCAACACGTGTTGCCCAGATCGGGTTTCCCCGTCCTCAAACAGCAGAAAATGAAACACATACCACCTCTGTGTCCATTCGATCAATCTAACTAAATACAACAAATATAAACATTGATCCAGAAACCGTTATTTTAGAGCTGAAACAATGACTCAGTGAATTAGTTATTGGCACCCATGTCACAACAAACCAGGAACGAGTTCCTCAAAGATTTGAATTTGATGTTTTTCTTTGAATTCAATTCAATTTTATTTACACAGCATCAAATCACAACAACAGCTGCCTCAAGGTGCTTTATATTGTACATACAGAGAAAACTCAATGATCATATGACCCCCTATGAGCAAGCACATGTGACTCTACCCCTGATTGTGCTCCTAAATGAAAAGGTCGATCATTCTTCCCTTATTACAATCGTATTTTTTTTAATGGATGTACACACAAAGCAATAATTTGTAAAATGTAACTGAAATATATCAAATCAAAAGTTAATTGATTCAAATAATCAGTGGGGGAAAATGTGCTCGGTGCCAATCAATTCAAGTTTATCTGCCTAGAATCCACTAAACCTTTGAGTGCACCAAAATTTGGCGATGATCCTTTCAAGAGGCGTCCCACCCAAAACCACATGCTGCCAGTGGATCATAAAAGCCGTTAGTTATGTATATTCTGTCACAGTAAGTTTTACTTATATAGTGCCAAAATCACCTCAAGGCACTTTACCTGTAGGTAAAGACCACACAGTATTAGAGAGAAACCCCCTATGAGCAAGCACGTTGGCGACAGTGGGAAGGAAAAACTCCCTTTTAACAGGAAGAAACCTCCGACAGAGACAGGCTCAGGGAGGGGCGGGGCCATCTGCTGTGACAGAAGGAAGACAGGACAAAGACACGCTGTGGAAGAGAGCCAGAGATCAATAATTATATAATAATAATACTAATAAATCAGATTTACGGGTTTAAGGTTTCACATCATTACTGTATTTAAGTTAATTTGCAGTCACTGGTGTACACTGTAAACTCTTTGGTTTATTTGCTTCCAATACACTTTCTGCTTTATTTTTTCTTCTTTAACTTCTCAGTTACGTATCTGATACACACTGAAACATCCATCAAAATGCTGCATGTACCACAGCAACTTCATTAAGTGGACGCATCATATTTTGCTTTGTTCTTCCTACGTTGCTACACACAGACTGCATGTTTACAAGGTGAAGTAGTTTGTAGTAACTCCCCTGGATGAACGCTGCACTCCAACTAGGCTGTTCGATTTATCCAGACAATTCCTTTTTCAATCTTCGAGACCCCACAGACATTCCCCAACAGAAGAGTTCTTGTATAAAGACATACCGATTCTCCCTCAGCTGCCCCTCGTTGGGCTGAGCCGCCCTGCTGCTTCCTGGGAGAAAGCACATGCCTCAAACCTGTGCCTGAATGATTTGGGTTTGTTGATTACTCTCACTGGGGCTGTTTGTTTTTGAGCGGCTAATTTGCACTGTTCTCGGTAGATTGTGTTGATTTTACCGAAATAAACCTGCTGCATCTTTGTTTATAGGTTAGCGCATTGTTAGCAGATCACCCGCAGAAGTTTCCACTCCTATCGACGCATTTTTGCAATCGAAGCGTCACGCTAACTTAAATCTGGCCCTAGATTTTAGTTTGACATGTTGTGAAAGAAACTCAGTCATGAAAATGACCAAACCCACTGCAAGACAATCTAAAATAATTGAAACTTCATGTAGATTTTATCTTAGGAATGTCAAGTCGCAACTGTGCCAAAATGAAATCTTCAAAAATCATCCGATCCACAGAATCCTCTTTGGTTCTTAACCGGGCAGATCAGCCCGTGAGCGCACAGGTCGCACCTGCATTTACCTGACAGGTGTTACTAATGTTTTCTACACTCTATATTTGCACCAAAGGGGACAAAGAAATAGACCCCGGCAGATGTTTGCAACAACACGTTGTCCTCAACATCTGTTCCCCTGCCCTTTCCCACCTCCCACACGTCCATCGTTCTTTCTGTTTCTCCTCTCTCTGATTGTTAGACGGCAACTTTGCATCCAAAAGCAGCTTGAAGTCACAGATGTGATGAGAAAGAGATGTCTGTGCAGTTTAGCTAAAGTTTTATGTGTGCAATAAACATATAAGAGGTGGACTGCAGACAAAGAAACTGCACGAACAACGGAAAGGATGGGGTGGAAAGTTGGGACAGGGAGAGAAAGGAGTCGAGAGGTGTAGAGGGAAAAAAGAAAAAGCGAGAGATAATAAGAGCGGAGTGAATGAAAGCCAGCCTGCAGCGCAGACAGACTCACAGCTGAGCTGGAGGGTCACCGAGTTCCTACAGAGCAGAACAGAGCAGACTACAGAGGGAAGGAGGGAAGGAGGGGGGGTGTTGATAAACAAAGTCGTCTCTTTGGATGGAACTTCCTCGGCTCCAGTGAAACCAGTCTGAAGCACTTTTATTAAAGGAGCTTACTGGGGGGTAAGTGGCAGCGGAGGGGAAGCTGAAAAATAAAATCTTTTGGCACAAAACTGAGCTACAACTATTAAACAACAAGCTGGATATCCTGAGTAGATTTTTCTTCTCTCTGCCCTCGCCACAGTGGAAGTGCATCCAAAATAAACCCACTGGGACTCAGTGGGATCCATGTAAGCTGCACTACGTTACCACCAGGGTTTCTTTTGACTACATTCTTCTACAGACGGGCCAAAATCCACAGCAGTTTGTTACTTTGTTTTCATTAATGAGCTTTATGCTCACTGACAGGTTAAGCATGTTATTTAGAGGCTGCATTAGGTTGACAAACATTAATGTTAAACCACATGGTTACTATTCATTGCTGAGCAGTTTGATTGGTGGTTGGTTCCCGTGGTTCAAAAAAACCTCCTTGCGATCGCTTTGGTTGCCGTAGTTGCCCATAGCGTGAAGCTTGGTGAAGCACAAACCAGGAACAAAGACTGTTTGTCTGTTTACCACGAAGCAAACATGGTCCAGCCCTAAACCCACACCGTTTACGGCTTGCTTCGCACTCACCTACAACTACTTACTGAATCGTTGGCGGGCGTTTGCAGACAAGTCGGTGCCGTCTATGCAAACTAAAGGCGACGGACGTGCAACCATCAAAGCAAAAACCAATGAGCGACACACAGCGGTCCCTCGCTGTCACGCGGTTCACCTTTCACGGCCTCGCTGCTTCGCTGATTTTTTTTTTGTGCAATTTTGCATGCTTTTTTTTTTTTAAACAGCGCATTGTGTTCTGCGTCCTGATTGGCTGTAGACCGTTGTCAATCAATCTCCTCCGTGCCGTGTCAGAATGCATTCAGCTTGTCAAATTTACATAAATCTTCGATCGCTAGCAGCGTGACTCTGAAGTGCTGCACTTTATGTTTGCAGGTTTTCTCCCCAACAAACAACAATGTCGACGAAACGTTTTGCACAGTCAAATGCAGCTGCGGTAGCACCCAGGAGGCAGAGGAAGATGCTTAAGGAAGGTAGACGTTACCGTGTTTTCCAGATTATAAAGCGCATTAAGCAAAACAAAACAGTCAGATACGTCAAACTTTACTCAACTCATTCTTCTTGCTTCCTCTACTTCTGTACCATGTTCTGGACCTGGAAACAGGGTTTGGTCTTTGGCTTCATTCTATAATCCTGGACTTATTTTTCTACGAAGGTCTGAACTTTGAGAGTTTAAACACGAGATAAAGTTTGAAAATGTTTATGCCTATCATTATTTTAAGAACGCAACACCCGCGATAAACGAGGGACCGCTGTATGCTTACATTTCTCCTTAACAACCAGTGGTTGCCAGGCAGTTGCCGACTCGTCTCGATGCTTGTGTGACCGAGCGTTAGGAGGATTACTGTAAGAACTTCGGGGGGGTTGCATGCCAAAGAAGCCGATAGAAGAGCTTCGTGTAAAAATGTTACGCGGTGACACGTCTGAACCCCTAACGAGGGATTTAAAGGGGCTGAGGAGCGCTCAGTGCACAAAATGCACAAAATGCCACAGAAATCAAAATTCAAAAAGGATAATAATCCTAATAATGTTTTTAAGTGGTTTAGATTACGAGAGCATTAGTAAGAGGAAGGCTGCTGAGCAGCTGACTGTGATGACTTGCAGCTTTTAGTGTGTATACTACTTAATGGCGGCCGTCCAGACCCTTGAAAGTGACTATAAACAACATTATCTTAGATGAAAACAATTTTATGTTGAGTCCTTTTAAGCCGTCTCCTCACTTCTAATGGCTGATATTTTGGCTGAAGGCAAACACGTGCAACTCACCTTACACTCTCCGTTTACACACACGTCCAGAGAGTCGTCTCGGCACGGCGTGCCATCCACCACAGCGGGAGAGCGCTCGGTGTAGAAGTTGTATCCTTCTGCGAGGCAGTTGAGAGAGCAGGGCTTCACCCCACCTGGATATCCAAACAGATCAGTTTATCACTGAGATGATATTGGAGGACATTTTCAAATAAATCCCCCAAACTGGTGATTCTGACTGCAGAATAACAGGTGCCTAATAGGCCTCCTGTGGGCTTTTTCTCCCATCTTACCTACTGATAGTACAAATGCGCCTCTGATTTAGCCACTCTGACACAACTCTAACCAGTGTGAATGTGGGATAATATGGAAATGAGGGTAAAAGCATCATATCCTGACAGGGCTGCAGACAGAACAGGCAGACTGAGAGAGAAAAGAGTGGAACGGTACAAGTACAACCAAAGTACAAGCAGCTGAATGTAATTACATCTCTGCTTTTGTGGCACATATGGACACGAATCTGAGCGAGACTTCTGTTGGGAATCGACATTAGCATCCACAGCAATTACATGGAAAAGCCAATCAGCTGAAGTAACGCGTTATATGGGACATTTCTTAAAGTATTGATGCTGTAAAATGAATTTTGGGGGCAAAACAGAGCGACAAACACAAACGTGTACATGCATGTGTAATATTTATTATGCAAACATACCAACATACTTAAATCTAAGTATGTTGTGCATGCACACGCACACACAGCATTGCTAAAGGTCTTCTCCTGCCAGGTGGCATATACTGTATCATTCATTAATCTGTGCACTTTGCCAGCTGCTCCACTATTTGAGTGACTGGCGACATCAGCTTGGCGTGCGTTTGTTTGTGCTGGCAGCGCTAAAGCAGGTACAGCGCCGGGCCGCAGAGAGAGAGCGAAAGAGAGTTGGAGAGTTTGTGCTGGCAGAGCTCGCAGACAATAAAGCGGTCCGACCGCGGAAAACTACAATTCCCATGGTGCCTCGCTTTGGCAGGGCAATCACAGCAATCACTGCAGCAGCAGGGTGTGTGTGTGTTATAACCTGCAGGGTTTTGGTGTATGGAGTGTGAAAGTGGAATGTGAAGGCTGTTGGACCGAGAACAGTAACGGAGAGCAGCTCGACAAAACGCTTATATGGAGAGAGGCTTTTTAACGAACTGTCCTTGGCTGTCTGCGCCGAGAGAGAAAGGCTGCCTCTGTTCTCCGTGTCGGAAACAGAACTCGGAGACGGCTTGCATTATGGCGAGCTGGATAAAGCAAAAGGAGGGGAGTCGTCTGTGGGGGGGGGGGGCAATGACAGAGAAAGAATAAGGGAAAGTGAAGCAGTCTCCACCGAGCGTGACGTTATAAGGAAAAGGCTAAAATGAGCATTTGAGGACAGAGGAGTGATCTGGCCTCAGCGCAGGGCAGAGACGATGGCAACGCTCCTATTTTAACAGCTGCAAGGGATTTCCATTGTAAAATCAGCTGACTTGATGAAAGGAGCACTTGTTGCCTCGAGTTGGAATCGGATGGCTGACCGTCTCTGTAACCCATTATGTTACTGGAGGGCCAGATTAAAGGCAGTTATGTCGCTGAAACTATTTATCTTTCGCGTCCAGGTTCAGCGTCTAGTGCTCATCAGGAGCGAGGAATTCCTGCAAGGCATTGTGGGATGCATGGCTCTCTGCAGCCAGCATCTGCAGGCCAGACAGGGGCGAGTCTGCAGCAGCAGGAGCTTCGATTCACGTTTTGCTCTCTCTCCACGCATGCACGCGACAGTCTTTACCCTCGTCTCCTCTTTTCCTCTCTTGGCTCGCGTCCTTCTCACCTTCATCTCACCTGTACTGCCCTTTTATTCGATCCTAATATCACAATTCTACGCGCTCAAGACACAAACCGCGGTCCAACTGTTTAAGCAGTGAAACAAGGAGAGCAGGACTGACATCTCATGGAAAACTTTCCTTTAAGCCACATTTTTAAAGGTAAACAGGATTTTAACGAGCTTATAATCACTCAGCAGATATAGCATGTAACCCATATGATTCAGCTTATCCAGTAATCACTGTGTTCTTGCTGTTCAACACAGGAGAGCATTGTGTAAAGATGTGGATGGACTGATCTTTTAGGTAAGTAGTGGAGTAAAGAAGTAACTGAATTATGATGCGACCTTAACCTTGGATTTAATCTATGTTGAATTCATTCTTATTTTATTTCTATAGCACCAAATCACAATGGCTCTGGCCTCGACGTGCTTTGTGAAGTAGACACAATAACACAGAGAAAACCCCAGACGTCAGATGCTGCCCCCCCTTTGAGCAAGCACTCGGCGACAGTGGGAAGGAAGAACTCTGTGTTAAAAGGAAGAAACCTCTGGCAGAACCAGGTTAGGGAGGGACTGGTTGGAAGAGAGCCAGAGATTCAGAAGAACTAATAGATCAGGGGTGTCGAACTCCAGGCCTCGAGGGCCGGTGTCCTGCAGGGTTTAGATCTCACCCTGGGTCAGCACACCTGAATCAAATGATGAGTTCATTACCAGGCCTCTGGAGAACTTCAAGACACGTTGAGGAGGTCATTTATCCATTTAAATCAGCTGTGTTGGATCAAGGACACATCTAATCCCTGGAGGACACCGGCCCTCGAGGTCTGGAGTTCGACACCCTTGACCCCTGATACGAGCAAGTTTGAGAGACTCAGTAAATGGAAAATGGACTGGTTCTTCTGTACTACCGCTACCTGAGCACTCTAACTGCTTTATACAGCCAGCCGTATTCACCCTCATTCATTCAAGCACTTTTTCTGCATAGGTGCTTTCTGTCTAACATTCACACACATTCATACTCTGATGGATCCATCAGAGAAAAACTTGGGGTGAGTGTCTTGCCCAGAGATATCTGCTAACCTCCTGATTAGTGGATATGTTCATTATTTTACCTGCAAACCACCACTGACTGACCTGGTCTGGTCACACCTGATGGTCTGGGAAACGTCTGCTAGCTCACATTAAACTCGTGCACAAACCCAAGAGAGACGAGCACTACTCACTCACCTCCTCTGTAAGGCCTCCAGGTGTAAAATTTCCCCCGAAAGGGGATGCTATCGAAGTTGGAACACTGAATCTCTCGGAAGTCCCGAGAGCCTGCGGGGCAGTCCTGTAACATACACGTGTGCACGCAGTTTTATACGTGCAAGCAGATAAAACACATTCATTCCAACCGTAGTCCTCTTCTTGATTATAGTGGTTTGACTAGTTGATGAGAGCAATAATGATGATGATGATGATGATGATGAAGAGCTGTAATACTCACATCTATATTGCAGGACCTGAAGCGTTTTCTCTCTCCTAGGCAATATTTCCCACCAATAGTTGGCCTGCAGTGACACAAAGAGATCCGACGTCCATCACACACAGCACTGACTTTCAGCTTTCTTCGTGTTTAAATTCACTGTCACTGCATTATTGTTTTTTCACAAACAGAGCTGCCGTCTGCCATTTTCACATGACTGTTGGTGTTAGACCGTAAACAAATTCAAAGAGAACGAAGCCAAAACAAAGATGCTAAATGGCGCTTAAAACGACACAGGAGAGTGTCGGGCTCAGATTTGGGTCAATCCATTTTCAGTTTAATCAGTTCGAGACCAGGCATCTGGCATCTGTGATTTAAAATGTCATTTTGTGATCATCCCCACTCCGCTGCTGCCTGCAAGAACATCTTGGATTAAATGATAGGACTGATGTTTTCAGCGTGTTTGAGTTTGAAGAAGCAGCATTTAATGGCTCATTTACTTCTGCCCTATGGCTTTGGATTTAATCTAACCAGTAGTGAATAAATACCACTTTGGAAAACTAAAAACATATAATGAAAAGATCCTATTGCAATTCAAGCATCGATTACCAGGCTTCCACTTGCACACATGGGTGGGCTGGCTGTGTCCATCCTGATCTGTGTGTTTTGGATGTTGGGCTATAATCTGGAGATCCTCTGGACTGAAACAACAGCTCTTATAATATATGAATACTTACCATCTCATATGGTCATTTAACTGCAACCACAGAAGCTCCACCCACCTGCTATGCAAGCTTTCCTTTTATGAGGGGCAGCCAATGAGAAGCTACAAGGCTTATTACTGAGGATGAACCGAGACGCCACCCGGAGTAAGTAAGTAAGATAAATATGGTTCACCTTCTGAATCACACTGAGCTGCTTTAGTAAAGTTCAACAATAAAAACATGGAGGACGCGTTGGCTAAGATCAGGTGAGCTAAATCCGTACCTGGGGCTGTCGCAGTGTCTGACAGAAGAGGAGACGCCGCCTCCACATGTCCTGCTGCACTCCTCCCAGGGAGACCACAGACCCCAGCCTCCATCCACACCCTGTGGGCGAGTCCCGTACGCTACGCACACCCTCTTGTAGCACCACTGCACAGTTGCAGATACGTGTAAGTATAGCAATTATCATATATAGTTATATTTGATTTATTTATATAGCACATTTAAGTACAACAAGAGCGTTGACCAAAGTGCTGCACAAGAATACAACATACCTACTAAAATAACTTAGAGTATTGATAGCAAACACCAAATATGAATTAACAAATAACTCTCATGCTGTATTAAAAGCCAGCTTAGGCTGTCATGGTCCGTGGTCCTGTGTCTGTGGAATGCGTGATGCTCGGGTAGCCACACCCCCGGGCTGGGCCATCACCAGCACACCTGCTCTCCATCACGGTGATTACACGGAGATCCACTTAATCCGGCGCTGACGGATGCTCCACGCCAGTCCGTTAGTCATCCCCACAGTGGTAACCAGACTTCCACGAAAAGCGTGCATTCTCTTCTGCTTGAAACTTTGTTTAACCTGCCTACTTCTGTCCAGGTTTCTACTCGGCGTCTGCTACCTGCCTGTCCTCCGGCTCAACTGGATCTCGCGGTGCTCACCTGGCCCACTCGCCATTCCCACGGACTTCCTGCCCCCACGGACTGCCACACTTCCCTCCCGAGCTCCCACGGTCCCGTTCTATCGTAAGCCCCTACTCTAACTCAGTCCTGATATGTTTTCCCTGCTTCCTGGCTCCCTAGTAATCATCTCCCCTTTCTATTGCAGCCCCCCGCCGTCCCGATCCCGGCTTCCTCGTGTCATTGTTTCCCCGGGTTTTTAGTTTCTGTTTTGCTCTCTAATTTCCCCGGGTCGCCTTTCGTTGTTTCAATAAAGTGTCTTTCTGTTAGCTCGGAGTCTGCGCCTGGATCCTTTCGTGCCCGCGCACCGCGGCCCATGACATAGGCGCTACGACTGCAAACGCTCAATCGCCTCTATGAGCCTCAGCCTTGGTAAAAGCAAAAGATCACTTGATCTAAGAGATCTAAGGGGGTATAAGGCTGCAAGAGGTCAGAGAAATACCCGGAGCCTGTGCATCCAGGGCTTTGTAAGGCAACAATAACATTTTTAAATTAATTCTGGACAGGATATGTGCAGCAACATCAGGCGTCGGCATATACGCTCTAATCTCAAAGAGAAAACAAAAGAAACACACGTGACTCACAAACCTACCAACGCATGTTTACTGAGATGATATTTTTCCCTTTTTTAAATTTGTAATCGTGCAGGTATTTGATGACGTGCTTCTTCTTTATTCTCGTGAACACTCGGCCCTCACTTGCAGCCATATTTGGACTTTGTTTTGCTTTACTGCTTTACGCCCTAATTAAAACAAAAGAGCATTATTACCCCTTTCTCTATGGTGTTGGTCTGACAGATGGTTCCCTCTGCAGCGGGAATGCTGGTTGTGATACAACGGTTGCTCTTACTCATGCACCAAAGTTCACTGCAGACTTCCTGTGTGTGTGAATGAAAGAGAGTACAAAGAAAAAAACATTTGAGACGGCGAGACGTGCGATAAAAGAAAAGAAAGCATAAAGCGAGACAACCTGACGGTCAAAACCCAGACGTGAGAGCAGATGTGTGTCTTGTTCACCTTCCTCTCTTCTCCCTCTGTAGCAGTGCCTCCAACACCTGGCGGTGGGGGTTATGTTTTACTGTGTACACGTGCTCTGACCGCGTACTATCAATAATAACGAGTCTATAAAGCAGTTTGCTGTTCCAGATGTCCGCTCACTCTGAACCCGGCTCCGTAAAACTTGACCGTGCAATAAAGTGGATGCTATTAAGCGAAGGTACGATGTTTCACATCACAGATTTGTAAGGAGATTTGAAAGGCGCCTGCGAATGGACGCACGGTGAAAGAAAGTGAGGCTCGTTGTTTAAACAACACCAGTCCACAAGGATTAGCTGACTGTAAAGGCTGGCAGAGGGAGAAAGTGTGTGTGGGTGTTATGGTGGGCACCACATGTGGGATGTGGAGATGTTTTGCTCTCAGATTCTGGATACTCGTCTCAGTCTTATTATTCTGCTGTTTAAGGTTCTGGTTTTTGTGTTTGTTGGATTTGGAGAGTTCCCGTTGTGCTTTCCTGCACTCGTTGGGTCTCGGTTTGAGGCTGTTTGTTTATACGATGCACTGGTTTTTAGTTTGTCTTGGTTTATTATAGCTGACTGTATTATTAATGGTTTCCCGTGTATTTGTTTACGCTCCGGCCCCCCTGCGTCCCCCTGTTAAGTGCTAGTGTTCATACCCGTGTCTGTGGGATTGTCCTGTTTTACTTTGAAGGGTTCATTTGTTCAGTTCTGCTTCCTGTCCGTCTCCCCTGATTCACCTGATTGTTTTCACCTGTAGTTTTCCTGCGTACAGGCTGGTGTGTCCCACGGGTGCTAACCTGTTTATTTCTCCAAAGGTTGATTCTGTTCATCTGGATGTTTTCAGTGGGAGAAATGTTTCGTCATCATCAGGTGACGTCTTCAGTCTCAGCTGACTGCAGGTTTCAACCTTATAAACAGGACATCTGCATAATGACTGAAACCAGCACCACTGAAGGAACAATGGGCTGGAGGTCAGTTCCTTAATCTTAATTATGCAAAAACTGTTTATTTCCATTGAGATTTAAGTTTCTTTGTGGATTTTATTGGTTTTCCATGTTTGTGGACTTTTGATCCCACTGTGACTTTTGTGTTTCTTGGATTATTATTCAGCTATTAAAGCTTCCTTTGTTTGTATCCTATACTTCCTGTGCCACATGTTGGATCCTCTCCAGCTTTAAACACATATAACTGTGTCAACCAAGGTGTTCGAGGCACTGCATACACCTCAAGGGCGGAAACTTAAAAGGGCCTAAAAACAAAAAGTGTGCTGCGTGTTTGTTATTGATGACGACTGCATTGCAACAAACTGCTCCTTTCTGCCTCTCGATGGGTCTCCTGCTGCATTCATAATTGTCTATAACAGCAGGGATACTTAAGACAGGTTAAATACTATCACTAACGCAGCATGAAAGTGCAATTATATGGATGCCTGTTTATGCCACTTTTGCAGAGTTGAAAATTTTTGGGTCGTTATGTTGAACTCGACTACCCCCAAAGGGCAATTCTAAAACTTGGACGTTTTATGCTGATGTTATATGAAAATCTGTCCATGCCGCTTATCCAGGGTCGCGGGGACAGCACCCTGAGCAGAGCCCGGACCTACTCCAGCTTCTCCAGGGAAAGTCCGAGATGTTCCCAGGCCAGCCAAGAGATATAACCTCTCCAGCTTGGTGTAGTGTCTAGTGTAGTATATTCATCTTCCTGTGTCATTGTAAAGACATTTCCTAATTTGTTTGACACTGACCTTTGACCTTAGAGTGTTACATACCATAATGGTGTATTTAATTACATTTACTCACATGGTTGGAACAGAATAGGCTGAAATCTCCAAGCTGGAAAAACTTTTAAGGTGTAGTCGTGCAGTTTGACAATGAAGGTCAAAGCCAACCTCGGTACTCATGTCACGGTATATCGACAAGTCTGAAGACCACCCATAGCAAATTGGAGGTAATGTAAAGTTTTTCAACACACTAACATGAAATCTTTTTTCTCTCCAGTGGCAGAAACAATAAAAACGACAGACATCACTTAAACGTTTGTCCGTGGATCTTTTCAGAAAATATACTGTAAGAAAAAAATATGAATATTGAAAAATTCTGTAAAAGTTGAGCGAAAGATAAGAAAATATACCCACCGCGTATTTGCACTGTCGAGACCTGACGCCGTACTGAAAGCGGCACTGTTCGTCTGCATCGTAGGCCTGACCTGGCGCTGTGGTGGGGTACACAAACTCCTGCTTTGGCGGGACGTTGTTCAGGCAGGAGCCCATACCTGAGCTACAGGTGCAAACGAGGAGACAGAAAGAAAAAACACTAAACGGGCTGCGGTAAGTTTTCCTGCTCCGTCTGCGACTCGGATGTTTCTCTGACCATCAGACATTTTACACCAGTCTTCGTGAGACCGTTCCTTCCTCAACCCTCACATTTACAAATGATTTACACCGCTGCAGATAATCTGACTCACTCCAGGAAGCTGGTGATGTAATCCCGGCTGCAGGCGGACCAGATGAACGGATTTGTCTTCATGGTGATGTGGTCAGCCATCAGCTTGGCAGTCTCCTGGCTGCGGGGCCCGCAGGCGTTCCCCATGCCGTCATGGTTCATCCCAAACCTAAAGCCCATGATGATACAGTGACAACACTTTGAGGCCATGTGGACGGTAATAATCCCTGCAGCAGCGACGGGGACAGTGGAAAAAAGATCACTGTTGATAACCGAGAGGGATCTAAAGAACAGACATGTGAAAGATTACAGTCCACAGCTGTCTGACACGTCCACTTTCCATCTATCAAAAAAATCCCACCAGATGTTTCATTAGTATCATCTTAGGACAGCGGTCTCCAGGAGAACCTGGTACCCTGGTGGTGTTGTTGTTTTATTGGACATCGAGTCTGGGACTGATTTACACCTCATAAAGGCACATCTGTACGGCTTTAAAGGGGCTTAACGTCTTAACTCTCGTGTTATTATGTTTGAATAACAACAAAACGGCCAATTTTGTGTCACACGGGGTCAAGTTGAGAGCTGCCTTTCTAATTAGGTTACTTTTATAATCAATTTCTAAGGAAATTTGTGAGGATTTGTTACTCTAGTATTAAATGCTTTCGCCTGGAAAAAGAAAACACGCCTTTTGTCAAGTCAAAGATTTTACACATCAAGACGTGATTAAAGAAATATCATCAGAAAATTATTGAAATGCAACCCCAGACGTATGAACGGATTTTGATATTTTACATA
Organism: Aulonocara stuartgranti; assembly: GCF_965226115.1. Taxonomy (NCBI): domain Eukaryota; kingdom Metazoa; phylum Chordata; class Actinopteri; order Cichliformes; family Cichlidae; genus Aulonocara; species Aulonocara stuartgranti. The sequence continues at coordinate 39,525,067 of NC_138953.1, forward strand.
ACAACAAACTAAAAGCTGAAATTCAGAAGCAGCGTGAGAAAAACTAAGCACGCCTCTCGATTCAGAAGCTTGCAGAAGCTTTAGCAGCGATAACTTATTATTGTTTCCTGTGACTCTATCGAGTATCTCGCATCATTTGACTCCCCAATCTCACTCTGACTGGGCCGTCGCAGTACTCGATTACTTCGTTTTCTTAGGCATTCCCCACATGGAAAAGATAAATCTTCTAAAGTTTGTATCTGTCTTGTGTGAAACTTGTATGAAAAGCATACAAGAGTGAAAACAGATACAAGATCCTTAAAAATTATATAAATGAAACTTGTATGTTTTGGATACTAAAACAATATATGAAAGTAATGAGAAAGTGGCCACTTTCATGAGTAGATCATGTAAGTTTTTACTATTTCTTTTCCATGTGGGTCTGCTGTAGATGTGCTGCTGTGTTCGGTATAATCGTCCTGATTCATGAACCAATGATGACTTCAGAAGACGAGTTCATGGTTTGCTCAATGACTGTAAAGAGCCTCTGGCAGCTGAGCATTACAGTCAAACATCTCCACTCTGGTCTGTTCAAAGGACTTCGCTCTTAAAGTCTTGCCGCCTCTTCAGATGTAACTTTGCAAACTTAAGCCGTGCTGCCGTCTTCTTTTGGCGAGAAGAGGCTTTGTGCTGGCAACCCTTCCAAACAGGCTTTTTCTACTGGATTGTACTGAACTTTAGCATTTAGCATGCTTACTGAGGCCTGTGGAGTCTGATATCGAGCTCTCGGGGTTTTTGACTGACAACTGTCATGAATAGGGCTGCTCAATTAATCGAATTTTAATCACGATTACGATCTGGGCTTTCAACGATCATTAAAAATGACTGAGCCGATTATTAGCCCCTCCCTCATGCTTTACTCTCGCGCTGCTCCGTGTGGCAAATCAAGCGCACTGCTCTGCATTTCGAATACTTAAGAGGACCCGAAGGAAGCTCGGAAAGCTAAGCAGAAGTTATTTGGAGAGGAGAGTGACTGCCGTTGGTTGAAAAGAGAGGTAAAAAAAAAAAAACCTTCAGTGGTGTGGAAACATTATGGGTTCGCGGAGTCAGACGTGGATCAAGTAGACACAGTGTGTAAACTTTGCTATGGTGTCGTAGCTGCACCACAGAGCAACACTGCAAAGTTTACATTTTTCATTTATTTCTTATATTGCAAACATTTGCACTGTTATCAGTATTTGCACACTATTTTATATTATTTTTTAAAGTCATTATTCAATACATTGTTATTGTTAACCCTTTAAAGCCGGTCAGAGCAGCATGCTCGTTTTGTGTAACTATTGTTAAATCCCTGTAGAACCTGAACCGCTAAGCTAGCACAATAATTTTTTCTCCATATGAAACCGGAGGAGTTGTACTTACATCTTATGCCATCAGCTTGTCCTCGGTCACGGTTTCCTTCCACATATAGCTTTGCAAAAAGTGCATAAAAAGCGCTTGCAGGAACAAAAACATAATATTCCAGAAACACGCTTTGCCGATCCGATCAGCTGTTCGTAACACTTCCCACAGTGAAAAAGACGTCAACGTGAACTATCGCAAGTGACGTCATTTTCGCGGAAAATGTAGTTTTTTACTTGTAGGCCTTAGAACTCGAATTGCACTGCTGGAAATAGTTTATTTTGATGCACATGCACATTCTTTGCAAATTTGCATCATAGGATTGTTTTTTTTGTTTTTCCTGCAGTGTATATAAAAATTGCTGTATCTCCAAAATAAAACTATGAAGACACTCAAAATAAATTTCCTGTGGTGGGAAACTATTTTTTGCAACTTTTTTGTATTTAAAGTTTTGAGGGATAAACTTCTTAAATTTCTCCAAGTAGAAATATATGTAAACAAAACCAAAACGATTTTCAATTTTTTTGTAGTTTATTGCACTTTTTTGCAATTAATGTAGTTACTATGGACTTAATACATACACATTTTTAAAATATAGGCTATAACAGTTATATTGATGTATAGCAACTTGAAATGCTCCCACAAATGGCACTACAGCATGTAAAAAAAAAATAATATAAGCTCTGGCGGACTTGGTTCTATGGTAGATCTTAAAGGGTTAAATAAATATCGTCAAATAATCGTGATCTCAATTTCAGTGAAAATAATCGTGATTATCATTTTTGCCATAATCGAGCAGCCCTAGTCATGAATGTTTTTCACGTTCTTGGAAATCACCCTGTGAATCCTCATTGCTGATGTCTGCAGACCAGCAAACTGACAGAACTTCTGCTTCTTTGGAGGCGCTCACACTTGCTGACGATCAGTTCATCAAGTGCTACTCACGCTCTAGTCAGGGTTAGGGTTGGCTTTTTGTTAAACGAATAATGACACGGTGTAATATGTCATGACTTATTGTTCATCGTAGATCATATTTACCTCATTTTCTCAGGATGTCCTGATACATAAAAGGCGACACTTCCTCGTACTCCTAACGGCGGGCATATTTTCATTCCTGAGGTTTCTTTCAGCAAAGAATTTTTGAATTATTCTTGAAAATAAGATAAGTAAGTAATAAGATTAATCAGCAAAGTCAGTACGCTTGCATGCTGAAGATCTTTGTAATTTATGCACAAAATTTTACAATGCAATGTTTGAATCTCTAAGATTTCACAAAAACGTAATTAATTGTTTGCTTTACTGTATTTGATTAACAGCTGTAACCTCAGAGTCACGTACAAGAAGCAAAGGAGTCCATGGCAGGCAGCGATATCACTCTCAGTAGCTGCGTTTGTTCTCAAAACGTTCCACCTCCCTGCAGAGTCATTCGTGTTTGGTCCCCTCATGTGTGCACGCTCATGTGTGCACGCTCATGTGTGCACGCTCATGTGTGCACCCTCATGTGTGCACCCTCATGTGTGCATATATATACATTAATTAGTCATGTTGACAAGGTACCCTCAGGGTTTGGGTGCTTTAAAAAACAAAGACCTGTGTTAACCATTAGGAAAGCAGAACCCTGATGGATCCACCATCTGCACGAATACTTCTCGATGCTATTTTCATACATAAATGAACGGGACGGTGAATTGCTGAAGGATACAACAGTAACAGATGTTGAGACAGAATTGTACTCCCGCTCGTGAGCGGATTTCACTGGGATGCAAAGGAACGACGTTCAGCGTTCTTACTGATGGATTTGACTCGTGATGTTCGAGACTCGGTCCCCAGCAGAAGATCAGAAACACCCCGAAGGGACATTTCACGTTTCAGGAAGGACAACCAGGTCTAGTTCACGGATCACAGATTGTGCGTCTTTTTTATTTAAAGAACAGATGTTTGTCATCACGTGTGAAGCACTTACCCGTGGCCTCGGTGCTCGATTTCTAAAAGAAACACTTGTGGATTTTGACCCCGTTTCCGGAGGTTTATAACACAACCCCCCAACGCATACTTTGAAACAAGGCTGACACATTTATACGGCATTTTCGTGGGATGGTGGTTGAAAGACATTTCAGCATCGCTATAAATCAATTCCTTTAAATCCCAGACAGCTTCAAACCCATGTTTAAGTCTTGTTTCACGGACAGCTGCGATGGATCTACTCATCGAGTTGGCAGCCGGTTTAATATTTGCAAAGGCCGTATATTCTGGAAACGACGCTGCCGTCTGTGGCCAGCAGCATCGAAACTGAAGGAATATTTGTAATTCTTCTGCTGTCTGACACCTCGAGCTCTGCAACGCTCCTGCCTCTGTGGCGAAGATGAATTTGTCCTGGAATTCACAAACTTGCGGGATTTTCCTATCATTCGACAGATTTTTATCGAGCCAGAGTAATTATATTAGAAATACAAGTAAACGATGTTGCACAGCGATGAGATGATATCAAACAGAAGTCTCTTTTTTTTGTGCAACATCTGCAAATGTGTCCAGGAAATTAAAAATGAGAGCGTGCGTGCGTTTGTTACTCACGTGTGTCCAATCTCATGGGCGATAGTGAAGGCCGTCCCCAGGCCGATGTCCTCGTTGATGCTGCAGCTCCTCTCTGGCTCACACATCCCTCCTACCGGAGCCAGACCTGCAGAAATGCACTCTATGAATATAAAAAACAACTCTACTCTGAAGCAAGCACACGAACCGAATGAGAATCCCAACTGAGAGAAAGGATGATGTTCCCAGCAGCCGCAGCTCACTATTTTGCCAACTCTGCTTTTAGTAAAGCGTGCGTTGTTATCAGTAAACATGCAGAGTGTAAAAGTACACAGATGCACATCATTTGCATCGCACCTTCTTGAGCATGTAAGAACTTTAAACATGCATGCACACTTTTTTTAACGTCAAACCTGCAACTCTTTGGAAAGTAAGAGCACACTGGGTGGGACCCTTGAAATTATTCTCAGATGAGTAACTGATTTCAGAGTTAAGGATGGAAGAAGGTGTAGGGTTACGTTTATGGTTACGGTTGGGAGGAAGCATGAAGCTGTGACGGTCAGGGCTAGGAGAAAGAGTCAGCGGGATCAGAAATATGGAAGTTTGTGGTCACGTGTGATGGAAGGTTACCTAGAGTTTCACAGGGCTTGTTTTTTTGGATGCAGATGTCATACCTGCAAGACGTGAGGAAAAACAAAAAGGAGGTTTGACAGTCGTACACAACAAGGTGCAGAAACTGCATCAGCTGCTGCTTAAGATACATGTGAACACACTTGGACACGCAGCGTAGTCACACATGCACACAGTAGCGACAGCAGACGGATAAAGTTTTAAAAGAACAATAGGCGGAAACCGCGGACGGTCACTGCGGTGTCATCGCGTCTGAACAGCTTCCATCCCCGCTTGATAAATGCTGCTGTAAAACCGAGCTGTTCTCACCAAGCCGCCACCAAGACCGCATCTCAAAAAAGTTGTGACATTTATCTGCTTTCACGCCCCACCTCCCCTCGCCAACGCTAACCTCCCGCAGCTCGAGTTCGTGGCACATTCTTTTGCACAGAATAGGAAAGTATTTGTGGCAGCGCTGCCCAAGCACAAGTGCGTTCAGATGACTCTGACCAAACCGTGGCCGTGCTGTTCACTGTTGCACATTCCTGAGTCAATAGCACCAGTGTTTTTTTTGTTTTTACTTAACATGCATCTGCCACTGGTGTCTGCATTTTGTGCATTAAATGCGAGTATTCAAATAACGTAAACTATGATTCATCACCTTTTTCCCCCCAAAGTTAAACTATGTCAGTATTTGTTTTATCTCCCTTTTTTGGGGGCTGCAAAAATGAGATTGTAAGCATACGAACACTCATGCCTGCCATAAATGTTGACTTGCACAGAGTCTGTATCAGTTTGCAAAAAGCTATACTGTATAAATTTCCCCCATCCCTTAAGCGGAGCGATGCCAAAACACCGGTTCAGGAAAAGTGGAATGAAGAGAAGTTAAAAACAATCTTCAGTGTCGGGCAACACTCGGACTACATGCTGTCGTTTAAGACGAGTTAATCGAGGGAGCCGCGTCAAATTCAGCCTGTCAGGACTTGATAGCACATTAAATCCATCCATGAGATCCAGTGAACTCGGAGGAGGAGGCGGATCATCTCGGTGTCACTGTCTGATCAGGTGCTGAACTGTGTGGCGCCTGAACTGGACAGCCCAGCTCTCCTGGTCAGGTCTTACTGGCTGGGCCAACCTTACTATATTTAGTTTTCAACACATGACTGATTCTGTTGACTCTTAATTGAGGTTATTTGTTCCTACGAGGGTCACAAGCGGACATTCCCGCAGGACAGGTTTTTCTTTTCGAGGTTTCCGACCTGGTGATGAGCACGGCGGTGTCGTGATGAGCAATGCCGTTGTCAGGTATGGCGTTCCCGTAGCTGCTGCGGTGCTGGATGGTTTTCTGCCACTTGCAGAAGCTGTCTAAAGACTTCCCCGCATGATGGTTGATCTCCAGTGTGGGCTGGTGGGGACAGACAACAGAAGCACTTCCTTTGTTTAAACACAAAACAATCAGCTTCAGGAATGAACGAAAGATACTTAATGTGAAGTTATTCCAACATCAACAACAATTACAACAATGCTATAATAACCCCGTCTTCCTTTATTGCAGCGATTGAGGCATTTTTCCACCGCAGCATTGCATCTTAGTCCCTCAATCCTGTAAAAGATATGTAGAAGCGCGGAGGGAGTGCTCTGCTGGCCACAGCTGGCAAGAACTCGTAACCCAGGAATGTGTGCGGTGACATAACTAGTAATTGTCTTATCCCACAGTCCCTCATTTCTGGCCCTACTGCTGTCCTCATTTTCCTTTCCAGGGGCAGCTTGCCTATTCAGACCTGGAAAACGGCAGCAGGAGCGCTTGCACAGAACACTCTCGATCCCGCCCCGACCTCAACGGTCCACGGAGTAAGAATAACAACACTAATACTCGCCTACCGCTAATGACCCTAACATTTACTTCACTACCATGTGAGATAACGAACATATCCTGGCACTAAATTACGGGCTCTAATTTTGAGGCACTATGAAAAGCATGAATCATAAATGTTCCCTAATAAGACGGCCACAGAGGAAACCTCAAAGCAGCGCCGTAATTCCCCTTTAATTCAGCATGATTCATTTGTCAAAGTGCTACAAGGTTAACCTTAAAACGGAGCCGGGTACACGTCTCACCGCATACTGTTAATGGCAGGCTAATAAGGTCGTTTACTACAGAGTCACATGGCACAGTCGTCTGCTGAGCTGTGCTGGTAAGGTCATGCACTTTTTTATGAGCTAAACTCCTGCCCTGCGGTCAGGTGTGGACTCTGTCTCCGGCAGCTGCATCTTTTCTGACCTGCAGTCACTCGCTGGCGTTATAATACACGTGAAAAGGAGTCTGCAGCCATATTATCGGCAGCGGCTTGAGCTAAATGCTAGCATGAGTGCGTCTTCTGTGTTCACCTTCTCTTGTTCAACATGTGACTCTACCCCTGATTGTGCTCCTAGATGAAAAGGTCGATCATTCTTCCCTTATTACAATCGTATTTTTTTTAATGGATGTACACACAAAGCAATAATTTGTAAAATGTAACTGAAATATATCAAATCAAAAGTTAATTTATTCAAATAATCAGTGGGGGAAAATGTGCTCGGTGCCAATCAATTCAAGTTTATCTGCCTAGAATCCACTAAACCTTTGAGTGCACCAAAAAACCACATGCTGCCAGTGGATCATAAAAGCCGTTAGTTATGTATATTCTGTCACAGTAAGTTTTACTTATATAGTGCCAAAATCACCTCAAGGCACTTTACCTGTAGGTAAAGACCACACAGTATTAGAGAGAAACCCCCTATGAGCAAGCACGTTGGCGACAGTGGGAAGGAAAAACTCCCTTTTAACAGGAAGAAGCCTCCGACAGAGCCAGGCTCAGGAAGGGGCGGGACAAAAGACACACTGTGGAAAGAGTAGGACCAAAGCATTAGTATTAGCAGTAATTCATGCACCTTACCTGGTCTTCCATGAGCAGGATGAGCCGCGTCACCACGATGTTGACTGCATTCCCCAGGCTAGAATCCTGGAACAGTTTGGCAACCTGACCTCCAGGGAAACAAGAAAAGACCAGTCTTAAAAACGGCTGATAGAACAGCCGAGCACACCGCGGCGGGCTTTTTCCTGGCAATCGTTAGCGTATGTTCTGTAGATGACAGACATGTTTTCCCGTCATTTCTCCCCGCTGGAGCCCAAACGAAAAAAAGAAACAAAAAAAACACACTGGGGACGAGAGAAAACGGGACTTTGATGAATACAAATACAGATCCCGCCGCTCTGACTGCATAAACAGGTGCTTTTATTTTAACCAGGGTTTCATCCATATGGTGGTTTGAAAGTCAGAGCATACTGCACTGGAGAGGAGAGCTTTGTATCTAAACAGACCAGAGCCATACACTTATATGCTTGTGTCTTCATTTTCTAGCTAGGCGTTCACATTAAACGCAGCACTAATGTGTTCTCCGTGTACAACAGCTTAAGCACTGACCTTCCAAATCATCACCCTGGAAAGTCGGGAATAATTTGTGCAGCCAGGGCAAAAAGAATGCAGCTAAGTGACTTTAATGTATAACCAAAAGAAACTGGACTATTTTTAGAGCAAATCTGTATTAAAGAACCAAGAGCGATTCCTTCCCGCGTGCGTACGGTTTTCCAGTGATTAACTGCACGTACGAAAGCCTCACTGACTAAAACATGTGGCCTCCCCGAGGAGAAATCAGGCAACAGCTACGCATTTGTTTTTCTTTCTTTCTGTCTATAAACATTAATAATACATCCCCCGTAAGCCTGACTCGGCCTTGGAGACTTATTTCTGTCAGTGAAGACGACCCTGTTCTTTCCAGCTCGCCTTTAATCAGCTGAATAACATTTCCTTCTTTGCTTCGAAAGACGCCAGGCCACCAAATCACAGCCATGTGACAGTCAGTCGCTGAAAGCTGGTTTTTTTTCTTTTTTCATTAGAGGAAGAGGAAAGCTTTTGCGTTGTGAAACTTACAATATTCATGACTGCCAGGATGTATTGCTCGATGTCCCTGCGGCCGTGATAACCCACCATCATCTTATCAGCTACTACCAGCGTCTCCACGTAGCGCTCCCGGCTGACCGAACGCTTCAGAGGCAGCTGGCCACGGCCGACGTGATGAGGAGGCGTCTTCAGCGTCCGCTGCCACCACGACGCGCCCTTCATCGGCTTCTCGTCTGAGGCAGATCACACAATCTTACATTTTGACAGCGTGCTGTTGAAAAGAGCTCAAGTTGATCCAGCTTTGTATCGGAAACAGATTCTCTCGCTTTTCCCATCATTTGACCACAGATTAATAATAATTACAGCAATAACAGCAATTAGACGAAACACTCGACACACTTTGCGTAATCGTAGGGCAGATTTTAAAGGGCAGCTTTACAAAGTATCTTTCTTTTCTTATATTTGTCAAACGGCGGCTTTCCAAACATACTTGTGCTTTTTCAGCAAACGCCCTGTAACACAGACTCGGTCACGCCTAATCACAACCGGGAACGCAGACACAGCCGCAGCCTTCTGCTGCTGGCTGGTGCACAGACTGGCCTGCGGATGTTTACTCCTCCGGTCTGGACCTTAACGCCGCTACTAAAAAAGACCAGAATATCTCTCGTCTCACCAATGACTCCGCAGGATTGGCCCTTGTACTGATGGCGGAGCGATGACCGCTTATAAACCACATGGGGGCGCCCCTCTGCTCTCTCCTCGCTCTCTGTCCCGGTTTGGTTATCTGGTGAGACAAGGGGTTCAATCAGGTACTCCTCTCCCCCAGCAACAATCACCCCCTGCTGCAGAGAAACAGATTTGAAGAATAGAATAAAATGAGGATTGCCATCACGGCACACAGATGACTTTACAGTGCGAGTGTTTTCCTGAGAAACTCTTTTCAAAAAGTGAAAACAGATGAGTCAGTTAAGCTCACATACCTATGCCTAAAATATGCTCACTGGACACTTTATTAGGTACGCCTAATCAGCCAGTCACACGGCAGCAACTCAAGCATGACCAGGACGACCTGCTGAAGGTGATTTAGGTGACTTTGAACGTGGATTGTTTAAGAAACTGCTGATCTCCTGCTATTGTCACAACCATCCCTAAGGTTTACTGAGGATGGTCTAAAAAGAGAAAATGTTTTCTGGATGAAAAGCAGAGATCAGACGGTCAGACTGCTTTCAGCTGACAGGAAGAGATGATGGCGCAGCACGTTGAACCTTGGAGAAGGTGGGCGGCAGCTTCAGACGACCACAACAGGTGCTACACCTGCCGGGAATCTGAGGATGCGGATCACACCGGCTCCTCGAGATCGGACGACAGCAGATTGGAAAAACATCGGATGGTGGAGTGTAAACGAACACAAGCATCCTCCACATCCTGCTTGTACGGTGCAATCCGTCAGCCTGCTGGTGGCGTTAATGGTGCGCAGGGTATTTTCTTGGCACACTTTAGATTATTTGGGTGAAAGTGAACAACGCTAGCGAACCTTCAAACTTCACAGGAAACAGCTCGATCGTCCCGTCTGTGTTGGGCCCTTTGGGCGGTGCACACATACACAGACGAGCACACATGAGAGCATGAAAGAGTGAATGAGAGCGAGGAAAATGAGAGAGCGAGACAGAGAGAGCGATACACTAACACTTCCTTTGATTCCGCTCAGATGTGTTGGCTTTGGTCAGAGCGAGAGTCTCCTCACCCGAATGGCGGCGGCAGCTTTCAAAGTGCTTTTAATCCCATAATAAAGTTAGTGACGGTCCTCTGGACACACAGCCCGCTCGCCGGTGAATGCGCTCACGCTGGTTTGACTAACAGTGATTACGTGTCCAGCTTATTAACGCTTTGCGAACACGTCTAATCCTCAGCTGCGTATACAACTGTTATTTTGGGGTCTGCTGTTTGTAGTGAGAGGATACACAGATACACAGCGCTGTGAATACAGCAGAATGAATTCATCCAACGAAACGGGGCGCAGAGGAGAACGAGCTCTCACCCGCCGACGAGTGTGCGTGAGTCGTCCGCCGTGGAGGGCTGAGGTGACTTCAAAAGAAAGAGAAATGGATCCGGTGTCTTTTAAGGGTCACGTCAGACAGCTGTAAGATGTCATTTACACTTTCTAGAGATCAAAGCGAGCATTACAGAGCACGACGCACTGCAGGTTACAGGTAGACGTTTAACAGATTGCAGTTATTAAATTTATTGGACATGACACTATGTTAACCCTCATATAAGTAACTACTGCTGTCTTGATTTGCTGTAAACCTGAGAATGGTGGAGGAGCTGTTATCACCTTGTGCACCTGGGCAATTACTTAGATCAGTGCATGGGGCACTGCCGGTTACTACCCAGGTCTTGGCTAGCAAACAAAGTTGAGCAAGCTTAGAGCCTCCACGCTGTGAAACAAGTCTGACCACCGAGATCATAATGGCACTTAAAAAAAAATTATTTTCTGACTTTCTTCTTGAAACACTTTTATTACAAGTAAAAAGCCTCTGTGAATGTCACAGTACTGAGTGTTTCAGATTCTCATTTAATATTCTTTGAATTCTTAGTGGTCTTAGTCCTTCCTGCCTCAGTGTTTAGTCTCTGTTCCCATGTTTACTCTGTGCTTTTGTCCCATGTTTCATGTATAATCACCCTTGTCTCTATGTCCCTGTGTCTCCCGTGTGTTGTATACTCAGGCCTGAAGTTCTCTGTCGCTACATCTTCCCTGTGTTCCACATCTAGTTACCGTATTTTTTGTACATAAGGCATATCGGACAATAAGGCGCATTAATCAAAACAAAACAGTCAGATAAGTCAAACTTTACTCAGCTCATTCTTCTTGCTTCCTCCTCTTCCCTACCATTGATTCATTGATGCTGAATTCTCTGCAGCTGCTCTATTCCCATGTTGTTGCAGTATATGAATGACTAACCTCGTATTGTGGATGGATTATCTCAGTTGTTCTCCTGACTGATGTTTGGTCCGTTTACAGCATCCTGCCATGCGATTGCATTTGTCCCTAACCATCGGGAACCCTCATCTTAACTTTTATCAAGTGGAAAAAAGTTAGCATTCATCCTCCAGCTTCACTGTTTATGCTATGCTAACATAGCTGTGTAGCTAGTGATCACGTAGCACATCATTATATACCAGCTAGCCCAACTTCAGTAACCCTACAAACGTCACTGTTTAGTTTTCTGTCTTCATTTATGTTGGAAGTGATAACAGAGCTGTACGTTTGATTTTTTTCAGAAATCTCTCAGTCAGAACATGCTATATCATGTTTAGGTGGAAGCTAGCGAGCTAACTTCCTGCTAACTTCTAACTCTGTTAAATTTTGTTTTCATGGATGCCTGGATGTTAAACTTAATTGTTACACCTGGTAAAGCAGCAGCGCTGATCATTTTATTAAAGATGAAAGAATTTAGACAGTTTTAACTCTCAGTGATGCTGCAGTGTTCGTTTGTTTTTGGGACCTGAAAGAGATGGAGTTTAGGACCCAGATTCCTCCTCGAGGCTCCTGACTACAGTAGCCGTGATGCTCCAACAATCCATCAAGTGCGGCTTCATAGCTACCAAAGTTGCACTAAAACATTTTTGAGAGTGAGGTGATCCGCCTCCACTGTCTGTGTTTGGGTCCGCATCCTCCTCACGCCGCCCTCGCAGACGTGACAGTGAGTGTTTGATTTTTACCCATCTTTAGTTTTATTGGTTTTTATCAATCTCTGGGATTTTAATATACTTTGATTTCTTTCTGTAAACCTTCTAGTAACTTAGAACAGTCAACAGCTTTATTCGCCACATGCAGGTTGCCCCCGCAGTGGACTGGACCACTGAATGGTAGAAAAGTCTAAATAAAGTTTATTACTGCCTTTTCCTCGCAACCATCTATCACAAGCAACTTTACACTATGACACAACATAAATCCTCAGAATGGAAATACTGATAGTCAGGGATTTCTTATACAATTATTATAAACTAACCAGACACTTCATTAATTACACTCTTTACACTACTGGGTTGGACACCACCCCACCACCGTCTACTTTTTTAGGGCTTCAGACACATCTTAAATCTTTGTTCCACAGATTTAACAAGGTGCTGGAAATTTTAATTCATACAGATGTGATAGCATCACACAGCTGCTGCGGATCAGTCCTGTTCCATCACATCCCAAAGGTGTTGTATTGTATTGAAACTGGTGACTGTGGAGCCCGTTTGAGTACAGCGAACTCTTCTTTATTTTCAGGAAACCAGTTTAAGATGATCTGAGCTTTGTGACGTTGCCCCTCATCTTGCTGGAAGCACCATAAGAAGATGGGAACACCGTGGAAGTCCATAAAGACATGAACAAGGTTTTTATCGACGGACTGATTCGTATTGTTTCTGTCTGACACTGATGTTTGAATGTGGCGGCAGTAATCAGGACTCATCAGACCAGACAACGTTTTTCCAGTCTGCTATCATCATCATCATCATTCTGGTGAGCCCGTGTGAACTGCAGCTGCAGTTTCCTGTCTTAGCTGACAGGGGTGGCAACCTGTGTGGTCTTCTGCAGCCGCAGCCCGCCTGCTTCAACATGCACAATCAGAGACGCTCTTCTGCATACCTCCTTTGGAACGAGCGGTTACTTGAGTTGCTGTTGCCTTCTGGTCAACATGAAGCATCGACAACTGACCCCAACGAGGTATTTTCTCACAAAAAATGCAGATCGCTGGAACTTTTCTGACCATTCTCTGTAAACGGATGGCTGTGCGGGAAAATCCCAGCAGATCAGCAGTTTCTGAAATACTCAGACCAGCTCGTCTGTCACCAACAGCCACGTTCAAAGTCACTTAAATCATATTTCCACCACAATTTCAGCAAATCGTATGCTTACGTGTGATTGGCTGATTAGATATTTGCACCAAGTGGACCACACTTGAAAGGTACGCCTAACAAAGTTGCTGGTAATCACCTTAAAAAGCTTTAAGTCTACAGTAGCAGCGCTGGACTGGACACAATTAATGATGTCATCTTTTAAAGTGAAAAGTGTCTCTTTTGTAGCATAAATTCTTCCTTTCAGATAAGGTTTAGAGCTGCTCGAGGACTCGAGGTTTGCTAAAGTGTCACGCTTTGATGTCAGGATCTGCTGCTGCTGCCGTCACTCAGTGTACGAGCTGTGGATTTAAACGGGAGGGTCGAGTCTTACCAGGCCGTTACAGTTGCTCAGGGCCACTTTGCTGGAATGCGGTTGGTCTTGGAGGTGTCCCACATAGTGGCAATGAGGAGAGTAAGGGTGACTCCAGGCTAAACGACCCCTCTTCCAGTACTCCACCTGGAACTGCCGTGACAGCAGGCTTCCCTGTAGCGTCAGGTTGAGCAGGAAGTTGTTCCGGGATGTCGACAGCTGGTAGAAGAGCTAATAGACAGAAAGATGCACAAGAAATTAATAAATATATGTATTTTTAATTTTAAAAAAGTTACATAAAAAAGCATAATACAGAGTCAGGAAGCCTGTCTTCAGTGCTGCGCCTTCTTCTTTGGTGGTGTTCAGTCATTTTTGAGTCCAGCATCTCGCCACTGGGTCCTACACGTACTGGGATGGCGATCTCATACTGGCCTAGACTGGATAGGAAAGCAGCTAGAAGGGGAGAAATAAAGACAGTGTAAAATCAACACCAGAGTTTAACTAGATAAAGACAAAATTCAGCTTCTTCCAAGTGACTCTAATAAAAAATACAAACCTGGAAGATTTGCGAGCTGCTTATTTTAAATCACACAATGGGCTTTTTTATTGAGTGACTAACCCAGTTGGAAAAGAGGAACTTGCAGACTTTTTGGCCTCCGCTCCAAGTACCCCTCCTTCACAAGGCCATAAGGATGTTCCCATGGTTACCTTGAAACTGTATACTTCCTGTCTGTGCAAGAGGCCGGCAATGATTTATTGTCCAAACTCGCTCAGCTCCAAACAGCCGGCGTCAGCTTACTAACGGGGAAGGGTCACTAGCAAAAGGAGCCCAGCTTAAACCTTTGGTCTCGCTTGGTGGAGAAGCGGCCCCTTCCCACACAGAGTAAATACCCAGAGATCAGAGCTCCCTGGTACAGACTTAAAGGAAAAATCTCTCTGAAGGCAGCAGATAGCTGTGCCTGGAATAAACAGCGCAATTACAGCACAAACACTGCGTTCACACAGACTTTGTGAGGCTGCAGTGTATTTGTGACATGGGAACGTTAGTGCAAAACACAACCGGCGTTCGAGCCTTTCGAACTGTGGGAACCAAAACACAAATGCAGTTTCTGCATTTCAGATTTCACGGTTAATCTTCCAGCCCCGTGTCGGCAAAAAACACCCTTTCAACACAAAGGACGCAGCCCTCGTGTTTAGTCTAAATTAGATTGAGACTAAACATGTTTCAGGTATCTATCCGTCTGTCATCTCCTCCCTGTCCAACAGCGTGTTCCCACTTTTCCTCATTATCGCACCTCCACACCAAGCTGCACACCTGCACCCCATTACCACATCGCTTTTTGCCGTATTCCTCTGCAAGATTATCTAATGTGTTGCAGCCACAGCGTCATACTAACTTGTTTCGTCTGTCTATTAATGTTCTGCCATAAAATCCAGCTCCCTAGTAAACTCTGATTTTTAGCTTACATAGTGTTTGGGTCTCGTCTTGTTTCATTGGGCTGCTAAACGGTCCAAAAACACCCTGTGAGTAGTAATTCATTTATATATCAGTACTTCTCTCACACCAACCAGTCGCAGCAGATGGCCCCGCCCCTCCCTGAGCCTGGTTCTGTCGGAGGTTTCTTCCTGTTAAAAGGGAGTTTTTCCTCCCCACTGTCACCAAAGTGCTGCTCATAGGGGGTCACAAGATTTTGGGGTTTTCTCCGTTTTATTGTAGGGTCAACCTCACAATATAGAAGCACTTTGTTGTTGTGATTTGGCGCTGTAGAAATAAAACTGAATTAAATTGAATACTGCTACTGAAACCAATCAGACAGTGCATTAAATACAGACAGTCAAGTGATATATTTTTTATACTGTAGTCAACATTAACATTGCATTAAGAGTGCATGTACCAGCTTTATAAAAACTTATTCTGGGTCAAAGTCTGTTTTTCCTTAACAGATCTGATCATTTACAGTGGGGCAAAAAAGTATTTAGTCAGCCACCGATTGTGCAAGTTCCCCCACCTAAAATGATGACAGAGGTCAGTAATTTGCACCAGAGGTACACGTCAACTGTGAGAGACAGAATGTGAAAAAAAAATCCATGAATCCACATGGCGGATTTGTAAAGAATTTATTGGTAAATCAGGGTGGAAAATAAGTATTTGGTCAATAACAGAAATACAACTCAATACTTTGTAACATAACCTTTGTTGGCAATAACAGAGGTCAAACGTTTACTATAGGTCTTTACCAGGTTTGCACACACAGTAGCTGGTATTTTGGCCCATTCCTCCATGCAGATCTTCTCGAGAGCAGTGATGTTTTGGGGCTGTCGCCGAGCAACACGGACTTTCAACTCCCGCCACAGATTTTCTATGGGGTTGAGGTCTGGAGACTGGCTAGGCCACTCCAGGACTTTCAAATGCTTCTTACGGAGCCACTCCTTTGTTGCCCGGGCGGTGTGTTTTGGATCATTGTCATGTTGGAAGACCCAGCCTCGTTTCATCTTCAAAGTTCTCACTGATGGAAGGAGGTTTTGGCTCAAAATCTCACGATACATGGCCCCATTCATTCTGTCCTTAACACGGATCAGTCGTCCTGTCCCCTTGGCAGAAAAACAGCCCCATAGCATGATGTTTCCACCCCCATGCTTCACAGTAGGTATGGTGTTCTTGGGATGCAACTCAGTATTCTTCTTCCTCCAAACACGACGAGTTGAGTTTATACCAAAAAGTTCTACTTTGGTTTCATCTGACCACATGACATTCTCCCAATCCTCTGCTGTATCATCCATGTGCTCTCTGGCAAACTTCAGACGGGCCTGGACATGCACTGGCTTCAGCAGCGGAACACGTCTGGCACTGCGGGATTTGATTCCCTGCCGTTGTAGTGTGTTACTGATGGTGACCTTTGTTACTTTGGTCCCAGCTCTCTGCAGGTCATTCACCAGGTCCCCCCGTGTGGTTCTGGGATCTTTGCTCACCGTTCTCATGATCATTTTGACCCCACGGGATGAGATCTTGCGTGGAGCCCCAGATCGAGGGAGATTATCAGTGGTCTTGTATGTCTTCCATTTTCTGATGATTGCTCCCACAGTTGATTTTTTCACACCAAGCTGCTTGCCTATTGTAGATTCACTCTTCCCAGTCTGGTGCAGGTCTACAATACTTTTCCTGGTGTCCTTCGAAAGCTCTTTGGTCTTGGCCATGGCGGAGTTTGGAGTCTGACTGTTTGAGGCTGTGGACAGGTGTCTTTTATACAGATGATGAGTTCAAACAGGTGCCATTCATACAGGTAACGAGTGGGGGACAGAAAAGCTTCTTACAGAAGACGTTACAGGTCTGTGAGAGCCAGAGATTTTCCTTGTTTGAGGTGACCAAATACTTATTTTCCACCCTGATTTACGAATAAATTCTTTACAAATCCTACCATGTGAATTCATGGATTTTTTTTCACATTCTGTCTCTCACAGTTGAAGTGTACCTCTGGTGCAAATTACTGACCTCTGTCATCATTTTAAGTGGGGGAACTTGCACAATCGGTGGCTGACTAAATACTTTTTTGCCCCACTGTACATATGCCTGTGTAGGTTCTCACTCATTCGGGTCATGGTAGTCTTAGGAGCTTGGAAACAAAGCGACTGGACTTCTTTAAGTAACTTATAGAAGCTTAAAGCTGAAAGAAACTTAAAGAAGTCCAGTCGCTTTGTTTCCAAGCTCCTTAGACCTTCATTTAGATAAACAACTGCCTGGATGTATTTCAACATAGACACTGTGCCAAAAGCTTACTATTTGGAGACACACTTCAACACTACCTCCCACTTCATTGGGTACACCTGTTCAACAGCTTATAAATGCAACACAGTGTAAGTGCATTGCAACCGAGCACCAGAACGGGGAAGAAGGCTGATTGTAAGGCAGTAGTAACTCGAATATCCACTCACTAATCTCAGTCCAGCACCTTTGGGTATGTGTAGAACCAAAGAGTCACATCGTGGACATGCAGGCAACAAATCTGCGCCAACTGTGCGATGCCGTCATGTCGACACGGACCAAAATCTGTGAGAAATGTTTGCAGCAACTGGTTGGGTCTGTGCCATGTTTTAAAGCAGCTTTGAAGGTGAAACGGCGTCCGACCCAGTAGGAATATACCCACTGAAGTGGCTGGGAAATGTCGGTGGAAAAACAGAACTTAAACCTAAAAGCATACTGCAATCCACACAGATGCATACCTAATATCTGCTTTATAGCTGAAGCATTGGAAATGAAAATGAGATGAAACCCTGAATTCTCAGAGTGAGCATCAGCGGCAACATCCGTTACTTCTTATTTACTCACCAAAATAGCTCTTATTCTCATTATTACTTTTAGCCATGACTCTCCTACAGTGGGCAATCGAGGCACCCCACTGGCATTTTTCCCCCCAAACTTCCTGAAAAGCATTAGATTTCCCACAACAAATCCATCCTGTTCTTGTAAAGCACAGCATGTAAGCCGGCAGGTGGTATTTCCCCTACGTTTGAAGCACAGGAAAAACTCCTGGACAGAAAATGTAAGTACTAATAAAGCAGATAGAATTTGTGTCTATAGAAGAAATTAACGAGACCTCACACAGAATTAAGTGTAATGAAAACCAGAAGACACATGAACCTACAGTCTAAAGCTACAGCTTGGGCGAACTCAACAAATCCTCATTCCCACACCCACAGGGACACGAAACACAGGCAGCTTCAAAGGATTGTTGTGAAAACAGTTACAGGAGACATTTATGGATGCTATGAACTCAGAACAGCCAGCGAGAAGTAAGAGTGCAAAAATAGTTATCAACCCTTTAGTGAGCCATTAGAGGTGCAGTCTTAGATTTGCTGTATTAAAGCTTCTAAAAATAGCACTATACAAAAGTCTTGAGTCATGCCTCATTTCTTTATATTTTGCTTTCTTATTATTTCTTTGTGGTCTTTAAAATTTTTCAGAGGAATGTTTTTGTGTGTCTTAATGCACGTATCACTGACCTGTGACTCACTCAAGCATAAAAACAGCATCTAACTCAAGAAATGGACCCGTGGTGTGTTCAAACACAACAGATGACCTTTAAATTGTATTTTAGGAACTTTGTTTCTAGCAATTCAGTGGAAAAACACGTGATTTATTTCCCTTTCTTTTGCTGAACTTATGAGAAAAATAACACAGGCATAAAATCGTATTTTTGCACCGATGAGGTGATTCCCAACGACCTATTAGGTGAAAATTTGGCATGTCTCGGCCAGTGTTGGTCAAGTTACTTGAAAAAAGTAATTAGTAACTAATTACTGCCCCCAAAAAGTAATCCCATTACTTTACTGATTACTTATTTTCAAAAGTAATTAATTACTTAGTTACTTAGTTACTTTTTAAAAACACGATTTACAACCTGAACAGGTGATAAAGTGATAGATCTTTCAGCCCAATTCTACTTTTTCTGCATAATCCATCATACAAAATGTAATCAAATGGAAAAGTCTCTTTTTAAAACTTGTTTTATTAGTTTTAATCGTTTAACTTTATGCATCAAGCAAATATTTAATTATCTGCAACATTCTCTGACTGGAAGAAATTAGTTTAACATTTAAACCTATTTTCTGCACATCCCAGCACATAAAATAAAATATTTTTTGTGTTTACACTCAGTCTTTCAAATAGATGCAAGTAAAACACAGCAGAAAATAAATAAAGTCAAAGACTCAGCGGTCCTGTTGCTCTATTTTCACCTGTAAAGCAGGAGTGGGGCAGGCGGAGGTTTACCCTGGTGCAGGTGTGCCGCGGTCAGTGGAAGAATCCGCGAGTTTCTCTGTGAGTTTCCCATTACGTCGTAGCTACTCGGTGCTTGCTCGGAAGTTTAGGGTTTTTTTTCGCTGTAAAAAGAAGTTTTCTTCCCACGCACAGCGGACACTAATGTTTTTGTCCCTTTGTATGGAATCAAACTCAAAGTAAGGTCAGTACTTCCACGCTTTAAACGCTGCACACTCATACTCTCTCTGCACTCGATATATGATCCATTGTTGATCTGCACACAGCTGTTGTCACTGTAATCTAATTACCGTTTTTGCAATAGTAATCCCTTACTTTACTCGTTACTTGAAAAAAGTAATCAGATTACGCGTTACTGCCCATCTCTGGTCTCGGCATGATGTGCAGCATGTCCTTGAGGAAACTGCACAAGTGGAGAATAAAAGAAGAACTAGCAAACCTCGGAAAAAAAAGATCTACAAAAAGTATCAGAAAGTCAGCAAAACGCTGAAACGACCTGAGCGAAGCATCTGGCCCTTCACGTGATCCATCTGCTGTTCACTTAAAACTTCATCTGAAATGTCTGTGAAGGTCCTCAGTTATCCAGGTCATCGTAGTCTAAGGACCTTGGAAAGAAAAGCATCTGAGCGTCTGAGCTCACCCGAAACCTTGGCTGATTGTGACCCACACCCATTTTCACACCTGGGCTCGTGTGATTGGGTAGAGGATCAATAGGGGGTCCACTGTCCCACTTGGGGGGAACACTCACACAGGGCTTAAGGCTACGTCCACACCAGCCCAGATAGACTTGAAAACGTGTCCACACCAGCGTTTTCAGTCGTTTTCACAGAGTTGTGCGTCCACATTGAAACGGCCCAAAACGCTTACGTTCCAGTCCTGCGCAAAAGCAAGTGAGAATTAAAGAATTTAAAGAAAAACTATCAGGAGTACAAACTGATATTAATCTTTTTTAGGGCTGTCAAAATTGAGAGCAAACAAAACAACTGCTGTATAATTGGTTACATGACTGCATCACATGACTAAAATGCGTCATCGTCTGCGTTTTCGAGTGTCCACACTGCGACGGGACAGCTTCTTTTTGAAATGTATGTGTTTTTGAGAGCGTTTTCAAAACGCTGCATTTTTCCTTGAGGAAAACGCCGTCTCAGTGTGGACGTGAGGCCAAAACGGAGAGAAAACGAAAACGCATTAGTGTGGACGTAGCCTCAGTCTTCTTGGATGAGAAGTAAAACGTCTTCAAGCAACTTAAAGAAGTCCAGACACTTTTCTTTCCAAGCTCCTTACTCTTCATCTGAAAAGGTTTCACTGGAAGGATCGCTGTCGAGAAGACGTTCTTAAGGAAGGGGGACAATTCAATTCAATTCAATTCAATTTTATTTATGTAGCGCCAAATCACAACAAAAGTCGCCTCAAGGCGCTTCATAGATACAGAGAAAAACCCAACAATCATATGACCCCCTATGAGCAAGCACTTTGGCGACAGTGGGAAGGAAAAACTCCCTTTTAACAGGAAGAAACCTCCGGCAGAACCAGGCTCAGGGAGGGGCGGGGCCATCTGCTGTGATTGGTTGGGGTGAGAAAAGGAAGACAGGATAAAAGACATGCTGTGGAAGAGAGACAGAGGTTAATAACAGATATGATTCAATGCAGAGAGGTCTATTAACACATAGTGAGTGAGAAAGGTGACTGGAAAGGAAAAACTCAATGCATCATGGGAATCCCCCGGCAGCCTATGCCTATTGCAGCATAACTAAGGGAGGATTCAGGGTCACCTGGTCCAGCCCTAACTATATGCTTTAGCAAAAAGGAAAGTTTGAAGCCTAATCTTGAAAGTAGAGATAGTGTCTGTCTCCTGAATCCAAGCTGGAAGCTGGTTCCACAGAAGAGGGGCCTGAAAACTGAAGGCTCTGCCTCCCATTCTACTTTTAAATACTCTAGGAACAACAAGTAGGCCTGCAGAGCGAGAGCGAAGTGCTCTAATAGGGTGATATGGTACTACAAGGTCATTAAGATAAGATGGGGCCTGATTATTTAAGACCTTGTATGTGAGGAGCAGGATTTTGAATTCTGGATTTAACAGGAAGCCAAAACAGGAGAAATCTGCTCTCTCTTTCTAGTCCCTGTCAGGACTCTTGCTGCAGCATTTTGGATCAGCTGAAGGCTTTTCAGGGAGTTTTTAGGACTTCCTGATAATAATGAATTATAGTCGTCCAGCCTGGAAGTAATAAATGCATGAACTAGTTTTTCAGCGTCACTCCGAGACAGGATATTTCTAACTTTAGAGATGTTGCGCAAATGGAAGAACGCAGTCTTACATATTTGTTTAATATGTGCTTTGAAGGACATGTCCTGGTCAAAAATGACTCCAAGGTTCCTCACAGTGTTACTGGAGGCCAAGGTAATGCCATCCAGAGTAAGAATCTGGTTAGATACCATATTTCTAAGATTTTCAGGGCCGAGTACAATAACCTCAGTTTGATCTGAATTAAGAAGCAGAAAGTTAGCGGCCATCCAGGTCTTTATGTCTTTAAGACATTCCTGCAGTTTAACTCATTGGTGTGTGTTATCTGGCTTCATGGACAGATAGAGCTGGGTGTCATCGGCATAGCAGTGAAAATGTATGCTATGTCTTCTAATGATGCTGCCTAAGGGAAGCATGTATAATGTAAACAGAATTGGTCCTAGCACTGAACCCTGTGGAACTCCATAATTAACCTCAGTGTGTGAAGAGGACTCTCCATTTACATGCACAAACTGGAGTCTATTAGATAGATATGACAAGCTGAAAGTGCTCAGGTGCCACATTACACAAGAACTGGACTGAAAATCAGCAGCCACGGGTCTGATGCTTCGAGTGGTTGTTAATATGCACGGACGAGGTCAAAACACGGTGGAGGCTCAGTCACGGCTCAAGCCAGACGTCAGCATTTACTGAGCACAGAACAAAAGGCAGCCAGAGAAGAGCTTTGAATGTCCTCCTAGAAATATTCCTGAAGACTCCACAAAGAAACTTTTCCCAAGGTGGTCGTCCCAAATACTGACTGACAGTAAAGTACAAACTCTGTTTTTGCTTTCATGCTGTATTTCCATGTATGTTTGCACGTTTTAATGCATCGCCATGCCTGTATTTCACATTTTCCTAGCAAAATATAAAGAAATGAGGGATGGTTTGAGATTTTTGCAGAAGCAGCTTGTTAATCACTTGCTGATAAGATTACCAGATGATAAGACGGGGACACGTATGTCTTTGCATCACAAAGACATACAGCTTAGGAAACAGTTTATTATGTTGGACTGCAGTAAAGCACAGGCGGCTCTATTTGGCAGCATGAAGCTGCTGTTTTACATTACGCCTAATGTAAGCTACAGAAAGAGTTTCTCACTGTAATAAAAAAATGTTTTAAATCTGACAAATGCTGACTTCCTCAGGCCGGTACACTATTTTATGCCTAATAACTGACATCTTCAGGATTTCAAATGACGAAAGGAAGAAAAAAAATTGAAAAAATATGACCAAAAATAATTTGCATAAAGTCAAGATTTCAGATGAGTTAAGCACAAGTTTGAAATAACTAGACAAAGACAGCATATAACTGGCAAAAAACCCAAAACAACAACTATAGATTCATGCACAAGAATTCCAGGTTCATACAGAAACCACAGCTGCAGTGTGGTGTGTGCAGGTAATGAAATAACTGCACCCAGAATGCACTTCTGCTTCATAGGAAGGAAAGAAAACGCAGCATACGACAACACATTATTCCTGATTTTCTAGTCAACCATGCGGTTTAAGCTATAGCGACCTAGTGCGAAGGAACTCAACGTCTGATTCAGGATCAGAAAAATCGAACAGGAGACGTCGAAACAAAGAGGAAACAGTCGGTGGAAACACGCGTGCTATATTTAATAGGAGAGAACACCCTGACTGGGTGCCATACAGAAATGTCTTTGCTGATAAATACACCCTCAGTTCTGTTATCGCCAAATGAAAATAGTGAAAGGAAGCACTCTGATGGAAAAGTGCCCCACCCTCCACGCCAGCTACACCACGACTGTTTTGCAGACCAAACCCTGCTGCCTCTTTGAAGCAAAGAGATTTTTACATGCGGTGATTCTTCAGTATGAAATATATGAGTTATGAAGAAGCTCTGATGGGCCGTATCGGTGCCTCTCTTCTCCTGTGTGCAGTCTGGGAGCACAAATACAGACACTTCTAACTTTGAGGCAACAATTTGGGAAGCAGGAACAACGTGACCTCAAATCTGTCCGACACATTTTAAATGAAGTTGAGTATCAGCTGTGAGCCAGGGGATCGCAAGTTCGATTCCTGCCTGGGGCGTCTGTATCCAGTAAGGGTCCTAAGGCTAGACCCCCTATGCTAAGCAAGCCTACCGCAGACATGAGCGAGACAGATAAATATGAAGGCATGCCGGCTCGGACGTCGCCCGGATCAACAAGGTCCGCGTCAGGTGTTGAGGAACCAGGGCACCCTGACGAAAAGTGGGCTACTGGAACAAGAAGGCATCGGTGGGCAAGAGACGAAAACAGGGCGTTGTTGGAATGCTACTATGCAAGTAACCCCGGCGGAAGGGGCTACATGAATAGGATGAGGGACCTATGGATTCTTCGATACCCAACATCCACAATGACGGCGAAACAACTAGTAGCTCAGTGTTCCAACATTCGAAAGAAGGGACTGCTCTCACAGCTAGAGATTGACGAGGTACAACACAAATGCTACGGCAAGGAGGAGTCAGGACGCCAGGTCAGGGGGGAGATATCATCACCCCCACCCGAGATTGGGTACATAGCCCCAAGTGCGATAGGAGAAGGATCGTTGAGTGCGAGAGGAACTGACCTGAAAAATAGGATCATGGCCAAGCTTGAAACCTGGATCCCGCGTAGCCGGTTACCAAGATTACGTGAAGTTCCCTCAGAAGGTCTGCTAGATGATGTTAATGCAGCACTACGGACAATACCTACAACCACGATTACCGACACTAACAAGCTGATCTACAATACGGCAACAGTGATCAGTGAGATGCTTGGCTACAAGTTGAACAGCGACAAGGGGCAGTACCCTCCATGGAGAAGGAGGCTAGAGGGCAAGATCAAAGTAGCACGGAGGGAGGTTAGCCAACTAACGGAGTTGCAGAAAGGTGCGACAAATAAGGTGCCTAAGAAATACAGCAAGCTGTCCATACCTGAGGCCTTGGAAACTGCCAAGCAAAGACTCACAGCCTTGGCCAGCCGCTTGAGGAGGTACACCAGAGAGATAGAAGGCAGGAGAATAAACCAGCTGTTCTCCACAGAACCAGCAAAGGTGTACTCTCAGTGGCAAGGGAACAATAAGAGAACAGCACCACCAAGGCTGGAGACGGAGCAATACTGGAAGAGCATATGGGAGAAGGATGCAACCCATAACGGCAATGCTCAGTGGCTAGAGGATTTGAGGGCTGACCACAGCGACCTCCCTGAACAGGGTCCAGTAACCATCACAGTGGCAGATATCCAAGAAAGGGTCTCCAGTATGAAGAGTTGGACAGCACCAGGGCCCGACATGGTTCACGCCTACTGGCTGAAGAAGCTGACTGCACTCCACGAGCGTCTGGCAGCACAAATGAACCAGCTGCTAGTTAACGAGAGACACCCGGAATGGCTAACTGAAGGCCGGACGGTCCTGATCCCCAAGGACCCCAAGAAGGGACCGGTCCCCTCCAACTACCGACCAATAACCTGCCTCAGTACTACATGGAAGCTCCTGTCAGGCATCATATCGGCTAAGATGAACAGGCACATGGGTCAATACATGAGCGGGACACAGAAAGGAATTGGCAAGAATACCAGAGGCGCAAAACACCAGCTACTGGTAGACCGAACAATCAGCCGAGACTGCAAGACCAGACTGACCAACCTGTGCACTGCCTGGATTGATTACAAGAAGGCCTATGACTCAATGCCCCACAGCTGGATACTGGAATGCCTAGAATTGTACAAGATCAATGGGACCCTAAGAGCCTTCATCAGGAACTCAATGGGGATGTGGCGTACAACACTAGAGGCCAACTCCAAGCCCATAGCACAAGTCACCATCAAGTGCGGGATCTACCAAGGAGATGCTCTGTCCCCACTGCTGTTCTGCATAGGCCTGAACCCCCTCAGTGAGATCATTAACAAGACTGGCTACGGATACCGACTACAGAACGGAGCAGTTGTCAGCCACCTCCTGTACATGGATGACATCAAGCTGTATGCCAAGAGTGAACGAGACATCGATTCACTGATCCACACTACCAGGCTATACAGCAATGACATTGGAATGTCGTTCGGACTGGAGAAGTGTAGTCGGATGGTAACAAAGAGAGGGAAGGTAGTCAGAACTGAGGGGATTGAACTACCAGAAGGCAACATTGCAGACATAGAGGACAGTTACAAGTACTTGGGGATCCCACAGGCGAATGGGAACCATGAAGAGGCCGCTAGAAAAGCTGCAACCACCAAGTACCTGCAGAGGGTCAGGCAAGTCCTGAGGAGTCAGCTGAATGGTAAGAACAAGATCCGGGCCATCAACACGTACGCCCTGCCCGTGATCAGGTACCCTGCTGGGGTAATAGGCTGGCCAAAGGAGGAGATAGAAGCCACTGACATAAAGGCACTCCACGTGCAGGAAGGACAGGCCCCTGCACGGTATGTACCACCGGCAGATAGAGGAGGTGGCTGATATCCAGAAATCCTACCAGTGGCTGGACAAAGCTGGACTGAAAGACAGCACAGAGGCACTAATCATGGCAGCACAAGAACAAGCTCTGAGCACAAGATCCATAGAGGCTGGGGTCTATCACACCAGGCAAGACCCCAGGTGCAGGCTGTGTAAAGATGCCCCAGAGACAATCCAGCACATAACAGCAGGGTGCAAGATGCTAGCAGGCAAGGCATACATGGAACGCCATAACCAAGTGGCCGGCATAGTGTACAGGAACATCTGTGCCGAGTATAACCTGGAAGTCCCGAGGTCAAAATGGGAGATGCCCCCAAGGGTGGTGGAGAATGACCGAGCTAAGATCCTGTGGGACTTCCAGATACAGACGGACAAAATGGTGGTGGCTAACCAACCGGACATAGTGGTGGTAGACAAACAGAAGAAGATGGCCGTAGTGATCGATGTAGCGGTTCCGAATGACAGCAATATCAGGAAGAAGGAACACGAGAAGCTGGAGAAATACCAAGGGCTCAGAGAAGAGCTCGAGAGGATGTGGAGGGTGAAGGTAACGGTGGTCCCCGTGGTAATCGGAGCACTAGGTGCGGTGACTCCCAAGCTAGGCGAGTGGCTCCAGCAGATCCCAGGAACAACATCGGAGATCTCTGTCCAGAAGAGCGCAGTCCTGGGAACAGCTAAGATACTGCGCAGGACCCTCAAGCTCCCAGGCCTCTGGTAGAGGACCCGAGCTTGAAGGATAAACCGCCCGCAGGGGCGTGCTGGGTGTTTTATATATATATATATATATATATATATATATATATATATATATATATATATATATATATATATATACACACACACACGTGTGTGTGTGTGTAGCAGAAAATCGAAACTATGAGCTAAGAAGGCCCGGGGCAGAAGAAGGTAGATAATCCTGTATGGTTTTACTGTGGCAGGCAGCTCCTTTCACATCACACAAAGACATTCAATCCTTGTTAATAAAAAAAAATAGTAATTAAGTTCAGGTTTAAAGAACTGACTTCCTGTGACTGTGGAAAACTAACTCTCTGAGGGAAAATGGCACGCCAGGGTTTATGGGGTGGGCTATTTAAGGGAAGCAGTGTGGCAAACTATCAGAGACCGAGGGATATGAGGGGGTCAAAGGTTACGTTTAGGAAATACACAATCATATCCTTGTTCTGGGTGATGAAACACGCACACTTAGGGATTTTTATTCTTTGCCTTTAGAAGGACTTCTAGTAGACGGGCTCGTGTCAGAGCACAGCAGGATTTGAGTTCTGGGTTAAAGCTCAGTCGGTCCCGACCTGCAGGCCTGGACTCGGAGCGACAGCCAGTTCGTACCATCCAACTTTATCTCGTGTGCACATACTGAATTATACACAAATACAATAACGCAAAAATATAGTTTCAGGCATCTAATGACATATTCAAATCGTGTTTAACAGTGTTGGGTAAGTTACTTTAAAATAGTAACTTAGTTACATTACTAGTTACTTCTCTCAAAAGTAACTCAGTTACTTCAAGTTACTCGTTACTTTCAAAGTAACTAGCTAGTAGGGAAAGTAACTTTGGTTTTACTCAGAATTCTCTTGTTAATGTGTTGCTTCCATAACTTTGCCAGTCTTCTAGCTTGCTTACTTGCCACGGTGCACTGTGCCACCTACCAATAGAAAGGAAAAGATAATGTGCATATTTCCATGAGAGAAATCCCACGCCTGGACCGTCATTGACTGCTGCCATGATTCTAGCCTACGTCACAGCGTCATGTGCGCCTTTTACATCCAACACAAAAACTGCAGTCGTGGTGCTTTCGATTGTACTCAGAACTCGGAAATTCTGCCTTCTGAATAGGAAGATGTAGGTAACACCAGACTGCAGATGAGCTGCATACAGGGCTGGACTGGGACAGAAAATCGTCCCGGGCATTTTGACTGACCGGCACGCCATTATAGGAAAAATCATAAAGCCTTTGAATGAAAACAAATGCTGTTGTGACAGTGATGTACACTGTTCTGATGGTATATATGCATCAATCTATCAATCGTTTGTTGTAAGATTCAGATAATTATTTAATAAAAGCTAGACATTTTAAATGAGAATAAGAAAGAAAAGTATTTCTTTGTGCCCCCCTTTCCCTGTTAATGCCCTACCTGGCCCCCTGGCAACACTTTGCTAGACCCGCCCCTGCACAGTTACCAGCTGTCAGCTACTTAGAAAAGGATCCTGGTGTTATTTGTCTCTCAGAAACAGCTCATAACTTCCCTTCAACTCATTCATGTCACCTAAAAGGTAAACCTGTTTCTCCATCACCTGCTCAGCTCTGATGGTTCAGTAAGGACATCTCCTGGTTTCATCTTCATGTTTCCCTCTCACCACATATCCAAACCATATCATGACCAGCAGCTTTACAGCTGTGGCTCCAGCAAACATCAGCTGATACTAGAAATTAATATTAAATAAATTCTAACAACAGCTGATCAAGCTTAAACGTGCTGCTGTTGTTTAGCGCGACATCCGCTGGTTTCCTCTTTCGGAGCAAAGTGAGCGATAAACAAACAAGAGAGCCGATCAGCTGATTATTGATCAGTTTCATGATTGAAGTAGAAACGGGAGAGAGAGGGTGAGAGGATGAGAGAAGAGGCAGCTGTGCAGCATAAACACAGAATAACTCCAGCTTTGTGTCTTTTTCATTGTAGCTGAATTACGGGACAAACTGTTCCTTTTCACTTCAATAAGAAACGCGTAATATTTTCTCTGAATACCAGACGGGACGGTTGGCAACTCTAATAACTTATGAACAAAATAAAGTTCAACATCAGTAACTTCATAGCACCACCCAGCTGTATAGAAACTCCGTCATGCTAGCTAGCACGCAGTACGGAAAAAGTCAGAATAACGAAAATAAACTCCACCTACACTTGGTTCATATCTGACCCAGAGAGACTGCAGGTCATAACTTCTTACCTGAAGTTCAGTTCACACTTGGACCGGCGGCCGCCTCGGGTCTCTTTTCCTTCTGCGTCCCCTTTCCTTCATCCACCTGCTGCCTCCACCACTTGCTAATGTTACTGAATCTGTGGAAGCTCCGCGATGCCACCACACGAAGTAACGAGTAACGACCCTATCTAAATCCCAGTAACGACTAACGCGTTCCTGGTTTTGGCATAATAACTAGTTACCGTGCTCGTTACCACAATAATAACGTAGTTACTGTAACGCGTTACTTAATAACGCGTTAGTCCCAACACTGGTGTTTAAGTTATTTTATTCTAAACTTGGGTAGCAGCGAGAGTTTCCCCTTTTTTCTTCTGTTTAACTGAAATGAAAAACAGATCCCAGCGTGGGCACCTCGACCGTAAAACACATTAAAGTGGCACAAAAGCCTGGATCACAGAAAATAAACCAGTGATGCTTTCCCACTATTAAAAAATAGGATTGCCTGTTTAATTCAAACCCAGATCTCAGACACTGATTCGGGGGAAAAGGATCATTTTATGAACAAACCCTTTCTCAGCTCAGTCAAAGAATTTCATGATAATGTTTTGATATTTAAATAATACATATACCTTGTTGTACAAACACTGTATATAAAGGATGGACATAGACAGTGATGTCACCAGTTGGTTTGTGAAGTCTCATTATGAAGGTGGATACTTTTTAACCCTAAATGAGATGATCATTTAGAAATTCAACATCACTTTGTAATAGCGAATCTTTGAACTAACAATTGAAACAATAAAAGCACTTTTTTATTTTTTTTATTTTACTGAGCCCAGACATTTGGGATTCAAGGTCCTTTACGACATCATAGGAACCCTTTCGGTAACCAGAGGAGTCGCCCCCTGCTGGCCTATAGAGAGAATGCAGGTTTCATGGCTTTACTTTTTAGAAACAAGACCAGAGGCGAGGCCACATCCATCTTTTATATACAGGCTATGGGTTGTCTCACCTTGTGACTGAGCAAACTCATCTTTGTGACCTCCTGCGACCTGGGTGGCAACCATGACGACAATGAAAGTGCAGACCAGACCAGTCCTCCATAGCATCTCCATGGTTACTACAGTAGTTGCTATAGTAACAAAATTCAGTGCAGTGGTCCCCGTGCCTCTGTTCCAACATGTCTCCTGCCCTCTCGGATGCCCCGTTGCCTAGCAGAGGGACAGCTCAGCGCTCTGCTGGGCCATGGCTGCAAAAGATCGGAGAGCCAGCAGCGTCTTCGGCGTTTTGTCAGCAAGAGGTGATGGACCCTGAAGAAGTCCTCACAGAAGTGGAAAACACCTAGACGGGTTTCTCAAGGGGCTCAGCGGCAGTGGTGGCTTCACACCCCTCTCCGTTTGCCTGCAGAAGAGAAGCTGTTTAGTGACTGCAGGAGGAAGGCCAGGAAAGGGTTTGAAAGGGTGGGGAAAGACAAACTTAGGCTCAAAGACGAAGGAGGAACAAGGGAGACACAGTAAAACACAGACAGAGGGAGAGCATGAGATCCCAATGACCCATGCAGTTCCCAGTCTAACAAGGCAAATCTACCCAGTTCATATTCAAGGACTGCCCAGTCCTCCATTGTTCCTTGTGATAATCAATCTTGGCTTTAGTAAGGGTAAGTACCCAGTCTTTCACTCTGGTGACCAGCGATAACAATAGGTCCCAACCTGGGGCCTCTGAGGACCCACACTTTAAGCTGACTGTCCACCGGAAAGAGTTCAAACACAAAGGAGGCCATTGATCTCGTAGAAAGCTGTGCTCGGTGCCCAAACGGGGCTAGGAGTGGGTATTATGTCAGAGGGTCTGAGGGTAAAATGAGCCAATTTGAGAGACGCAGCAGGTTGCCATCACCGCTACCCTGCCTGACTCTGCAACCTGCATGGCTGAGCGACCCACTGGCTGGTATCCAGCTTACTAACTGGCCAACTAACTAGCAGACCGATGGTGTGAGTGCCTATACATCAACCAGTGTTGATATTTGGAGCACAACACGGACAGATAATATCGCCTTTTTCTGAATCCGAGGCCCCTAGTTTAAGAAAATAAATGAATAAATAATAAAAATACAGGAGCAACAATAAGACTTCAAAAACAAACATTCAAATTTGATGATTTCTTGCTTCCCTCACCACCAGCCCGTTGTGGCAGACAGCCGCCCCACAGTAGGATAAGCAGCCCACATTTCTTTAGGTTGTAGACTTCAGCTTCAGCCAAAGCTGACAAAAGACCTAATGCTGGTGTTTCATGTGGCCTGTGCACAGCAGTGGTACTTAACAAGGCTTAAACCTTTAATTACAGCAAATGAAAGAAGGCACAACAGGAAATAAAGGACATGATTTGCACAGTAGTGAACAAAGCCAGTTCTGAGTCAGCAGATGACAGCTAGTGTTTTACCCTGACAGATGTGACTCTATGAACAGAAAGCTTTTAAGACCGTATGCAGGTAAAAGTTCAGCATCACAAATTTCTTTCTTGTGTCGTTCTTTTCCACACCACTAATTTAGCCGTCGAGTGCTATAAATAATCCTCAGGCTCTTTTTTTATTATTTTTGTGTCCTTTGAGACAAACATGCAGCAAGATTATAATAACAATGGAAAAACGACTTCCTCATCCACACAGTACCCATTACAAAAACAAGAGCGGAGCCAGGAATCGGCAGTCACAGTTTCATGGGTGCCCTTCTCTCTCTTTTGACTTGAGTTTCCTGGCTACATATTGCAGTGTCAGCTAAAAACCCAGCCCTATCCTCCAGTAAAGTCTGCCCACCCAGCTTTACTCTTGTCCCAGCCCTGCTAGCCTCCCTCCCTCAGAGCTGTCTGGGGAGAGAAGAGCGAGCGGAGACGCCGCACTGGCCCAGATGGCTGGCGGCTAACCAACTGCAGCCAAAGGTAATCGGAGGCAGATGGGAAACCTTTTGGTGACGAGAGCAGGGGGAACAAGTTGCCTCCTGCAAAAAAAAGAAAAGGAGGAGGGAAAAAAAAGCCAAGTGCAGAATCTGAAGGCAATGAGAGAGGGAAAGAGAGGGGAGTGTAAGCTATTCAAGCCAGCTGGGAGAGCCATTCTTGAGTGTTAATACTCTAAACTGAGTGTGGAGGAGATGAAAGGGCCCCTAATGTGGCTCTTGCTTAATTTCACACAGCGACGGGCAGGTACAGTTCAAAACTAAAAAGAAAGAAAGAAAGCTTGCTTTAAAAACAATGAGGGGTCTTTGTGCTGTTGCAACTTCCCTCATATATGGAACAACTAAAAGTCTTTCTCCCCTCCCTCCCTCCCTCCTCCGGCTTTCTCCCAGTCATTTCCTGCGCGAGCCAAGCTCCCTTTCCATTTTCATTACTTGTTTCTGCACAGCTCTCGATTTATTGTGGGCTTATTAGACTTGCTATCAAGTGCTTTTCATGACCACTACATCTCCTCTTGTTTACTTAAGCCAGAGAAAGAGAGGAGAGATAGGACCCCCCCCAACACACACACAAACTAGTGCTATTCAAATACAGCTGCTAAGAAAGATTTGTGGACAGGCTTCACACACACCACAACACGCATGCACCGCCGCGCACACAGCTCTTCTGGTAAATTATTGCTACTCTGGAAATGCGGCTAAATTAAGAGAGAGCTGTCTCGCAGAGGTGACGGCGTTGTACATCTTCCTGTTGTGCAAAGCTTTCCCTCTGGGCTGTATCACTTGTACGAAATAAAAAGCGTATGTTTGTCAGGAGGCCAGGCCGAGGCGAGCGCGCGCGCGCGCGCGCACGGACTCTCCGGGGTCTGGGTTTTGCTTGGATGGATATCGACCGTATAGCTCTACAATCGCGGCCAAAAAAAGAAAAAGGAAAGGAAAGGGGAGGGGGCTCCGAGCCGGGCCACACAGCTTCCAGGGCTATCAGAGCTTTGCAGAGGAGAAAAGAAAGGGGTCGTTGTTACCAAGAGAGAAAGGAGTTGGAGCGCACGGGATAATTAGGTGGGAATTTAAGGGTGGGCCAAAATACTCAAGTGTAATCAAGTCAGTGGACCCTGAGGCATATTGACACGTCACTTCTATTTTTTTATAATCTGATCATCTACTGAACACTGACTGGTGCTTTTTTATAACTGTGTTTAACAGGATGGATATTCCTTTTTCATACTGCAGCCTAACTATGCTGTCCTTGTGTCTAACCGCTGCCAGGGAGAGTGCAGCTATCCGAAAACTAGCACGCTAATCAAAACCATATGACCGGTCTGTGTCGACCGCACAGATGCTAAGTGTCCCTCAGCTCAGCTTCAAGTCTGGGACAGCACCCCCACCACTGCCACTACTCTAAATATATATATATATATAGTCTCCACTTTGGTCAGCAGAGAGCACACGAATCAGCTTTAGGTTGAGTTTATTATTTCATGTAACTGCACGCCACAGTTTCTCTGTCCAAATGAGACCGTGAGGGAGCGAATCGCGCACATCAGCGTCCGTCAGCCTCAGCATCAACTCCTTGAATAAATAAAAATAAGTCATGATCACCATCAACATGAAGCCTGGACAGGTGACAGAGAGGGTGGAATCATATCTCAGATTAAAATCTCTGGTAAAAATAAATAAATAAATAAGGCAGAAGAAGGAGAAAAGTGCAGGCATTCCTTTCTCTGTTTCCCCAAATAAACAGTGTGCAGATGAAAAGTGGGAACATAAACAGGCCGGAGAACCTCGGATGTGCTCCCCTCACTGAAAATGTCCTTCTCTAAGTCTGAAACAATATTTAGTGAGAGAGAGAGAGCTGACTCGACACGGAGTGAGTGAACCAGCGCAGCACAGATGGCAGAGGAGGCTTTTCTCTTTCTGTCTTTTATCTGGTTTACGACTGACAACAATCCAAAAAACACCAAAAATATTCATTACGACAGGCAAAGCCTTACATTTGCTGGAATCTTTAATGTTCAGTGTTAAAATGATTGCAGAGCTGAACTGACAGAGGCTTGCCTGTCAGTTCAGCTCTGCAATCAAGAAAAGAAGAAAGAAAGAAATTGAAAAAATGTGCAGGTTACAGAAAAGCTGTGCAGTTCTGGGAGGCACCGACCTGACCCAGGACAAATAAAGTAAATTTGCTGTCCTAATAGAGGCAGCAGCCAATTTAAGGTTACTATGAAGTTGAATGAGTGCTACCAAAAAAGGAGAAGGAGGAGATTTAAACACAAAAGCATCACATGTGGATGTGAAGAAAAGGAGAAGTGTGCGTAATCTGGTAAAACTACACATCCACGTTGCGTTTTTTATGGGAGCAAAATAAAAAACTAAAACTGTATCTGTGTGTGCTAAAGAATATTTCTGCAAAATAATAATAATGATAAAAATGTTGCACGGTGATCAGGAAACCTGCACATCTGTCATTCGTGCTGTTTGGACGTGCATGTGCTGATATGTCACACAGCCAATGATTCCACATCTGTGTCTCTAAACCTGTGCTCGCCCCTCTGTTTATCATAATGTTACATATAGTCTAAATATATTACACTAGCAACAGTCTAAATGTTTTCCGTGATAACACTTTAGCAACTTTAGAAACGGGCTGCAGATTTAGTGCGCTTTGGAGCAACTGCGAGTAGCGCCCCCAGCCGGCGAACGACACAACGCCACCATTCACCAGGTACCTGATGTCCGCTGACAGCCACATCATCCCTTCAGCAACACGCAGACACAAACACAGACACACAAACACAGACGCACACCGTCTTGTCATCAGCTAACAAGGCGACCCCAGCGCTAATAAGTAAGAACTCCGAAGAAGAAGAGAAGCAACTCACGGACTCGAGGTTTTAGGAATAGTACAAATCCCCTAAGACAGCGTGAGGCTCACGTCCGCAGAGGTGCACCTAATGATCTCATGACAGCAAGAGCCTCACTAAATATGGGCGACATGCAGTGTTTCTGCAGGAAGGAGCGGACAAGAGCTTAGAAGAGCCAGCATCATGCCAGGGCAGTGCCTTTCCTTCTTACAGAGCTGTGCATGAGAGAGAGTGGAGCCGAGCTCGGTGACCTACCTTCCCGTGTCCCCGTGCAGAAGTTTCCGATGTGAGTCTGTCCTCAGCAGCCGAGCGGAGAGGAGGCGGTGCCGGCAGGAGACTGAGGAGACTCAACTTCTTCCACTTCCACAAGCGGAGAGAAGGAGTCTGGTGTCAATTTCCCCCGTGGTAAAAATAGAAGCGTCCGGGAGCAAAAATTTCAAAATAAAGTTTGTCTTGGCAGGACTCCACAGTTGGCAAGGGGCCGATGAGAAATACAGAGCTGTGGCCAAGATAGCTGATGTTGGTCTAAGACCTTTACGCAACTTTGTATCACGCATACCTGTAACCCGTGAACACTGTGCATAAAAATGTGGTTGGTCAGTTTGTGTTTTCTTTGCGCATGACAGACCTGACACTGAGTCCAGTAAAACAGCTTAAATAGTGGCTCAAGCTCGAACTGTTTTAGAAGCAGAAGCAGAAGGCGTCTAGTCCTTCTCACTGAGCATACTGTTTGGCTGTTTTCGGACCGGAAATCCTATAAAATGCTTTAAATAAATAAATAAATCCTGCAGATTACACCACTTCGTGGAAATCTGGCCCTGCTCAGCTCGATATAAAAAGAAGTCTGACAGGTCTAAGCTCAAAAAAATCCTATTTTTTGCGAGTTCTTGAGCGCCACAATCTAACTTTGACCTCTGAAAAGCACAACTCGATGAGGAGCCTGTGCTTTCCACACTTTGTTTCAAGGAGCTCTTGTTGTGGTGACTTTTAAGAGGTCATTCTTGGGGCGAATTACCCACACCTGCTTTGGGGGTTCAACCTGGTGATCAGTTCTACAACTTCAGTCTGAATTCGACCAAATTAAACTGACTTCTTGCTCCGATTAGGACATGGCTGAAACTTCCTACCTGTAAAATGCATGCTTTTATTTTGTAGGAAAACATTTTCCTCTGTGGTTTCGTTTTGTCTGTTTTTGCAGGACTGGATTCAGCGGGATCCTGCTGACTCGGTGCCAGATCTGCAACTCCAAAGAAGCAGCTGCAGCCGCTGCAGAGGTGGGGGTTGAGTGTGTGTGGGGTTTGCTATCCCTGCTGTTGGTTTGGTGCTGTGGGTATTGCACAGGTGCTGGAGTGGAGAGTAGATGTCTGTTATGTCATGATGGCAATTCTCCCTCAACACAGTATCCTGGCTACACCACAAGTTCTGTAACTTAGACGTGTACATGTATCTATACGTGTAACGAAGCGCAAGTTTGGGCTTAAATTGTCAGAAATAAATGTGTGAAATTACATAAAAAGTGCTCCAGGTCATTGCCCAGACTGTCCTGTGATTATAAAACAGGTTTTTGTTAATTCACAGAAATATCCTGGGGATTTTTTTTTTTTTTAATCTATTATGAAAAACATAAATTTCTAGAGAAGACGGTTAAAAAAGTTAAATATCTGTCATTTAATTGTTTAGTCACAAGTTAATTACTTTAGTAAATGGGTTTGGGGTCTTTATCAGTAGGAAATGCTGTAAAACCTATAAAAATTCAGCTAAAAGACCAAAATTTATCCCAGAAGTCTCCAGCAGTTACCTCGGTTGCCTAGCAACCACTCACAGTAAAAACCTCAAAGCTTCCTGTAAAATATCAAATTAACGCTTTTACACATTTAAAAAATTATTTTACATGTGTAGAAATTAAACAAAGAATGTAACATGAATGTGCTTTTGGATGTTACACCAGCTACATATTTCCCTCCCTCTAGTCTTTTTGCTGCTAAGATACAACGCTTTGAAAAAGTATTTGCCCCCTTCCCGATTTCTTTTGCTCCCTTTTGGTATATTTGTCACACTTACATGTTTCACATCATCAAACTAATTGTAATATTAGAGAAAAATAACCAGAGTAAATACAAAACAAATACTCCAACCCTACCCGGCCGTACGTGAAAAGTCATCGCCCCCTAAATCTGACAGCTGGAAGAACTGCAGTCAAGTGTTTGTGATAACTGACAATCAGTCTTTTACATCACTGTGGAGGAATTCTTCGCCAAATCTTCTTTGTAGAATTGTTTGAATTCAGCCACATTAGAGGATTTTAAAACACGAAAAGCTTGTTTAAGTTCATGCCAACACATCTCAATTGGATTTGAGTCCGGACTTTGACTAGGCCTCTCCAAAACCTCTTTTGCTTTAGTCACTCAGAGGTAGACTTATGATGTGTTTCGGATCACTGACCTGCTGCATAACCTGAGTGATGGCTGGACATCCTCCAGCAGACAGCAGAATCCAGGTTCCATCAATTACAGCAAGTCGCCCTGAAGCAGCAAAGCAACCCGAGACCATCACACTACCACAGCCACCCCAAAAACCGCTTTTTGTATTTACTCTGGTTATTTTTGTCTCTATTTAAGTGTCACAAATATGCCAAAAAACTAAGAAATCAGGAAGGGGTTACTGTTACCCTAGCTATGACTTAACCTTTTAACCTTTAATGTATTTTATAATTTTAACAATTCATCTAAAAGACTATCGATATAAAGTGTTTTGTATATATTGTAAACATATGTACACAAACATATGTATGTTCATTTTGGACAGCACCTGGCCAGCTGTCTTTTCTGCTGTCTCCACTCTTTATATTTAAATCCTATCAATTCATGGGACAGTGCCAGCTGACTGCACGTGTTCAGCTGTCATGTGAGAATGTGAAATGCAAAAACAGATAAACAGACGGAGCATTGCGCCGTAAACAAGGGGAAACTCATGATGGTCAAATGTCATCTATCTACAGGTGCTGAAAAATAGGTCAGCGCCTTGTGTAAAACCACCACTTGCTATTTTACAGCTTTTGCATGGCTGACTTTGTATAAATAAATAGGATGATTGCAACATGAAGAGAAGACTGCTCGAAGAACGAGGCCATCATTTTAATAATTAGGCATCCTTAGATGTAGGTTTAGGGCAAGAGGTGCAAAGGCCTACTCAGACCACCACGAGCATGAAGCGGCAGACGGTCGGTGACTAACACCAGCCTGGGGCAGTTAGGCTGATGGTGGTGCAGAAGTGCGGAAGACAAAGAAGATCGAGCATGCAAATTTTTGACCTTTAACATGTAAGATGTTACTTTGTTTATTCTATGGACAGAGGAATCTCTTTCCCTTTGTTCATGGGCTAAGTAAGTGCATCCTGACTCGAGTTCAACCAGCAGACCAAATCGTTTTCATCTCGAAAGCAAAAAAGAGGAACTCCCCAATAATGCTGGTTTATTCTTCTAATATTAATTCACTGTTTCGCATATTCAGACATGGCACTGTACAGATTGTAATACATCAGCTGGGATTTAACTTAACTGAGAGGCTCACTGGTGACAGTCAAACTGAAATCAGCCCTCCACGCATGCCATTTGCCGTTTTGCCTGTGTGTGGGTTTGTGTGTGTGTATGTGAGTGTGTGTCATTGTCTCTAAACCCTCGCGTCTTCACAGCACCTTACATTTCTGTCAGATCAACAGATATATCTTTGCCTCTGAAGCAACAACACTGCTCTGCGTCTGCCTGGAACAACAGTGCTCTGTAAGTTTTTTTTTATATCTGATTATGTAACAACAGACTGTGTCGTATTGGTTAAACTGGTTAGTTACACTTATGTATATACTTGTGTCTTGTGTGGAAAAACACAACAGCCCAGTAAGGTGGGTGAAAGTAAGACGACCTGAAGTCTGAGCCTGAGAAGTTGCTGTAATGCAGTTATACAGACAAAAAGCTGCAAAGGAGTTTGAACTCGATGTGCTCGAGAATTCACATATTTGAGTAAACGTTGATTTAATAGCAACATGAGGCCATGAAACACGTGAAAATGTAGTTTAGCTATTCATTTACAAAGTTTTTGATGACTTCAGTCCAACAAGATCTAATCGATCAGTTAAATTTAATTCCAACTGAGGTTTGTTTTATATTCACAACTATATAGAAACAGTCAAAAAAAAGGAGAATAAAAGAGTGCGTGCACCGCAGTCGGCCGCGGCATTGTTGCTCTGGCTCAGAAAAGCAGTCATTACATGCTCAAAACATAAATAGCTGCTTTCATT
The DNA here is from genome assembly GCF_965226115.1 of Aulonocara stuartgranti. Classification (NCBI taxonomy): domain Eukaryota; kingdom Metazoa; phylum Chordata; class Actinopteri; order Cichliformes; family Cichlidae; genus Aulonocara; species Aulonocara stuartgranti. The sequence continues at coordinate 39,564,250 of NC_138953.1, forward strand.
GCGACTTGGAATAGAAAACCAAAAAAAAATGGTGTAGGTTTTAAGACACCCAAGAGGTCCGTGTGTGTCTGTGATCCCTTGTAACTGTTCTTAAAATGACTGGATGTATTTTGGGTGCTGCACTGAGGCATATCTGCTACATGTGTCGGCCACAGTCGGACAGAATCGGTTTGGACGAGCAGAAGATGAATTTTTACGTGCAGAACGGGCTCTGTTTAACTCACAGTGTGATATTCAGAGTTTTAGCATAGTTTATTTTTAGATAAAGACACGGTTGACACAAACACTCATTATAGTGAACAGAAATCAAAGTAGAGTTATTGTTAAGAGGAATATAAATCTCTCTTTGAATGCTAATGAATCCTACCTGAGGTAGGCCTGAACAGTTAATGTGATTTAATCACATCTTGTCAGGTTATTTCCCAGGTGCTGTACAGACTTTGGAAAACATAAAGCAGATAACAGGATCTAACAACAACTTTTTTCCACTGATTCAGGAAATAATGATTCACTTTGGGGCATTTGGGCTCCTGATTTCAGATGCACTTTCTTATCCAACTCCACCTACACGCTTCGAACGCTCGCTCAGTTTTGTTGGAAAAATAATTTCATATGTGACAGTTAAAGGGCACATTGTCTGTTTTGAGGTGCCTACACAGTCTCGCGCATTGATGTATGTACAGAGAAATGCTTCGAGTTGCACAGCCATGAGCTAACTTCCTGATATCACAAAGAAAATAATCATGACCTAAAAACTCTAAATAGTTATCACTGCTATGCTCTTGATTTAATATCAGTGGGTAATCTACAGAAAACAGAGAGGCACATCGACTGTCTGAGCTCACGCTGGTGCGTTCGTGCGTGATAAGGACCAACACTGTTCTGGTGATTTGCTTTTTGTCATGTTGTTCTCAGCAGCCAGTTAAGCAGCTATTTGACTGATCGCTATTTACACCAAGCACGTTTCTGCCTCTTGTCGGGTTCCCCACTTCAACACTGTGACTGTGCCCACATATTAATAATATTTCTGCTGTTTAAATGAGCCGAGGAGGAGTTTACACTCAGTAACACAAATATTACACAAATGGTTTATTTTTCTAAAACCTGTAGCTGTACTTGGTTACCACGCGTCAGACTGACACATCTGAGAAAAGTACTGTGAAGAATAACAGTGACTGTGATGACGCGCTGGCTTTTCTTTGCAATAAATGATCATTTTCCAGGTTTTCTGTGGGCCAGAAGCCCCTAATTCATCTTATATGGGTCAGATTACAGGTGTGTTGTGACAGCTGGGCCACACTAGGCTTGGTGTGACAGATGTCAAGCTTGTCTACTGAGTATTAGGCTAGATCTAGCTTACGTAGCATTTGCTAGCGAGCCATAAGTAGCCCTGCTATCTGGGTCCAGAGGCCACGATGGGGTTGGGTTTTTTTAAAATTATTTTTTAAATATTTCAGCAAAAACTGTTTAAAAAAATTAAAGTCCTCTTCACTTTTGTCAACGACGTCCCCATCTTCTTCCTCGTTTAGTTCTTCCTTCACATTAGCACGTGTTAGCACGCTAACGCACCCAGCTAAAAAAAAGTTGAGGACTGTAAACGCTAAACATGAGCACATAACGCTGTCAGCTCTAAGCGCTGCTCTGCCTTCATGTCGAATGTGTTTCCGCTGCTAATGTTTACGCTTCCTAATTGTGGTTTACTTGAATAAACACTTGACGCTTGCGCTGAGGTCGCCTTTAAAAGCTCGACCTCGTTGCTTTTATCCGAGCGCAAATGGTTTGAAGATGTCAAAGTATTCGCATAGTCTGTCGAAGCTCGTGCGTCCGAGCACATAATGTTGTGGCGGGTTAGCCATTATGACAAGATAGAAATGGTGAACCCACCAGAAAGATCATAATGGCCGCCGTGTTTCGTTTCGCTCTGTCACAACCCCCGTTATCACTGCCATCTAAAACGATAACCTGGAGCTGTGAGTCTGCCGAGAACAGACGAGTTTGACCAAATGACAAACACAATCAGGTTTTTGATTCCTATTTAATTGCATTTACTCTCACACCAGAAAACTTTCTCTCTGTTCTCTGTGGAAAACGAGCGTTCAGGCCTCGAGATCTCGTATCGAGTCCTCGGCTTGCTGAAAACAGAGTGACTCATAGGACTCTTTTTTTCCACCACTCATTGGGTCAATCACTATCTGCTTACTCTGCAACACTCTTGTACCAAAGTATTCTTTGCACATCAGAGGGAATTATACACTGCATGCAAACAGTTTCTGTGTGTTAGTCCCGGGCGCTGCATGAAAGACACCCCGCAACAGTGTGGGTTCAAAGCTTGGCTCAGGAACCGTGCCATGTGTCGCCTCATCTCCCGCCAGTCTTTGTTTTTGTTAAATAAAAAGAGGGAGGGCGGAGAAAAAAGAAAGAAAGCACCAAACTCTTAGTTTATAAAGAGCACACGCAGAGCCGGGACTTGGCTTCTGCTGTTGTTGGACCTTTTAATGTTTTGTTGGAAAGCCGTCAGTGTTTTGGTTAGTTTGGTCGTAAATTACAGCAGCATGGCTAATATGCTTGTCACGGTCTGTTAAAGGGGGTTTGTTATTAAATTCACTTTCCCTTTCAGTTTGCTCAAGTAATATCACAGAAGTTGATCATAAATTTTGAGCTGCTGTATCACCGCGCTACCCACTTAAACGCCCCACAGTGTATGGGGAATTTAAATGAGAAATGGGGAAAAAGAATAGAGTCACCTGCATCCATTTATAGACTTTTTACAGGAGTAGACCTCCTTTCTCAACACATACACAAACAAGATGCAAGTCATTTATTGTTTATCTATAAAATATCAGAAAGTGCTTACATGGAGCTCAAGTTGATGCCTTTAAATTGCCTTTTTTGCTCTCAAAGCAGTCTAAAATAAAAAATAATTAAATGTACATTAATATAAAATAATGCAATAAGCAAATTTGCACACTAAATTTAAGCAGAATGGGGTAAAAAAAAAGAAGCTTATTTTAGCTTTAAAGTCAAATGACAGCAAAAAGATAAACACCTTTCTGCATTAAAAATAAAAATAAACTCCATAATAGTTATTCCCGTGTGTTGAGATCGGATTAGGTGGTGCAGAAGTTGAATAAACGTATGAACAGTTAGTCTCCATTCGTTAGAAAAACCAGTTTTCCATGTGCTGCACATCCATACTGACTAAAATAAACACCTTTTAGGTGCAGATCATGAAGCGCTCCAGCATTGCTGCTCATGTCTAGGCGACATCCATTTGTCCACACTGTAGGGTCTGGTCTTTGTTGTGGCGTTTTGGAGGTCATGCTGCAGTAAAACCTGGTTTCTTGTGGCAGTCGTATGTTGCTGTTTGGTTGTCCACTGTTGATGTGGGAAGCAGCTCAGGTATATAACCAGGAAGCTGAGGTTTTGCACTTTTTATTTCACATAGTGTTTAAAAACATGTTATATGTTACGGTGTAAGAAGTTAAATTACAGTAAAGTAGATTTGCCAGCTTTTGGTAATCACACCTCCTGTTTTACTGTAAGTAACTTATGGCACATGCTGTGTATGTCAGGTTTTAGGTTTATAATTTCATCGTTATAAAAACTGCACTCTTTGTGAGGGGGTGAAGTTTTCACTGATATGAAGAAATGAAACTGATGGACACATAGTGAGAATAACACAAAGACAATCACGTATCAGTTTGCATGCCGCTTTGTTTAAATGTGCTTCTCGTCTTTATTTACTCCCAAATCGAAGAAGAGCTCAGGAGAGCAGCCTGGCTGATCTCCTGCGTGTCTTCATGAAATCTCGATCTTTCTCTTCATTTCAGATCATTTCCTTTCTGGGTTTTCTGAGCTGATGCCTGTGACGTCTTGTGATCGCTGTCGATTTCCCTCTTTATCTCAAACATCTTCTGCTTGTTGTCGCGTAACCGTTCCACGCTGCAGTCGAAACCCTTTTGATTTTAAAGTTGTCCTTACTCCCGTTCACAATAAAGTCAACCGAGTACCAGCGCTTCTCATCGCGCACACGCTCGTTACAGTAACGATACTTTGATCTCAGTTTTTTTGTTCCATAAAATGAAAAAACGATGAGTTTTAAAGCAGAGGGAATGTTCTGTAACCGTACAGCACCTGTTCAACGGAAGAGCGACACGCTGGAGAAAGGAGGCTGTGAGGGCGGACTGCGACTTCCTGTTGTGGCTTGTGTCATCACTTTGTTAACCTGCAAACTTTATGCAGTCTCAAAGTGTGGGTGCCTCATGCTAAGTGTCACATCCCCACATATGTCTCCTCACTTGTACGTGTCAGGCTCCTGAGAAGCGCAGCTCTGTTGGGTTTGTTGTAGATCCTAGTGAAACACAGCTGGGAAGGGAAGAGAAGGTGAGGTTATCCAGGTTGTGTGTGTGTGTGTGTGTGTGTGTGTGTGTGTGTGTGTGTGTGTGTGTGTGTGTGTGTGTGTGTCTGTCTTTTGGGGCTTTTCTGTTGCTTTTTGTAGTACTGATTTTAGTGTTGTCCATTTTTAAGCTGTATTCCCACCAACTTGTATTTGTAATTTGGTAAATTAGAAAGTTGCATTGATCTGGCTGTGAGTGGAGGAGGTAGAAACTAAAAAAGCCGAGCGGTCAGAGGTGGCAAATTTGTTTCAATCTGTGCCATTGGTCAGTTTTCTCAAAGAAATGTCCCCCTCCCTCCTCTCTGTCTCTCTAGTTTCTCTCTCACTGATTACATCCAGGACTTCAAGGCCAGGCCAACTTTTACCAGGTCTCACCATGTCCATCGACCCTGCGGCCGAGCTGCCTTTCTTCTACGGCAGCATCAGTCGCTCGGACGCCGAGCAGCACCTGAAGCTGGCTGGGATGTCCGACGGCCTCTTCTTGCTGCGGCAGTGTCTCCGCAGTCTGGGGGGCTACGTCTTGTCTATCGTGTGGAACCTGGAGTTCCACCATTACTCCGTAGAGAAACAGCTTAACGGGACTTACTGCATCACAGGAGGGAAGCCTCACTGTGGCCCTGCAGAGCTCTGTGAGTTTTACAGCAAAGACTCCGACGGCCTGGTGTGCCTCCTGAAGAAGCCGTGTCTACGCTCCCCAGATACGCCGATCAGGCAAGGCGTGTTTGACAGTCTGAGAGAAAACATGCTGAGGGAGTACGTGAAGCAGACCTGGAATCTGGAGGTGAGCCGGGTGTCGGGTGGTGCTGAAGAGTTTAGAAAAAGAAAATAACCATGTAGGGTAGAGTTTTGAGCTACTTGTACTTTACCTGAGCATTTCGGAGACTGAAAAGTTCATTTTTTAGCTATAATTACTTTTCTGTGATATTGAATATGTTTAAATGTCTTCCCAACAAACTACGGTTGTTGTTTTTACAAAATTTAACCATGCAAATGTGCTGACTTCTGCTCATGGAGATAGCTTTGATGTCTGCATCCAGCCCGCTGTACAGTGCAGTCAAAGTGATCTCTTCAGTCGTTATATTTTCCGCCCTCATCGCGCTGCAAAATATAGCAAATAAACCAAATAGAAAATCTGCTGATGGGTGAAAAATTTATACAAAATAAAAAATTTGTGATCTGATAAATGTTTTCGCCTGTAAGCAAAATTTGCCATTTTGTTTTTTTGTGGTTATTTGAGAGCAGCTGCACAGATAAAACTTTCCACTGCTGTATTGACATGTAGATATTTTTTTAAAAGTACACGTACGTCTGAGAAACCTTCACATTTAATGAACCACTATTTAAAAAACAACAACACGAGGTGTCTTATCAAAAATCAGCAATCTTACCAACATGTGTCAGTTTTCCCACATCAGTCAGTGAATGTCGTTACAAAGAAACAAAGTGTTCAAAGTTAAAGATCAGTGGTGTGGCAGCGCCAGGTCACACTTTGCTGGTAGACTTTAAACAACTTTTGAAAAACTTGTGACGGCCCAGACCTCGGACTCGGACAATCCCTCCCTTCTTAATGGCTCTCTGCAAATACAACGAGAAGTTTGAAGTTGTGACCTTCTTCTCTGCAACGTTTTCATTTTGTGGCCCCGATCGGACTCTAACTCGGGGAAAGGTCTTCCCCGCAAGCCGTATGTTTGAGTCTGGTTTAACTGACATTTCTGAAGGGACTTTTTTGGTGGAGTGGGAGAGACTTTGCCCACACACAATCTCTCCAAACCTTTCCTCAAGTAGGAACACAGGTAGGAGCTCTCAGTTCCTCTGAAGGTTTCTGTGGCCTGGGGAAAGTAGTTGCACTAACAAGCTACAGTTCTTAGAAACGAGAACCAAAAGTATGAGACAGACGGTAGAAGCTAAAGTAAAGAGTCAAGATGGGGGAATAGGAACAAAGTGAGCAGGTAACTGGAAAGAAAAGGCAGGCCAGGTGGGAGTACGAGGGTCTGAGATGACAGCACTGAAAGAATTAGTCAACAAGACTAAAGCTAAGAAGAGCATTTTCACTTGTGCCTCCTCCAGTAACCTGCCACATACAACGATCAGTATCTTTTTGACACCGGTGATACAACTGAAGAGCCAAACTAGCTCCACGTCTATGCAGAATTCGCCTGCAGCTCGAGTGTCATAACGTTCCCTCTCTGAGCTTCACATGCACCACCTTCCACCGCATTTGACACCCAGCATGAGCAAATTCAGAAACACCAGCAAGCTGCGATGCAGTCCTCCCCGCAATTTTAGATAAAAAGTCATTATTGCAAAACACGGAGATAACACGTGATCATTTTTCCGGTTCAGGGCGAAGCCATGGAGCAGGCCATCATCAGTCAAGCTCCTCAGCTCGAGAAGCTGATCGCAACTACAGCCCATGAGAAAATGCCTTGGTACCACAGCAAAATCTCCCGCCATGAGGGGGAGAGGCGGCTTTACTCGGGAGCACAACCGGACGGCAAGTTTCTGTAAGTTTTTGCTTCTTTTTTAAAAAGCCTGCTGTGTTTGTTTGTTGGGTAAAGATTTTGCATTTATGTGTGTTTTGTTCCTCAGAATCAGAGACAGAGAGGAGTCTGGCACATACGCTCTCTCCATGATGTACGGGAAAACGGTGTACCACTATCAGATCCTCCAGGACAAGTCGGGGAAATTCTCTATGCCTGAGGGAACAAAGTTTGACACAGTCTGGCAGGTCGGTCCTCAGGCTCTTTTTTTCTTCCTCTTTACTTGTGTGTCGTTTTTCTGGCCTAAACTAAACTTATTCTCAATGTTCAGCTGGTGGAGTATCTGAAGATGAAACCTGACGGCCTTGTAACCGTTCTCGGAGAGGCGTGTGTTAACGGCAAAGCTGCTGTTGAAAGTACTGACCAATCTTTCCTTTTTTAATCACATCTCAGCCTGAATTTGCAGTTTATATTGTGGTTTATTCATAATATGAATAATATAATACGCAACGTTCTTTTTTGATTCTATTCACTAATGAAATTCTCCTGTCATTTTTCAGAGACACCCAGTCTTCCCAATGTAAGTAGTCGGTACATCCTGCACTGTTCAAGTCAGCGCACGTCTTCATCCTCTGAGATTTATTTCTTTGTCATTCCTTTCAGAGGCCACGCGGCGCCAATGGATACACACCGCCACCTCGAGGTCGGTAGCCAGCAGTGCAAACACACAGGCAGCATTGAGCATAAACTGCGATGGCTGTTCCTGCAAGGATGCGTTCAAATAAAAAAACTCACAATTACACAATCAGTCGTAGAAGGAAGACTGAAATCTGATAGATTATAACTGCATGCCAAGCGCTGTGTTTAAAGGTTGTGAGTTAAAAAATGTAATTCCTCAGTAACAGTGTCCAGTTAATATATCACTGGGTAATTAATTTATACAAGTGCATCATGTTTTAGACTCTGATACGTGATTTTGAATGTAAAACCTTCAAGTTTGAAATATTTTGCACATTATATCTACAAACAAAGTACATGCAATTTATTGTGTGCAATTTGTACTTTGCAGCTCTTGCATTGGTCACAAAGACTACTGTGCCCGAAGACCGCGACCTTCTCCCCATGGACTGCAATGGATTCAACCCGTATCACAACCCCAATGATATCAAGAGGTTCAACATCCAGAGGTCCGACCTGCTGATGGACGAGGTGGAGCTCGGCTCTGGGAACTTTGGCTGTGTCAAGAAGGGAGTCTTCAAAACAGAATCGTGAGGAGCCGAACATTTTAAAAACAGACGCTGAGCCGTACGTGCGTGCGTGCGTCTACTGATGTCGCTGCCTGTGTTTTGTTTGGATTCAGGGGTCAGATAGACGTGGCCGTCAAGGTGCTGAAGAACGACAACGAGAAGCTGGTGAAGGAGGAGATGATGCGGGAGGCAGAGATCATGCACCAGCTGAGTAACCCGTTCATCGTCCGCATGCTTGGCCTGTGCAACGCAGACTGTCTTATGCTGGTCATGGAGATGGCTTCTGCCGGACCGCTGAACAAATTCCTCTCCTCCAACAAGTAAGTTCATCTTTAACTGTTTGTAGTTACACTTAAAAAAAGTTGTTTTATTTATTTATTTATTGGTAAACTCTGGTTTTTCTTTGAGTCAGTTTCTTAGCAGTTATCCTAACCTGCAGCACGGTTGGGTGGAACCACTTGACATAACTTTTGAATAAAAGTGTTAATATTTTTTATTTCATTTATTTATCAGTTACGTATTTATTTTATATATTTTATGTATTGCTTCAATGTTTTACATTCATTGTACATTTTTTTTAAAGTAAATCCAAAAAACACAGTATTTTGTTGAAATAACACAAATGACTCAAGTAAACCTTTAAAAAAAATCTTTAGTGAATAAAACTTCAGAGGATTTTTTAAACCAGCAATAGTGAGATTTCAGTTTTAGGGGTGTAACTAGGAGACTGATTAAGGTCTGACTTACATATTTTTATATAAAAAAACCATCTTATTTATTATTTTTCATGACACTCAGATCCTTACGAATCCTATATAGCATGTGTAGAGTCAGATCAGATTACGCTCTGACTTTACAAAAATACATACATGTCAGTGTAACCCTAACAGCTCCCACAGACATGCACTGCCCCAGGATGGGTTTTGCACCAAACAGGGCTGTGGTTTAGGGTCAGTCAGTTTCATGCATAGAAATCTTTCAGCTGTAACAAGGATCAAAACATGTCGATGTGAATAATCTTACTTTATCTCAAAGAACTCAGCTCTTCTACGTGGTAAATAGTAAACAGAGTGGTGCTACTATAACCCCTTTCTATTCAAGGTGAGCCCTCAAAGTGCGTCCTGGTACAAGTCTGTACTTCTCAGGTGGATTCTGATACTGACACTGCAGAAGTCCTTGCCATGACATGCTGATGAGGAATGAATCAGACAATCTGTTCGTCCAAGACATTTCTGATCTTTATGAGGCCGTTCTTTTTTCCTGTGGCAGCTCCATGTATTCTCAGAACTGTCACGTTATGACGGAATAAATACAGAACAACAAAAGTGAACGTACGCTTTCTTACATCTTAATTTTATAGGAGAGCAGGCAAGACCGTACTCTGTATGGACAGCAGCAGCTCTCGAAGGGCAGAAGTTGGAACATGGGGATGTGATTTTACACGTCCTTTAGGTTATGTGTTTGCTTTAGTGCCAGGATAACATTTTAATAGCCACCTTCACTCTTTCCAAGACTTAAGTAAAGCAAAGAGAAGCCTATAACTCAAGTCCAGTCAATAGAGATATTAGAGATAGATAAAAGAGCAGGGGAATGACACGCAAAAGCTTCTCCAGCTGAGAGTCATCCTAGGTGAGGTGTTTTGGGCATGTCCTCCCAGGTGAAGGCCCTGGGGCAGAACCAGGACAGAGCTCACATTTTGCCAACACCTCGGTATTTCCCCTGAACATCTGGATGAGGCGTTTCAGCTCAGACTGTTGCCCCCATGACTCAGAGCTGGAAAAGCAGCAGAAAATGGAGAGGTGGATGATTCCAAAACTCCAAATATGTCTTAAAGCAGGGGTGTCCAACTCCAGGCCTCGAGGGCCGGTGTCCTGCAGGTCCTTGATCCAACACAGCTGATTACGGCTAATTGACCTCCTCAACATGTCCTGAAGTTCTTCAGAGGCCTGGTAATGAACTAATAAATTGATTCAGGTGTGTTGACCCAGGGTGAGATCTAAAACCTCACCTGGAGTTCCCCACTTCTGTCTTAAAGACTCAAACTTAGGATGGTTCATTTTTCAGGCTGCTTCATTTGAAGGTTTCTGGATACTTAAAACTGCAATAATATTCAGTGTTTTGTTGCATCAAAAGGAACTGGACAAGTTTTGTGTCATCATCATCATCGATCATCTGTCCATCTATTTACTTCTGCTTTTCCAGTCCAGGTTCAGGGGGTGCAGCTGGAGCCCATCCCAGCTGTCTTAGGAAAAAACTACATTTGTGTACTAAAAATATCCTAATGCTTCTTTTCTCTGGACGTGTGTCCTCACAGGGATACCGTATCGGTGGAGAACATTGTGAACCTGATGCACCAGGTGTCGATGGGCATGAAGTATCTGGAGGAGAAGAACTTTGTGCACAGAGATTTAGCGGCTCGCAACGTCCTGCTGGTCAATCAACAGTTCGCCAAAATCAGTGACTTTGGCCTCTCCAAGGCCCTGGGAGCAGATGACAACTACTACAAAGTACTCACGAATTTTTTAATATTGTTGTACCGCAAGACAAAGTTGCATGAATACAGAGTGATTAGAGAGTCCGGTGTGGGTTTTATCAGTGTGTGCAAACAGAGAGTATGTCTTAGATGGATTGCCCTTCTGCGAGTTGCTGACCTCACAATGTGCAAACAGTAATTAGCTCCTATTGACAAAAATGTGTCAGGTGCCCTGTTTGAACTAAACACTCAATTGATTTCCATTTTACTGATTTACTGACCCATATCTGGAGTGGATGTAGTTACCAGAGAGCCCCAGCAATCCTTCACTCCAAGGCCCTAAATACCATCGCCGATGTTTGCTTGCTTTGGCCGAGTCCTTGGCGTGCTTCTCACCATCATAAACGTTGTGTTCACAGGCTCGTACTGCAGGTAAATGGCCGCTCAAGTGGTACGCACCAGAATGTATACTCTTCCACAAATTCTCCAGCAAAAGCGACGTGTGGAGTTTTGGTGTCACCATGTGGGAGGCGTTCTCCTACGGAGGGAAACCCTACAAGGTAAGACAGATTACTGCAGAAGGTTATCAAAGCATGACGTGATCCCAGAGCTCACGCTGCCTGTCTTTGAATTTGTTCTCCAGAAAATGAAAGGACCCGACGTGATCCGCTTCATTGAGAACGGGAGCCGCATGGATTGTCCGGCGGCATGTCCAGAGCGAGTATATACACTGATGAAAGAGTGCTGGACATACAAGTGAGAAACCGATGGTCTTGTGCGTGCGTTATATAAGAGAGGCATAAACAGAGGTTGTCTGTATGTATGTACAACAAAACAACAAGAGTTCATGTTTCCACAATAAGAACTGGGAAAGAAATGGTACATTCAAAGTCCGAGCTCAAATCCAGCTGAGATGCTTGAACACACCGTTAATGCTCAAACCCACCAGTCTGGCTGAATTAAACAATACTGCCACGAAGAGTGGCTGAAAGACTCATTGCCAGTTATCACAAATGCTAGATTGCAGTTCTTGCTGCCAAGAGTAGCACAACCAGCTATTAGCTTTAGGGAGCAATTAGTCTTTCACGCAGGGTCTGTAGTTTTTTCCCCTGAATAAAGTAAACGTACTTAAATCGTTTAAAAACTGCATTTTGTATTTACTCTTGTTGTTTTTGTCTAAAAAGACTCATTTAAAATTAGTTTGATGACCTGAAACATATGTATGACAAATGTGCAAAAAACTAAACTAAGAAAACAGGAGGAGGGCAAACACTTTTCACAGCAGTGTATTTAATGACTTATGTAGTTTTCATACGTCAGGCATGGCTGCTGTCACCTAACGACATTATATTCCTCAGTCGTTCCCTCGTAAATGAAAACAATTTCCTCTTGAATATTTGTTTTTTAGCGTCAGATTAAGCAAGCAACGCATCCTCTTAAAATCCTGTGACTTCTATTTATCACAGCCTCCTCTCTCTGCTCCTCCCCTCTCCTCTCTCACAGACACGAGGACCGTCCTGACTTCAAGAAGGTCGAGGAGGCCATGAGGAGTTATCATTACTCCATATCCGGCAAGGCCAAGCCTGAGGAAGGCGCAGCCGCCGCCGCACCCGAGCCTACCAAGTAGACAGAAAAAAGGCACATTCTGTCCCAGCGCTGCACAAAGCGTCCTTTCAGCCGGCCATTAAACAACCAAAACAAAGAGTGTTTTATGAACTGTGCACAGTGACCAGCTTTGACCGCAGAAGCGACGCAGCAATAAATGTGCATTTGTAAATCGGACTTCAGTGTGTCAGCCGTGCGAGGAAGCTCTCTGTCTGCCGTGGTTTGAATGTTAAGTGTCGTAATACTGCTGAACAAAACTAATTTTATTTTCTGCTACTTTAATCGAACCATGTATTCAAATCTGCGTCTTTGTCCGCCTCCACCTAAAAGCATTTTTACTGTTTTTAGCCTAATAAACTAGAAACAAACGAATTATGTGAGTGAAAAATGTGGATTAACTTATCATAAATCTGCTGATATGACTGAATTCATTCTTAAGTGCTGTGTGATTTTTTTTCTTTTTCTTTCTTGGAGCTACAACAACAGTCTGACATTATAAGTCTTAATTGTTCTTTTCCAGATGTTCCAGATGTTCCAAAACCATAAAAATAAAAATCTGTAACTTTATCACAGATGTGGCGGGAAAACTACGAGCCTCCATTCAACTGGTCTTCTGCAGTCTGTCTCATAAAATCAATCATAACACAAAAGACATTACAATTAAAGACATTATGAACATTTGTATCAACAAAATGCTCCATAAAAGCATCAGCATTTGGTGATGTTTCACTGGAAGGCAAAAATGAGCTTTGGACATGAGGTGCATGCATACTTTCTTATAAATACTCTGAACATGTATGTGCAGAGTCCAACATCTGCATTTTTAATCAAAAGAAACATTCAAAATGAGAAAGTCTAATATGAGACTTTTTGAGACTTTGAGTTTAAAGCTGTTCTCTGTCTTTAAATATGTGTGTTTGTTAAATAGTTTTTTCTCTCTGATGTTTCAATGCCAGTAATTTAAAACGTCACACGCGGCGATTTATTAGGAAAGAAACAAACTGAGGTTAGTCACGCTGGCCCCAAACTGTGTCAGAGGAAGTACTTGTGAACCGTCAGGCCACACTGGAGGGTCCAAGGAAGTCGATGAAGCAGTTTTCAAAATAATAGTAGGTTTTCACAAAATAAACCCTATGACCCTATATTAGACCCTATGCATGCTGTGGTATAAATAGGTAATATGATCAGAGTCCCGGAAATCTACATTTATTATATATTTAATATTTTTTCATAAAGAATTTAACGGTATTGCTAATTTCCAGCCCTTGTCCTTTGTTGGGCTTTTACATCCATAATGCATAAAACAGATTTACACAATTCAAGTGTCTTTGAAAGACACTATATATTATACACTGTAATTTAAGAAAAAACATATGGTGACAGTTCTGCCACCAAACATGCTTTTTAGCCATAATTTGTAGAGTTTGGTTGTACAAAGGTGTCAGATACTCGATTAGAAAGGGTGACGATTGAGCCCAAACTGTCAAACAAGGAAGAAATATCATAGATTACCTAATAACTGAGCAGGTGTGTGGTGTCGAATTAACTTAAATTTAGATTTGTTTTAAAGTTAGTCTTAAGTCCTCATGTGGGGCTGTGTTTGTGTGGGTCAGTATGGGACATGTCAGTGACATTGGTGTGTAGTCTGACAGTTTCATATATGTTTATGTTTATTTATATTTATACATTTAATTACAGCAGCAGTGTTGGCCAATATAGCTTAAAACTGTGCAGGTTACTAGATTAGGACCTTTTGTTTATTATAAGCACACATACGCACATATCGTTTCATGCCATAGTTTCTCCTTTGCAAAACTGAAAAAGAATTTCATTTCTTCAGTATATGCTGACACGTCATTCAAATTCTGTAACACTTGTAGCTTTTGTTTTACTTGTAACTTTTCCTGCTTGACCTTCTGTGGCATGGCTTGGGTAAAAACTATATTGTAGAAAACTGCAGACTGCAAACTGTGAGGTACTGAGTCAAGATGTAGGACGGGAGAGCAAAGAATCAAAACGCCGTGTAGTCCCACATAAAAAGAGACATCTGATCAGGATACGGGCGGAGCAGGATTGATTCTTCCGAACAGTAAAATGAGAAAACCCACACTGGAAACTTGATTTAGTTTGTCAGCAGGTGTAAGTGATTAATACATGAAAACTGCTCTTAGGTCAGAGGGAATGTAATGAAATGACCAAAGCTAACATGAAAGTCTCCACATATAGTGGAAAAAGCAGTCCCATTACTTTGAAAATCCTGAATCCGGAAGTCGCCGCTAAAGCCGCTAGCATTGCGCTGGTGTACTTTTCGTTTCACAGGGAGGAGTCAGACATTAGTTTCTTTATCAAAGTGACATGTTCGTACCGTTATTACTAATTCTACGACATGTATCGCACCGTGTGTCCATAATGTAGCCCGTCTGCGGTGTCGACATAAAGCTATCGATCAGCGACCAGATATTTCTCGATAAAAGGTCGAAGGAAACAGGAAGGCGGAACAAGTAAGTTCGGGAAAGTGGCTTTCAACTGTATCATTTCGTCACCCTGCGAAGAGCCGCCCGAGTTAACTGCTGCCCTTAGGCGGCTTTTTCCCCTCGTTTACGATAGCGTGTGAGTGATCCGGGTTTGTCGTGTGTTTTTAGCGGGTTTTATATTTGCTGTTTTATGGAGCAACAAGTCCGGCCGAGTTAGCTAGCGTCACGTCACGAATAAACTTCGCACCGCCGTCATGAGCCCCGATGTTGAATCTCTGACTTTTATCCTGGAAATGTGCTTAAAAACGACACAAAGCCCTCCAGACAACGAGCAATGTGGACCTGATGTATATATGGAGGCGTAAATAAACACGGCAATGTCGATTTACGTTGGCAACACGCGGTTTGACTTGGTTTTATTGTCATTCGGCATATTCTTGATTTCACGGCGGAATTGGTGTATGAAATAGGAAATGACTCACTCAGACACCATGTTTCATCTTTTAAGGTTAATCTCTTTTTGCCCAGGCTTGTCGTTTGCAGACAGCCTCCCAGTGCTGCAGTGTGGTCTCAGATCAATTATGTCGGGCAACTGGGCATTTTATTCTGATTACAGCCAAATTATTTAGTTGTGTTGCTCTCGTGCGTAAAATTTCTCGCACGGCCTCCATTTCTTTTCCGGTTTAACAGTTTTATATCAACCTAGCATGCATCTAACATATGATTCATGACTGGGAAAAACCCAAATCTCACTGTTGTTTGGCATTTTAGACACTAATTTAACTAACAAACATGCTGTTTGCAACCCTAGATTTTAATTGTTACATACACATGCAATCAGGTTTGACAGGAAGTAGACATTTCAATGTAAATGTGCATATATTAACCAAATTCTGCCCTTTTCTTTTTCTCCTTTAATCGTACACAGGAGTCAGAGACTCAGTCCAAATAAAAACCACGACAATCCATAACCAAAACAACCCACACTGGCTGTTCACACAACCTTGTCTGCTTCCATTTCAACGGTAAATAATTCACCTGAAGCGTTCGAACAGATCGTCTGCCGCCACCACATGCGACCATGTCCATGGCCCTGAAACAAGTCTTCAACAAAGATAGGACATTCCGGCCCAAGCGCAAGTTTGAGCCCGGGACGCAGCGCTTCGAGCTGCACAAGAAGGCCCAGGCGTCCCTGAACGCCGGCCTGGACCTGAAGCTGGCTGTGCAGCTGCCCCACGGCGAGGACCTCAACGATTGGGTGGCCGTCCACGTGGTCGACTTCTTCAACCGCATCAACCTCATCTACGGCACCATCAGTGACTCGTGCACCGATCAAACCTGCCCGGTCATGTCGGGCGGGCCCAAGTACGAATACCGCTGGCAAGATGAGCACAAGTACAAGAAGCCGACCGCCCTGTCGGCTCCCAAATACATGAGCCTGCTCATGGACTGGATCGAGGTACAGATCAACAACGAGAATATCTTCCCCACCAACGTCGGTAAGTGTTGAAATAAGCCACGAGCCACGGCGTCTCAGCGGTTGGTTCAAGTCTGTCAAGTCATCTCATGAGGCAAACCAAGCGACCAGCCCATTCACAGACAGACTGTGGCCACGCTTCGATATGGTTACGAAGCCATTCCAGTCAATAAATTCCAAAGTTTTATTTGGTAAACTTATGACTTTTGTTCAGATTTCAAATTTTCTCCTGTTGGTGTTTTAACCCAGTGGCTCCCTGCATGGGTGTTGGCACCACAGGTAGGGTCACACAGCAGAAAGTGGGGAGCTGATGCTTTAATATATCTTTACTTTTATGAACTGAATGGCTATAATGAGTAACCTCTATTTCATTTTAATGATCCTTTCAGTGTGACTCATTCGGAACGCAGAGAAAAGCCACTTAAATGATTAACGTGTAATAATTACAGAGGAAAATTGAAATGAGATGCGAACGACTCACATCTGAAATGTGAAGCCTGTTTTTCAGCATCCGCAAGGCCACGTATGTCAGATTACCTTCAGCGCTGAGCATTGCTAACATCACAGTTAATCTGCTGCAGTGGAATTTGTGGTTTTCTATTATCTCCGAGTGTGTTTGTGTGCACTGTGCTGTGGCTCAGCAGCTGACTGACTGACTACAGAAACATGCCAGCCAGTGGCTTTAGAAATGGGTCACAGGATGGACAGTAAGGCTATGAATAGAAACGACCTCTGACGCAGCCATCCTCTGCAACACGTTCCTAAAACATTATTTAATTAGTCAAAGCAAAACGATGTGCTGAATTAAGCGTGTGTTGGGAGATTATTCGGCACACCGAGCCCTGTCGATTTTCCGATCGTGTCCGATTGTGACGCTGGCCGCGTCTGCTGCCGATTGGCGGCTGGTGTCCAGGCCTGAGGGGGAGAAGACGGGGAAAGGTTAATGTAGAAAAAGCAGCCTCACTTTTAATTAAATGCATCAGTAATTTCAAACGTGTCTGTTTACTCCGGAGCAAATAAAAGGTCACCGCAGACTGACCGCAGCCTTCTCGCTCTGTCTCCCATCTGCTTGACTCCCAGGTACTCCCTTCCCTAAGACATTCATGCAGGTGGCTAAGAAGATTTTGTCGCGTCTGTTCCGGGTGTTCGTCCACGTCTACATCCACCACTTTGACCGCGTGAGCCAGATGGGGGCAGAGGCTCACGTCAACACCTGCTACAAGCATTTCTATTACTTTGTCACCGAGTTCAACCTAACGGACCACAAAGAGCTGGAGCCCCTGGTGAGCAGATGACATCGAGCTCTGTGTGTGTGTGTGTGTGTGTGTGTGTGTGTGTGTGTGTGTGTGTGTGTGTGTGTGTGTGTGTGTGTGTGTGTGTTCCTGTCTAACTATCTTTGTGAGGACTGAAATCTGCATTCTACTATACTTGTGAGGACACACTCACCGGTCCTCACAAGTTTGAAGGCCTTTTTGAGGCTCAAAATGTGGTTTTAGTGTCAGGGTTACAATTAGGTTATGGTTAGGTTTAGGGTAAGGGTTAGGGATAGGCATTCATTTTTAATGGTTATGGTTAGGGTAAGGGGCTAGGAAAACCATTATGTTAATGAAGGTCCCCACTAAGATAGCTGAATAAGATAAGATAGAACTTTATTAATCCCTCGGGTGGGTTCCTCTGGGAAATTCGATTTCTAAAAAAGCACAGCACCGACAGAAGTTACAGAGAGTGTGTGCGTGTGCGTGTGCGTGTGTGTGTGTGTGTGTGTGTGTGTGTGTGCGCGCGCGCGCACGCTTGTGTAATAATCAGCCCATGTTAAAACACCGAGATGCTGCATTTGAAGGTTGCTGTGACACAAAGCTGCATTTTAGAGCAGTGTACAGCGGAGATGTGAGGCTAATCTTGCATCGTGGGCCGGACCGGCGAAACTCCCTTCTGTACGCTTAACGGCACAAATCAGTTTTTCCACTCGATAAAGTTTTTCTATTGTAATAAGTGAAAAGGAATGAAAGAAATCTGTAAGCATGACTTTTAGGGCTTAAATTGTCAGAAATAAATGTATAGGACTAGCGGGCCATATTGGAGCATTTGACTGGCTGTTTCTGGCCCCGGGCCTCATGTTTGGCAACCCAGGTAAACAGACTATCACATTTCCTTTAAATTATCTTTTGAGAAGTACAACAAAGAGCCCGATTACTACATTATCAGATCAGTCTAGCATATCGTTTGATTTAGGAAATTAGAATTGGCACCCCTAGTGGTCAAATCGTGTAAGTGCAAGACTGTTTCTAAACTTCCCCAAAAACTTGTGGCTTCTCTGTATTTCAGCATGATGTTGCTTAATGGGTGATGCATAACTTGATAGCTATAGATGAGAAGATGTGAGTTTAAAAATGAAGCTGTGGGTAAACTGTATCCTTTTGTTTAGTGTAGCTAATGAAAACTGCAGTCATGTGATGCCTCAGTGGCCCAGGGATTTAGGTCACTGGTTTTTAGGCTGCAACAAAATGTCCTGTGTACAAGCTGCAGATTGCTGCAGCTTAATGCGATGAGTGGAAAACTACAATAGTTAAGACCCATGTATGAGCACACCAGAGAAATGCAGGACTCAAAAAATGAGTCTTTGCAGTTTGTTTGTTTTAGAACAGATTTTTTCTTGTCTTTCCATTATTCTGAAACCCAAATTTATTTTACTGTTAACTGTCAAAGACGAGTGCTCACTCTGTCAGGTGTGTGTGTGTGTGTGTTTTGACCAAAAAGCTTGGACTGCTTACTCTTTGTTTCCCACCTGTATGTTGCCCACAGCAGTGTGCTGTCATGTAGAGCTGGGCGATATATCGAGTTTTTAAAAAATATCGATATATTTTTATACGAGATATAAGATGTGACAATATCCTTTATATCGATATAGTCTATGTTACGTTATAATTATACTTGTGGAGCCGCAAGTTTGCCTTTCTTTCGTCCACTTTCGTCTCTACGCAACGTTACTCGGCCTCACCTCTCCTTCACTGAACACAACTCCCCCTCCTCCCCCATCGCTTCACCTGCAGGAAGCGACAAGATGGACACGGCAAATCTCCGTTAACGAGTTACTGCGCATCGCCCCGTGCGTGGGGCTGGACGGCGTCAATGTGTTAGCTAGCTAACCACGCTAACGAGCTAACCACGCTAACGCCATGCAGCCCAGAGGTGCTGCACGGACTAAAATCCTTTCATTTTCTCAAAAGTTGACAGCGCGCCTAATGTATGAATTCTGGTTGTGCTTGATGGCCGCGAACCGATTTTATGCGGAACACGGCGCTCAGCAATCTGTCAAAAAATGTTTTAGTACGACTTTGGTAAGCTACGGAGCTGCACCGCTTGATGGATTGTCGGAGCATTACGGCTGAGCCTCGCGGAGTGATACGTACTGTGCTTCAACGTAATATTACCCTACTGTGTATAAGGACCATAAATGGCACCTGTTAAGAGACGCGGTTGCGAAGCGGATTTCAAACTCCAGGCTGTCAGTCACGCAGTACAAGTTGGGAACAGAGCAGCTGTGAAATCTGTCTTTGTTATTGTGCTCAGCGTCTTTTAGTTTACATTTTGACTGCACAATTGTGAGCTTTTTGTTATGCACAAAAACAACATTGTTTTCTTTTATTTATGGAGCATTATTATTTAATAAATGCTCATAATTTATTTTTGAGTAAATTTTATGTACATCTATGCTCTATGTTAATAAAAGTGCCTGTGTGACATCTGGGACACAGCTTTGACTAAGAACTCTCTTCTTGTTCTTACTTTATGGCTTTAAAAAAATATATCGAGATATATATCTTATATCGCCATCCAGCTAAAAAATATCGAGATATGAATTTTGGGTCATATCGCCCAGCCCTACTGTCATGTGATCAGTGTAGAAACTGGCTTTGGAAAGGTTCGCTCAGCTGTGTGCTGTTTGTTTGTGTCTGCCACAGAAAGAAATGACCTCTCGGATGTGCCACTGAGGGACCTGCGGACACGGCGAATGGATGCATCCGTCCATCTCGAAGACTGCTTTGGAGAACGGAAAACGAGCAATCAAATCCAGAGTCTATTTTTATATTTAAGTACTGTAATCTATTTTAGCTGCATACTGTAGGTTTAACCAGGAATCCTGTTGCGCCAGGGCGTTCTGCTCCTTCTGAAAAGTTTTCAGACATTTTATCAGAGCACAGTATTAAGAGGTCTGTTTGTGTTAATGTCTCTTTTTTTTTTTAATCTGAATCATTCCAGGATGCTTCCTCTTTTCTTTTCTGTTCCAAATGATCTAAAATTAGTACGGTTTCTTTCTTTTCACCTGTAAATCTCAGTATGTTCTTACATTAAAGTGATTCTCAACTCTTTCTGATGCTGATGATAATGGGCTGCAGCATTTTTTTTAAGTCATAAAAACCTTAAGATTAAACTGAGGGAAACGGAGGAAACAGAGTATTTTACTGAACTGAATCCATTTAAAGTCATTAATTTTTATTGGTTAAAACTCATATGTGCAGACAGGCTAGATACTGTAATGGTGACTCAGACATCAAGGCTGTTATCTTACACGCTGGGCTGGGAGCCATCGGGTCGGGTTCTCAGATGTCAAACCTGCAGGTGTTTATTGCAGATACTCTTGGCAGCTGAAGGTCACACGAGACTTGAACCTCACATGACAAACACAAGTGGAAAAACATGATGAACAGGCTGTTCACTAATGTCCACCAGGAGGCGTCAGACTCCCAAAACCTCCCCGTCTCCCTGAGCTTTCTATCCTGTGGTTGCTGCTGTACTCTTATGAAATCTGCTCAATGTCCCACTTTGAGTCAAGAAGGGGGGGAAAGACCTGATTCGGGTGAATGATTTGGCTAAGCTGGTTATGTAAGAAACAGGCCAGACTGTACTGTGACGAACACAGAGAGAGGGTTTGTTTTTGGATGAACGCTGCTTAATGTGACTGAGCCAACAATAGTCCCGAACAACAACATCAGTGGTTGGAGTTGGTGGAAGTTATCAGCGCTTATGGGCGGGGTTATATAAATAGTCACACAGTCTCTCTCATTACTGCTGCAGGGGTGCAGTTAGTCATAATAAACCATTACTCAGTCATCTTATTCAAGGCAAATCATGTAAGCCATCGTTCAGAATGGCCCCTTTAGGTGCACCTATATAGTATATGAGTGTAACATCAGTCTTTGCAAAGCTCATATCTGATACTGTTGCACACGTACACACACACACACACACACACACAGCTTTCAGCACTGCGTTATGACATAAAGTGGAAAATTACAGTTCACTGTTACACCCACTCTCTAACTGCAGTTTACAGGCAAAACACCAAACGGGTTAATTCCTTGAATTTCAAAATAATCGCACTTCCTGTTCGCACTGTCTGTAATAAATGTAAACAAAAACTCTGCAAAGCTCAGGGCTCGTGTCAGTCAAGTGTTTCATCTGCCAAAACCTCACCACACTGCAGTCACACAGGAAAAAAAGAATGATTTCATCCACGAGGCTTTCTGGAAGCATTTTATTCAAAAAAACAAACAAAAAAGTCACGGCCAAAAATTTAGAATGACATCTTCAACTTCTTTTTTCCTTTTTTGGTGCTTGAAGAGTAAGTCATTCAAAGACTGAATATGTCTATTTAATAAAGAGACCTCAACATTGCAGTCAAGCAAAAAAAAGTAACTTGTAACAAAACGCTGTATGTTGTTGGACAATTTAGGCAACATAGTAACTATTTTTTAATACAATGTCTTTAAAGGACACTGTCTAATTCCATAGTCAGAAAGAAACATTGTACTTCACTACATCTAGTTACCATTACATATATCCATGCACACAAATAGTAAGGACAGTCTATGGTTGCTATTGATTCATATCATTAATAACTGAAGACTTTCCTCCTTTAGAAAGTACGAGCTGACTCATATATGTGCTAGTCTGTGGTCACTAGTTCCTTTACAATTAGGAATTTTAGAAAGAAAATATGTGAAGCTTGTAAATTATTGCTTTCTGATAAGTTAAGCTACAAAGCATTTATAAATGTACAGCTAAAATAATTAGTAAAAAATTATTCTGAAAACCATTTCAATGCTCCACTCATTTGTTTTATCGCCCTGAGTTTTATCTTACTGAGTACTCAGAGCATTTAAGGCTACAGCCCCGTTCACCCATTCAGCGCTGTGTTTTATGCCTTTAGGGGCTTTTTATGACTTCTTTTAACTGCCGACCTCCC
This sequence comes from Aulonocara stuartgranti, assembly GCF_965226115.1. NCBI lineage: Eukaryota > Metazoa > Chordata > Actinopteri > Cichliformes > Cichlidae > Aulonocara > Aulonocara stuartgranti. The sequence continues at coordinate 39,586,649 of NC_138953.1, forward strand.
CATTGGTAAATAACCTGCTCAACCTTCAGCTGTTGTTCATGAGAAAATATTCCACGGTTTCAGCTTTGCACAGTTGAAGGATGGTTTCAGTTTCTTCCAACGGTTTTAATGTAGCTTTAAAAAGTCTCCTTTGGACAAAGCTGGCTTTGGGGATTTGACATGCGTCAGTATGTTTTCTGAATTTTTACAAATCAGAATGAAGAAGGTGAATCTATCAAGGAAACAATCACTAGCTGCACTCCTGTATGAAACAATTGATTCAATTTTAATGCACAAAAACTGCATATTCATCTTCATATAAAGCGCTAAAATGAACCCATTGTCACCTCCTTCCATCAAGCTGGACAAATACATTTTGACATATACGATAAATATGAATTTTGATAAGAAACAAACATGATGTAACAATGTGCCACGGTTAATTCACCCACTGGAATGACCTCATTGCCTCCTGCAACCTGATCCTCTTACAGGAGTGTCCCTCCTCTCACAGTGGAGTCAGTTCCTCTGAACACTGGGCTGCACTCTCTCAGCACGCTTTACGCCTGTTACGTGTGAGATGAGATGTACCCGCCTTGCGCTCTTCCCCTCCCTCCTTCCTTCTCTCTCCCGCCCTCACTGGCGTGTTTTTCTCCTTTGGAATGTACCAGACAGACTCGAGGGGCTCTGCGATCGGCACAGTGAAGGGAAGCGCTGGCTACAGGCCAAGAACAAGCTCCAGCCAATCAGGCAGAAGCCTGTCCAACTCTGTGCTCAGCAGTTGCCCGTCTGTTGTTTTCATGGTACAGTGTGGTTATTTACATACAATCAAAAACGGGCTGGGATGTAATGTGAGTCAGTAAGTGCCGGACTGAGGACACACCCTTAACGGTTTTGCGGCACATGACTCAGTTGCATCATGCGGTTGTGCAGCTTGTACAGATGAAAAGTGGCGATAATTTTAGGACATTGGAGGTGGAGAGGCCTCGTAAAAAGTTCCAGTAAGATAATGATGTATTTAAATGAGGCCGAAATTTGGGCAGATTCAGCTTCTGGTTACTTGAGCTCGAGGCTTGGAAATAAGACTGGTATGGACTAGTCTGGAAGCACTCTGTAGATGTCCTTCTGGGCCCTCTGTGTGGGACATGTTTCACTCTGCCACTAAACTCAACAACCAAAACGCATTTCTTCCTGAAAGTCCAAACCCTTGTGGATCATTATTGCTGGAACTGTTCAAAAACCGGGGTTTCCATGTCCCTGGCGAGTTGGGTGTTTTTCCCTGTCCACAGCAAAGACCCATTTCCCTTTCTGCTGTGGACATGCAAAGGCACATCTGTACACTGCAATTCTCCCTAATTCTTGCATAACGACAGTAGATTTATAGTTATTAAAAAGCGGAAGCCATGCCTGTTCCAGCATGTCTTACACCTAATCTTTGCACAAATGTTTCTAATAAGTACTGCTAGAACATTGGATTTAAGTGAAAGGGCTGTATGGTGAGGGCAGAGAACAGATAAAAACAACAACAACTACTTAGTCATACAGCAAGTTATTTAGAAACCAAGAAGTGACACAAGCTCTAGTGCCCAGGCTGAAAGGTCAAATCTTACATTTCAGCCTCTCCCTGTCTGAATCAAAACTACCTGATTCATATCAATACCCTTTGTTACACATGGTTATGTAACAAGCACAAAGTGCAAGCACAGAAAGAACACAAAAGGGTTCCCTAGTGTACAAATGGAGCAAAACAGTCTGTGTTGCAACATTTTTTGGCAAATCGGAGAGGGATTTCTGGGTACTGGAACAATTTGATTGGCCTAGTGCGCCGTCTTTCTCTTTCTGCCCCATGCACATCCATTTCTGCCAGAGATTACAAATTTCCCATCTTGTGGCTGTTTCCTTGTAAGAAGATTGTTCAGTCAAAGTTGCTTGGAAAAGGGAGCACTCTGGGGTGCTGCGACCTCCCTGCTTAGGAAAAGCATCTAACAAATGTTCAAATTAGTACAAGACTGCTGACTGTGTTTAGCTCCCTAATCTTGTTGGCCTTTGGGGGTTGTATTGATACGTGCCGCACGTGCATTATGTGAAAACACTTGCAGGTACGACAGGCTTTTCATGTATGTGGACAAATATGGTGCACAAACAGCACAGAAATGTTTCTGCAACAAATCCTGCTGCTCTGTACCCGAGGGCCTCTCACCAGGCCTGTCTCCATCCATCCATCCATTTTCTTCCACTTATCCAATTCAGGGTCGCCGTTTGGCCCAGCTGTCACAGGCAAAAAGCAGGGCACGCTCCGTATTCCGGTCACCAATCTGTCACCACACACATAGAAACTCACACTCCTATGGTCAATTGATAATAACCAGTTAACCTTACTGGTTTCTGGACTGTGGGAGGAAGCCAGAGTACCCGGAGGGAACCCACGCAGGCACCGTAAAAGTGTTCAAACTACGCACAGACAAGCATCAGACTGGATTTGATCCAGGACCTTCACCACTTTGTATTTTCCTTTTGCTGTTGCAGTCATATAAGCGTGGGCTTTGATAAGAAGAGTTTGGAGGATATTTGAGCGCTTGCTTTCCATCCTTACTGTTGTTGAGTAGCTCCATAAAGGTGTCATTAAGAACGTGAGAACGTCACGAGAACGTGTTATGATGGGGCAATAATGCACATTTCCGGAACAACAACAAAACACTGCGATTGATCCACAGCTTTATCTACGCACATTACAAGGCTACTGCAGTGCAAAACAACAGAGACACGCCTCTGTTAAATCACGTATCAAATTAAACAACCCAGGATAATCTCCAGATTGAGCTGCTTTTACGTCAGAAAGAGCTGCTGTCAAATGTAGGCACGTATCGTGGCCCCGTCCCTCTCTCTTTTGAGCTGTAGTGACACAGACCCACCCCGTGCACCCCGTGAACTTGGAAGTGCGATCTTGTTTTCCCACTAAACCCTGCGACTACACCATGTGCTCCCGACTGGGGATCATCGGCCAACGCGTTACGTAATGTTTGCTACTATTGGGCTTGTGTTTTGGGGGTAGAAGGTGAAAGGAGGTAGAAGGAGAAGGAGAGACACAAAGCATCCAGTTACAAGGCAGCCGACTCCTGGAACAACCCTTACATGGTTTTAAGACACCCAGTACATGAATACTGAAGTGGAACTCCAAACCAGGGATTATATCCAGTAGGAAAAAGGAGCAGGGGAAAGGTTTGTTGGACCATGTGCTTATAGTGCAACAATACCTGAGCACTTCTAGCATAATACATAGCATCACTTAGTAAGCTGGTGTGCAGTTATTACATACTGTATTGTGAGAATACGTGGAAATAAGTTTCTCTCATTATGAGAAACCACTTGACTGAACCTGTCTAAATACCTGCCTCCATATAAGCATATCACATCTAAGGCAACACTGCTGTGGCATCTCACAATTAGCAGATGGGCAGAGAGATCACACATATTTTCTGCGTCATCAGGATCCTTAAATTTCTTTCATTATCACAAGCACGACACATTGTCCCCACCCCCGTCGAAACAGCTTCTACATCAGGCTGCAAAACGTGCATGTACTCTCACAAAAGGTCAAAGGTTCAGCTGGAAATGTTCGGTTTCTGGCATCATAGGATATGAAGAAATGTTGATGGCTTAGCTATTGTAAAAGCTACCAAATATCCCAAAAAGTAAAAACTATACGGTTTGGACTGATCAAAAAATCTAATATTTGACATGATTTCTTGATGTATGCAGTTAAATAAAGTAACGTGTACTCAGGAATACTTCAGTACACTCCTCAACAGATATTTGTCTTTTAAAAACCATACATTGTTCTAGTTAAACCATAGTGCAGTTTAGCCAGCAACAACAACAACAAAAATAAGGCTGTCTGTATCCAGTGCGTAGTACAGCTCATAGTTAAGTACATTGTGGTGCCGTTCTGGTTGTATCGCGCAACATTGCATGAGACCATGCGCCACAGTGATATGCCGCAGAAGCTGAGGGCATGGCCCCGGCCCAGTCTCTGAGAGGGAGCTGGGTGCCGTGACTAAGACCTTGGTTTTCGATGAAAACCCTGCCCGTGGTCATTCATCCCTTGGTGTGAGAGTGAAGTCATTATAATTGTAGACTAGAGAGTTTTTGACGCAAACAAAGATGGGGCAGTGCTAGTAACTTGCACTGCTTATTTATGTATTCACAAAAAACACAAGGCTGGCTCTGTTTTTAAGTCGAGTTAATAATTAAAGTGTGCCTTTGACGTACAGCGACAGCAGCATAAACAGATGAGGTGATCGGGACGGTGTAAACTCGCAGATCTGGTTTGCTGCACTTTGCACTATCTCTCCCGGCCTCCATCGACATCCTCTTCCATCAAAACAGCGGTGGGACGTGCTGACTGTGACTACGTGCGTGTATTTTTTTTCGTTTTGTTCTTCGGTAAGTCCCGCCTCGGGGCCCTACCCCCTCCTAAACAAAACAGACCTGACTGGTTCAATACCAATTCGTGTACGGTGCTCTTTTTTCTTAAGTCTCTATCCTAAAATATGGTCTAGAGTTCAAACGAGAATATAATACATAATCTAAATGGCCGAGCTTATTAAGTTGTGCTTATTGTGTGTCATATTTAAATAACCTTTAGCGTTCTTTCCCTTAAGAAGTAGAAGAACGCTTCAACAAAACGAAATGGTACCCTGCCACAATAGCCTTTTCTCGAATATACGCGATCAGTGCGGGCTGCTGACGCATTCCTCGGGAGGGCGGAGTCACGGGAGGTTATAAAAACACCCACACTCGTTCTTCTCAACCACCTTCCACGCACAAACTATCAGTCGTATCCCCCCTTGACGTCCTCTGCGGCTTTCGAAGCTGTGGGTCAAGCAACGACGCTAACACTGGAGCTATAAAAATTAACAACGGGGTAAGTAAGGAGAAAAAGCAGGCTGCTGCGGCTTTGTTTTGCCATTTAAAAGCGAAATGGCTGTTTTTGGAACCGCTATGCAGTATTAACGCTCACTGGCTAATCTTTGTTGTCTGACGTTAAAGTTAATTCTGATGTAACTGTCAACTGGTTTGCACTTGTGGGTTACATTTTGACTGGAGATGTGTTTTTGTGTGTGTGTTGGTAGCCTTCCTGTAGCGGTTTCACCGTTTTAACCATGGCCTCTAGATATATTTACTCATTAGCCAAACTGCTATGATTTTAATGATCTGTCCTCGTGCTTAACTGTCTGTAACTAACCTAAGGGCGAGCTAAATGGGAGTGACGTTGAATGCTAGCTGTTGCGCTCTCGCGCTCTGTTTGTATGCGCACGCGACAGAGATGAGCCAGCCTGCTGTTTGCCTAAGCGTTTAGTTAATCGTCCACAATCTGGAAAACACGAAGAGTTTAGGTGTTGTGTGTTTTTGTTTTTTTTTTTTTTTACACTGGATTGTAACGCTGGGGTCTCAAATTGTGTCGTCAACAGGGCTCCCGTTTAAAGCGCCGCACCAAGCTGACCAGCTAGCGCAGTGTGATCACTTGCGTCTCTCTCTGAAACGATTTTGTTTGTTTCGGAGAAGTGCAAATTGATTCAAAAACCACTGCCGCCGCATATCCTGATCGGAACCCCCCCACACACACCAAATCGAAGCAAAATGGTGCAAAATAAGATCGCCGAAGTCACTGGATTCCACCGCTCCTTCAAGGTGAGCTGGAACTCTATCCAGGGATAGCTCGAGCTCCTGTCACTCCTTTTGGGAAGATTGTAATCAGAGCACGTTTGGCAACATATATGAGAAGGGACTTCACCTAGCTATAGATAAACGCATCTTCTGGCTGACAAACATGGTATACTTCCTGCTGGGCACATGCAGCTGATGAATGTATGGCTCGAGTATGCCACAGCTAATAGTTGAAAGATGACCAAGAAAGATCCTTATGGCCTTGGGACGTTCTTGTGTTGGTGTAACAGATATGAGCGATTATTCAAAATGTGTCAGCCTCTCAGTCTAGTTTGGCTTTATAGTCACAGTAGGTGTTATGACTGACAATAGATGCTCTCATCTTGACTGGTTCACTGAGATTGCACATCATAACAAACATGTTATTACTCCATAGGGGCAAAATCCCTTTGAATCAGAGGACTTCACTAAAAATGGATCCCATCTTATCGATTCATCATTTAATTTTGACTCCTCCCCCAGACATGGTGAGTTTTATGACTAGTTCAGTATAATTCACATAAGTAAAACTTCCCCCTAGTTTCTCTTTCAGTATTTGGGATTTGTTTGCATTCCTCTATCAATAGCTGATGGTAATGTAGGCACTCCTGTTTTGACAGACATGCCTTCCAGTCAGCCTATTGACATCCCCGATGCCAAGAAGAGAAACAAGAAGAAAAAGCGTTGCCGGGCAACTGACAGTTTCTCTGGAAGATTCGAGGGTAAAAGCTTTCATTCCTAGTTGTTATAAAAACAGCTGTATAAGCTGCTCTCCTTCATGTAATTGTGTTTTGCTAACTTGCCGTTTTTGCCACAGATGTCTACAGACTGCAGGAAGAGGTCTTGGGAGAGGGTGCTTATGCCAGAGTGCAAACATGCATCAACCTCATCACCAATAAAGAGTATGCTGTAAAGGTAAGACACTGCCACGCATTCAGTGGATACAGTGTGCTTTAATGTATTGTTGTCAATGAAACCTTCCTATAGGAGATGCTAGAGTTCTAGGACTCTGTTTGGCTGCTTTACAGTTAGAGGGTTGGATTACGTAATGAAATTCCTTTGTGTGAAGAGGCTCTGAGCCATGAGAGGAATTTAATATAAGTAAACTAGGCTATTGCATCAGTGTTTCTATTGTGCTTCCTTTTCACGTCTTTTTCTTGAGAAATTTTGAGGAAAGTTTTGGTCTGGGACAGGATGCCTCTTTATCTTTTCTCTCAGTTCAGCTCTCTGTAGTGGTTTTCTGCAAACTTTCCTCTGTTGTGTCTAGTGATGCACTTTTTGTGTAAAAGACTAGCTGCTGCTAGTAGACACGCCCCCCCTCTCTTTTTCTAGCTCGTCAGCCAATCAGAGAGCTGGAAATGATATACCCTCCCCCTTTCTTTACAGCTTGCACAGAGAACATTGTGTGCTGCTAGCTGTGCCAAAACAAAACCCACAGAAAGGAAGGAGGGGTGATGGGTGAGGGTTGTGACCCGGTGTGTTTACACTGCTTTGTTCTCACTCTGTACAGTTACTTTTTCGATTTCCTTTTTGAATGGCGTGAGGACTTGTATGCACATGTTCAACTCTCGGGGACTTCCTTTTTTATTACAAAGTCATTTCCTTGTTTTAGGAGCAAAACATTGTGAAATTTTTATGTATTTATTTATTTTTTTGCTGAAGTGTGCAAAAATTTAAATAATCCACTTTTTTTTCTTTTGAAATCCCATTTGCTCATTGGACATAAACATTAATTAGTTATTCCCCAGATTTTGTTCATGTATGGATCAAGTCTGAGTTAAAGGCTGCTTCTTTAGTGCAAGTGTCCATATCTTATTTTTTTTCCTAATTAATATTTCAGAGGTGCTGTACACAGATCCTCATGTGACTGATCAGTTAGTTTGTCCCAGAGTGATTTGTTATGGATCCCTTGGGACTATGCAGTCCTGGGGGAGGAGGTAGGACGGTCTGCTGGGAGTCGAGGGGGACTCAGACTACTCCTGCCAGATGTCCCGTCTCTCCCCTCCCCCTCTCTAGACACAGGGGGAGTAGGGGGGTGAACTGCATGTGCGGGCTCTGTTGCAAACGCAACAAAAGCTTCAGGCATCCATAGACGCACAGAGGGCCGAGCAGCGTGTGTCTGAAGGCTCCCAAACAAGTCCTGTTTAAAGCTATTATTTCACAAGCCTGGGTTGATGTTAGAACCTGCAGTGAGGTCTCGCTTTTCAGCAGGCTGATGTTTCACGAGCTGCAATTTGGATAAGCGACCTTAAATCTACCACTTTAAAAATAGTGTCCTCCCATTTGGGATTGCAATGCATTCTTCAACCTTATAGTTTCTGTATGGAAACATCTACCAGGGTGGGAGTTCTGCTGTGGCAGGAGAGGGTGAGCTGATTGTTGTCCTGCTGACTCAGACTGGAACAGTACACAGGCTTTGGACTGCTCACAGGCCTCTTGTCCGTGTATTAATCCTAGACACATACTGCAGCTCTGGCCCCAGTGGGCTTCAAAAGCAGCTGTAATCCAGCTACCAGGAAGAGAAGCATGCACAGCCTCCCAAGCACACAATAACAGACCAGAGCTGGAAAATTCAGGCTTTTTGCTTTGGTGTCAGCAGTCTATCTTTCTGTCTCTCTTGGCACAGCATTATGCAGCTGGTGGCCCTCACTGCTGTAGTTCCCGGCAGCTCTGTTATTTTTAGAGCAGTTTTGATAATTGTAAACATTTTGGATTAGGTCATGGGATGTTTTGAAGGGAACACTTATGGCTCCTTAAGATTTACATATGGGTTGTGAATAAAGGTTAAACATAGAGACTGGGGGCTGTTATTTTCATTCAGCTCTGTCTCTGGTATGCTGGGCAGTGCTGAAAGTAGGTTATACTATCTCTGCAAGTGTGTCACCGGGTAGGATAAAGGTTGGCAAGCAGGAAAACGTTGGAAGGAAGCTCATTATAGGGGACTGCATATGGACTGTATAGTGAGCTCTATACCGTCTGCTTTCTGTTAAACACAGCCACAAGTGGGGTTTGTGGTGCAGTGAGAGAGTGGCTGCCATGCCCACAAATATGTATACTAAGCACTTTAAGAATTGTCCTCCATCCTGTTCTGTATAAAAACACAAAGTTCTGCTGAAAATGGGCTATTTCTGGACAAAGTGGGCTCAGCTTTGGTGCTTTTCTGTTGCAGATAATCGAGAAAAGGCCGGGTCACAGCCGCAGTCGTGTCTTCCGTGAGGTTGAGATGCTCTACCAGTGCCAGGGCCATAGGTAACTTTCTGCTGTTCTGACAAAACTAAAGCCACTTGACAGTCGTATGGAGGCAGTCACAAAGCCCTTTATTCATCATCACACTGCAGACCTCAAATGACTCGGTGCCTTTTTGTTTTCTGCAGAAACATCCTGGAGCTGGTGGAGTTTTTTGAAGAGGAAGACAAATTCTACCTGGTGTTTGAGAAGCTCCGAGGAGGTTAGTAAATTACAGCTGCTAGTTTACAAAGAAATTCTGCTGCTTTGGTGAGTGTGTTTGAAAGCATTTAGCTTTTAAATGGAGCTAATGGACTCTCATTTCCCTCCTAGGGTCAATCTTGGAACACATTCACAAGAGACAGCACTTCAGTGAGCAGGAGGCCGGTCTCGTGGTGCAGGACATTGCCAGTGCTCTAGATTTCCTTCATAACAAGGGTAAGATCATTTGAACAAAATGGCAAGCAGTATTACTGCTCACAGTTTCAAATTAAATATGGATATAACAGGCATCTTTTTGTTTTTAGGAATGGCACATAGAGACCTGAAACCTGAAAACATTCTCTGTGAGAGTGCACACAAGGTGAGTTTACTGCAGAGATATTTATGCCTAAACGTGTTTCAGAGGTCAGCTGATTTGTTGATAAAGCTGCTGCTGGCCTTTTGTTAAAATCTGCTCTTTTTCTCAGATATGCCCGGTCAAGATCTGTGACTTTGACTTAGGCAGTGGGATCAAGCTGAACAGTGACAGCTCACCCATCTCCACCCCTGAGCTCCTCACTCCTGTAAGTTACTCATCCAAAAAATGTTTTTTAAATCGCTGATCCAGGAGCAGATTAATCAGTTACACCGTGACATAGTGATTTGTTTTCTTGCTGTGGATAAAAGCGGCTGTAAATGTGTTTATCAAGTCTCACCTGGCTGATCATTGGCCAGTCCTCAGTGGGGTTAACTGATGTTTACACTAGTTTACTGCTGGGCAGTTTCTCTGAAATGGCATGGATTGCTTCCTGGATGTGCCAAATTTTATGTTCCTCTTATCGTGCTGGATACTTCAGTGTGTTAACATTTGGAAGCATATCTGTCTATTTAATGTTGATGTCCGTTGATGTCTAATCAATAGCAAACACTGAGGGGTCATGAGCTTGAGTCTGGGGGTTATGATTGTTTAACTTTGTGGCTGTCGTCACAACACAAAGCGTTACCACTGAACAGTGTCCAGAACAGCAGGAAACCCTCAACCTCAGAGGAGTGGTAAAGTTGAACTGGCAAGCTTTCTACTTGTGTCAACACTTGCTCTGTCTGCTGCTTATCTAGTGTGCTGAATAGATGGACCAGAGCAGGTGAAGGATGGCAGCTCAGCCCTCAGGAATGTGGTTTGGTGGGTGGGGGCTTTCGGCATTGGTAACTTCATCTTCCTTGCACAGAAATAATGGATGGTGGGCCCATCCCCAGACTTGTTGAAGGGTATATGGTTTGGGGCCAAGAGGTGTCATGTGCTTTAGTCTTAAATCAGGATCTCCCTCGGGTTAAGTTGATCCAGTAATATATTAAAGTGTTCGTTCAATGGGAGAAAAGCCTCTGGAGTACAGAAGGTGGTGTGATAGCCCTGGGATGTAACACTGGAGGGTACATGATAACTTTTACAAGGCTGTGTCCTGTGATATGAAGGAGTCGCAGTGAAAAAAACCCCCCACAAGCGTTTGCTTATTTCTCCTTTCTCTCTGTGTGGTGAGAGGAAAAAAAAAACCCATACACCCTCTTCTTTCAGCTCAGTCTCCGCCCAGTGGCCCCAACCACTCTTGTGCTGGTCTGCGCTTTCTTTATGTACTTCATACAATAGCTGTGCATAAGGCTTGTTCTAGAAATTTTAGTCTCTCTCCCCCCACACATGGCAACTGAGATGTGATTGGATAGCCCGGTGGGAGGGGGAGGATAACTGGGAGGTGCAAACTCTGCCCGCTCATGCGCTCTGGCTTGTTTTCCTTGCTTGATCACAGGAACAATGTTATGATTTTCATCTCACGACTGGCACTCTCTCTGGGCCCCCTGTAACCACTTTACTGCTGTTGCACAATATGCACTTTTGCATTTGAAGCGCAGTTCTATGGTTCTCAAATGCATTTTATGATTTACAGGTTTACTGTAAATGTAGTGGTGCTATACTGGGTGTAAACTGGGAAAATAGGGACTCGAATGAGCCGAGATAGACCCTTCTAGGAAAAAGACTAATTTTAGTTTACTAGGAATTCTGCGTGAGTGATTGCCCACCTATGTGCCCAGTGAGATGTAATTCTGGCTGTTCGAATGCCGAGGCTTAAATGTAGCAGCTGGAAACTGTAACACTGCACACAAGCAGTTTAGTCTGTTTAATTGAGGAAACTGCTTGTTTGTACCTGTCATAAAGGTAGGTGCAGTTTCTTGAGGACAGAACAAGTCTTCTTCCTGTAAGCCTCTCCTAGTAATCCTTTCATTTACAAACACCAGAGGTGTGTCATCGGTGCTGTGGGTATGGTGTGACTAGTCACATGGTCGTAGGAAAGCCCCAGGTTGCAATACCGACAAATCCTGTGGTAACAGCAGCTGATTAACAGCTCTCTGCAGCTTACTGGAAGGTTTGAAGAGGATGTGACTGCAAGTTCGCAAGGTGTGCAACAGCACAGGAAGAACAAATGCAAGTTTATATTTAAGTCTGTGCCAAAGAGCCACGATTACTGTTATTTGACTGCCCTCTTTCAGCCCTTATCAGCTGCAGGTAGTCATGGACTGGCTATCTATGTCCTGACTTGTTTGTGATTCAGGGGTGGTAAAGCAGCTTTTAAACACGATTAGCCTTGATAGCTGTTTATGATAACACAACTATTGCATTAGTCTTCAGTTTCAAAGTACCTTGGTTGGCAAAAAAGAGAGTGCGTGTGTGTGTGCGGCAGCTGCATTTGACTTGAATCCTGGAGGATTGTCTGTGTAAGCAGTTGCCCCAGACTCGATGATGGCGGAAACATGGGGGTTGGGATTTTCTTTGTCTGAAATGCGATTCCTGTGCAGCAAACTTCATTACATAAAACTGGAGGTGGAGTTAGCAGACAGCTGGTTTATGTTACTGGGACACAATGGAGGCCTGCTCAATGTAAACATGTGCCCCCACAGATGGAATGAAGGATATGTGGGGGACTTCATGACAAAAGGACTAAAGCGTCTCAGAAATGAACATGATCTTTGTCCTGCTGAACCAACGACCTGCTTTTTCCCCACCTAAAACTATTAAAACAGTACTTGCTGTTTGTGTTCTCAAGTTATGTAACTGACCAGGGCTCAGCCCTGTCTCTGGGTATGCAGGACAGCCAATCCTCTTTTCCATGCTCGGGGTTTGGCCTAATTTCTCTCCTAGCTACATAACAACATGCTGGTAGAGCTGAGTCTGTCCTTGCCCTCAACAAAGTCTGCCTGGGCTGTGTACAGCTGTGTGATCAAAGCACTGAGTCACCACTCGCTGTCTACCCACACAAACCTGCCTCATAGCACGTTCCAACTAAGAAATGTTCAACGGACTAAGACGAGCAGTTTTGTAGATTAAGTGAACCCATTACTGCAGATAATCATGCGACTGTCTCATAGACTGCCCCCACCCCACAAGCTAAGAGTGGGGCCTTAGCTTTCACACTCGGAGCCAGGAGGTGTCAGCTGAGTGAAAGAATGTGGCAGCAGCCAAGCAAAGCGTCTCTTTTTTCCTCTGGTTTAACTCTTTCATGCTGCGCTTTGTGTTTTTCGTCCCTTGGGGCTAACGCACTGGCTTTCTTGTTCTTCTTTTAGTGCGGCTCAGCAGAGTACATGGCACCTGAGGTAGTTGAGGCCTTCAGTGAAGAAGCTACAATTTACGACAAGCGCTGTGACCTGTGGAGTCTTGGAGTCATTCTGTACATCATGCTAAGTGGCTATCCTCCATTCGTAGGCCGCTGTGGTGGCGGCTGTGGCTGGGAATTAGGTGAACCCTGCCACACCTGCCAGGTAAGACTGATGAATTCATTCCCGTGAGTTTTGTTTGTCTTACGTTATCTTTGTGAGTTCAGAGCAAAGTAACATTTGCAAATGTTTCGCATCTGTTTACAGAACACTTTATTTGAGAGCATCCAGGAAGGAAAATATGAGTTTCCGGAAAAAGACTGGGCTCACATCTCCTCAAGTGCCAAAGACCTGATATCCAAACTTCTGGTCCGGGATGCCAAAAGTCGTCTGAGTGCCAGTCAGGTGCTGCAGCACCCCTGGGTGCTGGGGGTGAGTCTGAATCCACCACTATGCCACTTTTTTTGCATTTTAGGCAAATCACAGTAAAGTTGTTCAAACAAAAAACCAATGACATGACTTTGATTTTTCAGGGTGCATCTGACACTTTGCCAACATCCATCTTACATCAGAGGTGAGAAATTAAGAGCGACAAGACACTCTGACAATAAACATTTCCAACTTTATACCTGCTTTGATCACAGTTTAATCTCTTTTCCCCTTTTCCTCATCAGGACCAGCAGTGCCAGGGATCTTACAGTTTTTGCAGATAAGGCCATGGCTGTGAACCGGCAGCTGGCTGAACAGGATGGCATGGAAGAGCAGCAGCAGCAGCAGGAAGTCCAATTTTTTGTTACCGCTTCTGGCTCGTCTATGCACCTCTCTCCTCCTTCCAACTCCAAGCTGGCCAAGCGCAGGCAGCGAAGCAGCCAGCCGAAAGGTGGGCCCGTCTCCGCCGCGGAGCTTCGTCAGCTCTTGGCCCCCCTCGTCATCGTGGGAGACTGTGCCTGAACTTTCCCGACCTTCCGTTATGATTCAAGTCCTGTTCCACGACTGCCCTGAGACTCTTCCTCCTCAGTTCTGGCCCCTCTCTGGCCTCGGTCCCTCTGCTATTCAGGTTCTCTTGCCAGCTGTAAAGGGAGATGCTGCCTGCAGCCCTTCCTCTAAATGCCTTCTGCCCTTCTCCAGCACTTCTGAAGCACATCAGCACAGGGCCTGCATATAGCAAACACAGCTATGTGCACTTCCAGGTTGGGGAGGAGGGCCAGTTAATGACTCGTTGGACAGCAAAGTATTTTCTAAGTTATGTTGGTTTTTTGTTTGTTTTCCTCATGAAACTCAGTTCAGAAGAAATCCGAACATAGATCTTCGAAACTAAGCTCAGACACCAAAGGACAACCTGTTGTGCTGCTCCCACGTTACAACTGGATCCACTGTGAATTAAGTTATCTGGAATGTTTTTTGCCTGTATGTATATGCACGAATGGCCCATCTGCACATACGTACAAGCTTATGCAATATGCCGAGATGAAGGCTGTTCCTGTCTTGAAAGGATTCAGTGTAATAAGGGTTGGAAGGGCTGTAAGCCAGTGCTGTCTGTGCCTGAGGCGCGTTGGCTGGAGACTCTTCAAAGTCTTTTTTTGTTTTTTTTGTTCCCCTCCGTTTAAGATGAGCTCTTTACAGCCGACTCTTGTGTAAATGTCTGAGATGCGCACTTATCCAGCTCGGTCGCCGTGCACTTAGTGCTCAAAGGGCAACGGCTGTTTGTACCTGACCAGCTACGACTTGCCGCTGCATCGGTTGATGCGGTTTTTCCTTTTCTTCTAAATTGAATCTAAAACTAGTGAATTGATTTGACTTGGTCATGCTTGATGGCTGCCGGGGAGGGGGGAGGGGCCAAAGCTCATAGCGTGTATATCTGGCTTATTAAGCTAATTATACAGTACTTAAAATGGCTACGCAAGTGAACTGGGTCAGTGTTACTTTCATTGTAAAGAATTTGACGTCCCCTTGCTACAACCAGAATTTGTTTTTTTGTTTTTTTTCTACAGATCAATTTATGGATTTAACTTTAAATATTTTGGCAGTAAAAGTTTAAACTCCTGTGAAGGGGTTGAAAAGCACATTTTGCCCAATGTGACCAGACTGTCATTTGTTGATCAGATTTATTTGGACCATCATCTTCGTCCTCCTCGTCCTTCAGGGTCTCAACGTTGTCTCTAACAACACGCCGCCCCTCCCAGAATGATGTCACAAATTTTCTTTCAATGTTAGAGGCAGACGGGAAAAATAAAATAAAATAAACACAAAAAGGAAAAACATTCCACAAAAAGACAAAAAAAACTTCAGACATTTAGCTGTATAAAGTTTACTTTTTTTTTCTTCCAAGTTTGAAAACTCCATGTCAATGTGCCACACTGATTTTTATTTTTATCCTTTTTTGTATGGCTGTTAATAAGCTTCTTTTTGTTTTGTTTTTTTCTCTTTTCTATGGAGATTTTTTTTTTTTCCATGCAGGTGCTGTTCAGTTCAGGTGAAACACCAGATGTTTTCCTTTGTTGTTTTTAATGTTTGTTTTGTTTTTGAGTTTTTAAAGTTGAGTATGTGGTGTATGAGGTAAAAATGGAGAAAGTTTAAGTTGAACTGGAGCGTTCGTGCCCAGTGAAGGCAAGTTTTTAAGTGTTATATATATATTATTATTATTATTTTTTATATGTGAGCAGGGTGGGGAATTGGCACCAGCACCGATGTGGTAAAACATGAAAGTGGCTGGTACATTTCAGACACAGAAAACATTAGTATGAAGTTGCTGGTGAATTTGGAGCAGTTATCCATGAGTGGCTGGTACATGTTCATTTTTCCCTACTCTGCGTTGGCAATAATCTTTCTTTGTCGTTAATTAGATTAAGTTAAAGCTCATTCTGAAACTGACAGGTAATGGACTGGCGATGACGTCTCTCAGCACTGTAGCCATTTCACCAAAGAGGGTTCAAGTCATGACATTGAAACATATGATCCACGACCTAGCAGAGATAAGTGGGGAACTTCTGATCGTCTCCGTGTCCTGTCGGCAGCACTGCAGCGACGGTACTCTGGAAATGGTGTCAGATGACGCGTTATTCTGTTAATAGGACACTGTAATAGTTCTAAGAATACCTTTCTACAGATGCATAGTTATGAGGGTTTATGTCTTATAATAAGACTTACTTGAATATGTGTATGCAGCTGTTTCTTCATTTTGGAAACTACTTTGCTTATTGGTAATCTCAAAGCATTAAGCTAATGATCAAGGCAATCTTTGTGGGGGGAGGGGGGTGAAAATATACAGATCAGTATTCTGCCTTTTTCTGGGGGGGGGGGTCTTCATACAACTGAGTTTGTCCCTGTCTTTGAATGGGGGTGGATACTCAAACGCACACTGTGGCCATACTCTGTAATATCCCGACCAGTACAGTAAGGGTTTTCTGGGTCATGACCATTTCTATTTCATGTCGAATGGCGGTAGCTTTTGTTTTCTTTCGACTGCCTTTTATTGGGAGAAAGGGGACAAAGTGATATCCTTCAGCCTCCATTTCTTTCTTTCTTTTTGTATATTGTCGCTGACGTCGTGTTAAAATTCAGTCATTCGAATGGATAGTACCAACAGTCTCCCCACAATCTGAATGTAGCCTGCAGGTGAAAGCATTTAAGGCAGATCAGACCATTTAAATGGTTCCTTCTCATGAGCACAGTGTGCCAGTCAGATACAGTCCAGGCTCTGGGTTGACACCTGATTTTTAACACTGTCTGAATCGCCCCTGAGACCATTGTGTTCATGGGAAGTGGCTTCAAACCAATACATCCTGTAGTACAAGGTATTTTGATTTAAAATAAGCACTTTACTGTACCATGTGAATGATTGCAGTTCACCCAAGGCAACGTTTATGACCGTTGCTTTGGAATTTTGTATTGTTTTTCTAAAAAAAAAAAAAAATGCAATAAAATGCTTTGAACAACATTCTCGTCTGGCCTGTCACTTTTTTCTTTTTTCTTTT
Source organism: Aulonocara stuartgranti (assembly GCF_965226115.1). NCBI lineage: Eukaryota > Metazoa > Chordata > Actinopteri > Cichliformes > Cichlidae > Aulonocara > Aulonocara stuartgranti. The sequence goes on from NC_138953.1 coordinate 39,603,373, forward strand.
TGCTTGAAACCAGGAAAGTGAAAGACCTGTACTTTCCCTGCACTCTCAGTAGTTTCACATTAACTAGAAGGCTTATCTTCGGGCCAAGGCTGAGGCCATTTCAGCTGAATCTGCTGTAAATCCCAGTATCAGTAACGCTCCCTGATAACGTGAGCCGTGTCACAGACGCCCTTGGCTGTTGGTAAATGTTTCTCACACATGGAAATATGACTGTGGTTTCATGACACATTAGTCACGCTTGCAGCAGTGGTGAGGGGAGGCGCTCTTCTCAGCCAGACGCAGACTGATGCAACCTGCTGCAAGAGCTGCAGCCTCTCTGCCACCTGATGATCCTCACAAAATCCCTTCTGCTGAATTAACGAAACATGTCAGTGTATGATTTCAGCAGGATCTGGCATCCCGTGATTAGTCAACTGTGCAGATGGAAATATCTCAAGAGATGTTATCAGCTGGGCTTGGTCAAATGTGCGTGGAGAGAGGACAAAAATGATGATACTGCACAAGAAATGTTCTGTGTGATGAAAGGGTCTCCAGAGTCTGTGTGTGGTTGGCAGTAACGAGGGTTACAGCAACTGGTTTAGAATGAACTGGCTAATGTGATTACTTGAACGATTATTTAGTCAAAACTGATCTTAAAAGGTGAAAAATGTCCTTCCTGATTCACAGTCGTGTCTTTAGATCTCTTGTTTATATCAGGCCGGTGAAACTAATGCTCAGTTATTTTTAATAAGATGATCACTACAATCTATTAGTGATATTTATGTCTGATTTCAACCAAACTTAAATGATCTGTGGGCCCCTGCTGACACTGTCGTCTCATTGGAGGGCCACAAAACAAACAAGAAAAAACCCACAAATATTTCCTGAAATGTAGTGTTTTGTTTTTCTCATACAATAATTTCAAATATTGTATGAGAAGACAAAACTGTAAACTAATTGAAGCCTTTCATTGAACTACCAAATAAACACACTGGTCCTCTCTTCCTGGCCACACATGTGGCATCACTTCTGCTTTAATTTTGTTCGTATTTAATAAAATACAAATGCAGACATAGGTGTACACATTAGTTTGTGGCTCTTTCACTGAGCTAACACAGCCGATCCCTCGGCATGTTTGTGCTCTCTGCTCATGTTGGCTTCATATTCAGTCATTTTTGGCGTTTTAAAGAACTTATTTTAACATCACACTCAACAACAGATAAATCCTCCCTAACAGTAAAAGTACTTTGTGCATTAGATTTCTTCACGTCAGTATAAGTGGCCCCGGGCCGCGAGTTTGAGGCCCCTTTTTTAATATATTAAAAATATATTATCAAAGGGTGGGGGTTTCAACTAGCACCCGTGCAGTCGTGGTGATGCTTTAACTCGTCCCCCTTACATGTGGACTGGCAGGACTTCACGCAGTCACTGCGTGGGTTTATCAGCGGAGGCCAAAACACACGCATTCTCACACTGTTGCATAACTTCTTGTTCGGCGCAGAAAAAGCGTCAGAGGTCTGGAGGAAACTGCATGATGCAACAGCAGTTTGTTTTCTGTGCGGTGTCCAGGAAACATGGCGTGATCCACGGGAACACCGCGCAGGTATTTGTCTCCCCCTGCTGTCCCGTTAAAACATTTCAACGGGACGTGCAGGCGGGGTTAATCAGCTGCAGATAACGGAATTTCACGTCCCAACATTTAAACGTTCAACAGCATCCAGTTGATGTTATTTGTGCACCGTGTGCGTGCGCAGAGTTGTTTAGAAGGAAGGATTTCTCTAACACGAATCATATGAGCATGTTTATTAATAAGCTACAGGGCCTGCTGAAGTCTGTTTGTGTATCTTTAGATATATTTGTGTCGTGGTTTCGCTCCATTTACTTTTGCTTTTGGTATGTTCCCTGTGAAAACAATCAGCTCTGTATTGACATCTGGTTTGCATTTTATAATAACAAATAATGGAGCCGAGTAGTTGCCTGTTTCACTTCATCTTTAACAGGATCATAGCTACAAAGATATCCGTGTGAAAAGCAACGCATATCAGTTCACTGAAGGGGGTTACAATAAATCCGGTGAAATAAAAGCGTCATCTTTGAAGCCCTTCATGACGCCCTGTTATTTTTCTCGCCGCCGACACATTCGTGGCATTTTACAGCAAAGTAACAAGTGTAAGCAATACTAGCCAAATTCAATAGAGTATTTCTAGATCTTATCATTTTCATCCATTTGATGAAATTTCTCTACAATTCTACAGCAGCTGCTACAAAATCCATTGTTGGACAGAAGCTCATTTTATTTCTCTAGTTTTGGCTCTGGACACCAGCACAGCGGACACTAAATCAAACAATCAAAATGTGACCGAAGTTTAACCCAAAGATTTTGCATTAACTACTGCAGAACAGACTAACAATCTTAAATGTACGGCTTATTTTTTAATACTTGAATGAAAATCTTTTGCTGTGAGTGACGGCCTGAACTCTAAATTGCCAAATGCCGTTTGCTCCCTCAGATGCTCTGCCAGACCTTGTTTATGAGACTCTCTGCCTTGAGTTTTGTATTTAATAACTGAAAAGCGGCTCTGTTGGATTGAAATCAGGTGACTCTCTTGTCCACTGAGTAATATCCCGTTTCTTGAGAAGCTCTTGGGCATTTCTACAGATTTTGGTGATTCTGAGCAGAACGCATCGCCCTGCGCACTTTATAATTCATCCTGTTACTTCTATCGGCAGCCGCATCATCAGCAAACATCAGTGACAAGGTAACACTGGCAGCCATACATGCCACACCATGTTTTAAAGATAAAATGGTATGTTTTAGATCACGAGCTGCTTCTCATCCCAGCTGTTTCAGATGTTTTCCTATAAAGTCTAATCCAGTCTTCCAGTTCTTGAGTGTAATCAGCACTCTAAACTTTGCAAGTCCTAAAAATATTTGTATTTTTTTTTTAAATAAAAGGCTTTAATTTTGAAAAATCTACATTATCAATGGGGCAAACATTTTAAAATAGTGAGCTTGTTGAATGTTTTTGCCGTAGAAAATCAATAATGTGAACTTCAGCTTATGTAAAATTAAAAGCCAAACTATTATCCATAAGAATAAGTAAGAATGTGTTGAAGAATAAAGGGATTCATATGAAATACTGACTTTCAAACTCTTTTGCATAATCGAGGCTTTCTGTGTACATTTGCACATATCTTAATAAATCACTGCAACTGTTTTTTATTTCCATGCAAAGTATAAAGAAATAAGGAGTGGCCAAAGGTTCAGGCGTTGAAAGACTGCCAATTATTATGCTGCTCCTGCACACCTGAAGCTGAGCTGGATCTAATTGGTAGCGCTGTGCGATACTGCAGGGCCAGTATTGCCGATACCAATACATGTAAAATATAAAGGGAGCTTGTATAGATGAGAGCAGTGTGTCCTGACTTATATGAATCAGCATTAGTTTTTTAAATTCTGAACACATTTTAATGACCACTAAATCACTGTTAACACAACAAAAACACTCCACTGGTTTTGTTGCATTTTGAAAATTAGACGCGACAGTTAACACAAAAAAGTTAAGACATTTATCGCACTAGATTGTTCCCCCCCCCCCCAAAAAAAATAAAAATCCAACACAATTTTAACACAATTCAGTGCTACATGCTGAACTTGGAGGATTTAGTATCGATCTCATTGTGCTAGTATCGATCTCATACCAATACTAGCGTTGGTATTGGTACTATCGGTCTGCCCACCTCTACTAATTAAACCGAGTGGAGGGCACAAAAACCACGAGCAGCGCTTAGTTAGAAATTTGCCAGTGGAGCTGAAGGTAGGTATCACGTAGGACCACATTAGGAGCCGGCTAATGTTTTCTTTACCTGGAGGGTGTGCAATTTATTCATCTTTTTTTAAGGCAGTACAGGAAGTCTGGTTGATAGCGCCAACCACCTTCTAAGTTATGTATTGATAGGTTACTCATTTTTAAACCCTCAAAGTTGTGACCATCCACACATGCTTAATGTGGGCTTTAGAAAGAAAGATTAAATAAATGATCGAATCCAAAGGTTAATCGCATTAACAGGCTGTTTGGGTGTTCAAAGAAGTAGTTCCCTTATTTGAGACCTATTTTTAAGTCCGTAAGTTTGAGGCATTTAATTTTTCTCGGCTAACTTAAAGATGGTGACTGAATAAGTTGGCACAATTCTCAAAAACACTGAGTTAAATCTGTACGGCCCAGATATGTAATTATTCCCCCTTCCTTAAACATTTTTGCCCGTTGTAGTGGAAACGGCACAGGTGTTTTATCTAACGAGGGTTTCGTGAATGTTCCGAGCTCTAAAGGTGGACCAACGTCTACAACCACCGTTGTTTGTGCTGTGACATGGTTTCCTTCTTTTCTTCCGCATCACCAGGTCTGTCTTTGAGATATCTGACTTATGTGAAATAAAATCTTGAAACACTTGTCTCGTTTACTTGGCTTTCACACGGACCATGAAGGGCACATTCAGGTGTTCTGGAATTAGCTTGACTCCGTGTGTTTAAGGTTCTGGACATGTTCGGGGAAATAAATGAATAAATAGCCAACATATTGTCAGCTCCCGTATTATAAACGGAGAAGTGTCCGCCTCAATCCCTTTTCGAGTGGAACAGTGACGGGGTTCGAGGAAAACGGCCGTATATTTGACTCGTTTCTACGCTCGCCGTGTAGCGGAGACGTTACGAGTCGCTGCGAGCCAACCTCACGCGAGATTTCGCTGCTCCTGACCGATTCAACATGGCGCCGTAGGAACGTTGTTATTGTTCCGTCGCTCCTGCTAGCTCTCGCTGTCCGACTAAAACTACGTAGATAAAAAAGGCCGAACGCTTTCGTGCGGGCATGAAAGGAGCATCTGGGGATAATGTTAAGATCCACCGGCTTCTTCCGAGGGATTGACTGTCCGTTTTACGCGGAACACAGCGAGGGCCAAGGCGGCAGGAATGGGTGTAACAGACCGTACTGTCACTTCAGGCACAGCCAGCAGAGACGGCCGTCCTACGGAGCACCGGCAGATGTTAAAAAGCAGAGAGACCTTCCCTCCGCACACAAAGGTGCTCGGCATTATTCTGTCAGTTACTGAATGGACCTAAATACGTGTTTGCACAGTTTGTAGGACGAGTGTGGAGTGGCACACGGTGCTGTGGACGTGTGGGAACTGGCAAATCACAACCAGAAGCCCTGGCAGACGTGTTATTGTTTATATCGTGGATGCGGAGTACATTAAAAAAAGAAAACCAAACCAACCTTTAAGGACGTGTAAAATAACCGCAGGCAGGAAATTGCAGCAGCGCACATATTCTGATGTACTGCTACAAAATTAGAATATTGCACACATGACTGCACAAAGCGAGGCGTGAAAAACGGGACTGAAGCACCAGATGAGGCGGTCACAGAGCTGTTAATATGAGCTCATGTAAAGCAGTGAGGGCGAAAAATGTTCTACTGCACTTGTAGCAGAAGGTGAGGCGTTCATGACCGATTCGCTCTCCAGTAGCTGTTCTGGTCTCTACAGTGTGTTCAGAGGCGTTAAAAAGACGGTGGCACATTCTCCTCGAAGAATGCTGCTCTGCATCCTACTGGACTTTGTTATATTATATGGTAATAATGAGCATTTCCAAGTAAACATTTAGGTTTTAAAATGGGGGGAAAAGAAAGCAGAAAATGTTTTAATTAAATCTGGGCGCGATCACATTCCCACACTTTGCTCATTCCTTTGCCTGCTCCCTTCTTTTCCTCTTCCCTTCTAGCCCCGTCTTTTACCTGCGCTATTCCCTCCTCTGCACATGCGCAGATCACTTTGTATCCAGTCTGCTCGACCTGAGCTGTGGTCATTTCTAATCCTGTCCATCAGCATCCGGCCACCTTCAGCTCCCAAGCCACACATCATAGCAGGTCTCACTAACATCTACTCGAGCATGCACACGTTTCACTCATCCACCTTCATTCTCCACTGTTACACCTGTCTCCCTCTCATTCATCGTGTATTCTGTCCTGCTTCTACCGACTCTGATTCTTCTTCTCTCCGGAGTGTAGCTCCACCTGCTGCTAACTCTCACATCCACGTCCCTGTGCAGTTCTCCTTAAACCTTTAACGCTTCCATTACAGAGCCTCTGAAGCTTTCTGTGCCATTTGTGTCCATATTTAAACGTCAACTCACGTGGTGATAGTTGTGATTATGCCCTAGTTTAACTTGATCTAGCCAACTGCATCTGATGGGAAGAACTGTATCTCGCTCTCCTTCCATCAGTCTAACAGTGACCTCACCGTCTACAAATATTTGACTACATAAGGCAACAATCATTTCCACAGATTGAGTGAGTGGCCTGTAAATTATTGCAGGAACAGTGAATTTTCTACATACAGGGACAGAGAAACAGCTGCAGTGTGAATGCATCACTTCCTGGTTAATATTTGACGTGCTTAACGAGTTGGTTGTATCCGGTCATTTCTATTTAAAATGCACACAGTAAATGATCACTTTTATTCTTCCCTCCAGATCAAGGCTACGATCCCTTCAATCCTGAAGTAGTGAGACCGCAGGAGCAGCAGAATGGCAAGCCGGCTGCCTCGGGCGACATCAGTGGCGCCTTGGAGCTGGTCAACAAGGCCATCGAGGAGGTCCGGAGTCAGGTGGAGCGGGAGAAGAGGAAGCTCTCTCGGATTGGGGACGAACCGTACAATCCCAGCGAGAACGCCAGCTTGTCTTCGTGCAAGACGGACACGAGTAAAGCGGCGGGTTCGCACTTGGCCTATGATCCCGGGAGTTACCAGATCACATCAGGAGGGTATAATCCCACCCCTGGCTGCAGCAAGTACACCTTGGATTCAGACAATCAGGGGCACAACAGCAACTCTATGGAATATGTTCCCACGTCGCTGAAAAGGCCTTTGTCTCGGACACACTCGCACCAACCTCCTTCTCCTCCTCCTAGCCCAAAGCGTTCGAATAGCACGTCCTCTTCAAAGTGCAAATACACTGTGGATAATTCTAGGCCATCCACGGACATGGAGTACGACCCGCTGTCCAACTACTCGGCTGGAATCGCTGTGAAAAACAAGAGGAGTGAGGGCGCTCGGCCCGTCAGGACAGAAGGCAGCAAGGCGCACAAGCTGTCGGGCTCGGAGTTTTCCGATGAGGACTATGTCGTAGCTGCGAAAAAGCCACGGCAGCAAAGCGTAGACACAAAAAAGTACACCTTCTCTGACTCTGATGGGGAGAGCTCTGGGGCAGAGTATCGCCCCACCTCGCTTAGCAATCTGCAGCAGAGAAAAGCCGCCCACGGCTCAGACTCTTTTGGGAAGGGGAGAAAAGGGAGTGGTGAAAGTTTGCTAAATGCACTGATGCAGAGGAATAAGCAGGACTCTGACACCCAGGAAAATATTAAAAGAAAGGACAGCCCAGAGAAAAAGAAGAAAGAGGGAGGTCAGACTAGTCAGGAGAAAAGTAGCAAGACTGAGAAACTACATAAACTTGAAAAGGGAGCAAACAAATCATCCGGTAGTAAGAGTAGCGTCAGCAGCAGCAGTAAAGACAGAGGGTCGATAAAAAGCTCAAACCAGGATTCGGCGAAAAAGGAGAACAGGAGTCACGACAAGAAAGACGACAGGAAGAACACAGTGAAGGTTAAGACGTCGGATAAAATTCGCAAGGAAAGCAGGGACGAAAAGAAGAGCGACACCAAGTTGAAAACTTTGGATAAAGTGAAAACGGACTCAAGCAAGCAAGATAAACATGCAGAAAACGGCGCGAGGGAAAGCAAGAAGCCGAAAACATCAGACAAGGAAAAGGAACAGAGCAAATATAAAGAGCATCCCCACAAAAACGGGAAGCTCGATGGTATTAGAAGAGAAAAAGATGCGAAAAAAGTTAGCAAAAGCGGTTCTAGCAGCAGTAAAGCGAGCCCATCGAACAGCAAAGATAAAGCGAGGCAAAGCGTCGGCGCTTCGAGTGTAAAGAGACAGAGTTTGAGTCTGAGCCACGCTGATCTGTTTGGAGACGAGAGTCCGGACGAGGCCGAGCAGATGGAGGCGGACTACGACGACGAAACCGAGGAAGTCCTGGTGAGGAAATCTGCCGACGCCTTAAAGAGGACTCGTCTAAACAAGAGGAAAGCGTCGGAGCTGACTCCGTCCTCCTCGGAGGACGAGGGCGACCGCGACGTGGACTGCAGCAGGGCGGGCAGGGACGAGGTTGACGGCGTCAGATTTGACCTGTCCGGTTTCCAGGACGATCTGGACTTTGACTCGGATCCCATGGAGGAGTGTTTGAGGATCTTCAATGAATCCAAAGACGTGAAGAAGGAAGACAAGGGAAGGCAGGCCAAGCAGGTGCTGATGTCTGTCGCGCTTTAGCCGTTTCCTTTTTTTTGCTAATGAATTTGCTTTGATTTCAATAGAAATGTCGTGTTGTGCCCTCTCAGCAGCACTCTAGGGACTCAGAGGAGGAGAAGAGCACAGACAGCACTTTAACCACTCTCTTCCCTGGTCAGAAGAAGAGAGTCTCTCATTTTGTTGCCAAAGGAAATGTAAGTTTCTTCCAGTGTTTTTGTTTTTCCCGTCCTATAATCTCACAGTCAGGACCGGCAGCAGGTGTCTCTGAGGTTGCTCGTTATATAAAGAGTGAGTTTTGTGCACAGTGTCGCACAGAACTACAGTTAATCATCTTACGACCTGCAGGCTTAGTTTAATGCTCATCTTTGATTGGGATATGGAGAAATAACACGTATTGCACAGTGTAACCTTTGACCCGGCTTTTCTTGCTGACGAGTCCAAGGAGACATCTTTAAATGTCTTTGATCAAAACCCTGAAATTTTACTATCATCCGCTGTAAGAAGAAATACAACAAAAACAACATAAAAGCTATAAAGGTTTCAATTTACATGTCCCTAAACTAATGAACTACTTTAAGTAGAGTACTGGCAGTTGAATAGTGCCTCTACCTGTTCCTATAACACCAATAATATTTGCATACTAAACAATAGGTTTTTTATGAGGGGTTAAACTCGATAGAAACACCACAATAGAAATAGAAAAACACGCAGCAGAAGTTTGACACAGCGAGGAAGCTACAGTAAGAGGAGGAACGGGAGGTTCAGGGCTTCTTTGGCTGAGGAGGAGTTCGTCGTTACCACTTGAAGTCAAATGTTTGCGGCTCGTTCACGCTTCTGTTGTCTCTGTTCTTTAAACGCCGGAGTCACGGGGAGGCCAGACAGCAGACCTCGCCTCGACTCCGTGTTATTTCAGTGCAGGTGTGAGTTCAGGAAACGCGGCGGGCGAGGAAGTAAAGAGCGAGAAGGCGATCTGAGGCTGTCGGGGCTTTCCGCTCATGATTTGTCAGTAGTTAGCCAGTAACTGCTCGACTGGGCGTTTCCATACCTGTGGTGACAAAATGGTCAGCAACAATTTGGGTGATCTAATCAGCGGGTGTCAGCTGACTTTGAAGTGTAGCTTTTTTTTTGATTGCATCATCAGCTCTGTTCTGAGCAACCAAAATAACATTTTTCAGTTTTTTAATCTAAGAAATAAATTCGGCTTACATGTGGCAACCTGTGAGCTCTAACCTCTGACTCACAGTTTCATAGAGGAACTGCCTCCAGACTGATCTGTAACGGTTTGTGTTGTATGTACGTCAGCGCCTTCACTTTTAGATAAAACTTCCTGTTGTCGTTTTTCAGACTGATGCACCTTCCAGGACTGCGGTGCGGCCGTATAAGAGACCCACGGCCCAGGAGATCTGCTACCAGCGTATGCAGATGGCCCAACAGCAAGCGGCTCAGCTCTCTGCTTCGGTCAAAGCAGCCACACAGGCCTCAAGCCCCAGCTTCTCTGGAGAGAGGAAGAGAATAGCGCACCGTCCTAACCCTCAGATAGCATCCTCCAAAACAAGTACGAGTGGCTCGGTTTTCTTTGCCAAGAGGCAGAAATGGCAAAAATCTAAACGCTGACGTTACGTGTGTGTCTTTCTGATTTAGGTCCCGCAGACACTAAACATGCTGCAGGTCGCGTGTTATCCCCCAGTCACACCCTTCAGAGTGTCAAAGCTCAGACCACAGTCGGTATTTTGTCCAAGACCTCGTCTACCGTCACGCAGAAGAGGGTGGCGCACACACCCACCCTGAAGGTATCCCGAGCTTCCTGTAACCTGATGCGTCGGATAGTTTGCGCACGTGGCTTGAAGTCATTGTTCTCTCTCCGTTTTGACCTTTTCAGAGTACTTCAATGAGGCGTCCTGTCATCCCCACCGAGTTCGGGGCCAAAGTTCCCACCAACATCCGCCAGCGCTACCTCAACACTTTCATCGATGAATGCGTCAAGTTTTGCCCATCGGAGGACGGCGCCTTCCAAATGGCATGAACAGCACATTTGAAACAGCCTAGGCTGTTTTTGTTTTGTATGAACCATAGATGGTGAAAAACATGGACGTAGCTACAAACCTGCATTCTATCTAAAGACCACCAGATGGCGATAGCTGTGGTCCTGTAAAGCCCGTGGGGGAAGCGGCTCACCGAACACTTGTGTGTTCATTTTATGGGCTCAGTCACTCATATCGGGTCATTTTAAATAAAAAATTAGGGCTATTTTAAAAATCTTGATCATATTGTGTATGAAAATGGAACCGCACACTCGTTGCCTCTTTGCATCACTCTTGGTTTTTGAAACCAAAGTGGCGTTGGCGGGGAAACGGTCTTCACAAGGCTTTAAAGCGGGACTTGAGACACCGCCAATGTCGCAGTAGCTACGTCAGTCTTTTCTGCCCTCTGTGGTTCTGATGGTGGATAAAAACCGTTGATGTGCTGCAGCGGTGTAAGCGGAAAGTCTCGTTTCAGGCCCTCGATGAGGAGAAGCTGGTGTACGAGCGCAGTAGCAGTAAGAACATCTACCTCAATGTAGCTGTCAACACGCTAAAGAAGCTCCGGAGCAAGAGCAGCGCCAGTCCGTCTCCCGTCACCAGTAGGTCACCAGTAGGGGTTTCCCATACACGTTACAGTGGAGCTCTTTACATCCACAAACAACGACGTGAGTGCAGCAGAAGTAGCAGGTTCTCCATATACAGTAAACATTTGGTGTTTTTTTTGTGTTTTCCCCGCAGAGGAGCCGGGGTCAGTAGCTAAAAGGAAGCCACAGTCCCACGAAGAAGTTCTGGGAGGTCGTCTTGCTGCCACAACCAGCTTCACTGTAAACAGGACGGGTAAACAGCAGGAGGAGAAACTCATCGGTGAGAGGACGAGTCCGATTTCACGCCGCTCTTTCTCCGGCCTTGTTAGGAACGTTTCCTTCCTCCTTTTGGTTTGCAGATTAAACATCTGATAAAGTGAAAAGTGCAGGACAGAGAAGCTGAAAGATTCTTTGTGTCAAGCAGAGACTTGTTTACTTGTTGAGGCGCTTTTACTTTAACAGTGAAGCTGTTCAGATGGTCTTGTGACTGTTTACCGCCAGCTACCTGCCCCGTGACCCGACGTCAAATGCAGCGTGTTTACGAGACTTTTTCTAAAGGGATCATTCACTGATCAGCAGCAACTAATAAATCCTGTGATATGTTTATAGAGCAGTAGGTAATTCAATTGAATCAGCTGTGGTGGAAATAATCATTAGATGTAACCTCAGATCGTCTGAGCTCATCTCGAGAAGAATCGCAGTCGCGTTCGACGATTGCAGCCGTCGTCCTGAGTTTTCAGCGTCTGTGCAAAGACGTCATTTAGGTGTGTGCGTCTCCCTGCAGGAGCCACACTGTACAGGAAGATGAAGGCGTACCTGATGACAGAGGAGCAGCTCCAGCAGCACGGATACCCGCGGCCGAACCCCGAGGCCGCCGGCAAGGCCGTCGTTTACAACCAGCCCGAGAAGAAGGGCGTCGCAGACCGTGAGTGACGCTCCCGCTTCTCCCTTAATCGCTGTTAAACTGTGAATTCATGTTAACAGCAATATGAACGTGATCTGCTCTTCTGCAGCGTTTAGCAAGATATGCTGTCGATGCGGCGCAGAGTATAAGGTCAACGTCAACGGCAGCTGCGTGCGGAAGGAGGAATGCAGCTTTCACTGGGGACGTTTGCGCAGACACAAAGGTGCGTTTGCTTTATTCATCAGAAGAGCATCCCCATCAGTCTCCCAGTCGGCACCTCAGCCATCTTTGCCTTTCCCTTCTGCTTCTCATTCACTTTCTTTCATTTATTTTTATCTGCTCCTGTCTGTCTCCTCTCTTCAAGTTGCTGGAGGCTGGGAGACCAACTACAGCTGCTGTGCTGCAGCTGTGGGCGCTCCAGGCTGCCAAACGGCCAAGGTACCCTTAAAAGAAAGCACTACATAACAGGACAGCACACTCCCCATCTACATGTATTAATACTCCGTGTATTTAATACAACACTGTAAAGACTGAAATATCTTCTATATGTGGCTTTTTGGACCTTTCTTCATTCCTTTGGCAGAATTGCTCCATCTCATACAGGTTGGAGGGGAGCACTGGTTTTCTTCCGTTTCCAGTTCCTTCTACAGGTGCTTGATTGGTCCTGAGCTGGGACACTCTTATGGTTTCTTGCTGGTGTGTTTCAGGTGTCTTGTTTAAGTTTCTTCTTCTGGGCCTGAAATCTTCGCTCAGACACTCTGTAGCTTCCTGCGTCCACCTTCACGTCTCTCACCTCGGGTCCCCTTCGCAGGAAAACATCAGCGTTGTGCAAAACTGTACCAACTGTATTCATGAACTGATGCTAGGCGCTCTGCGTCATCAACATACGCCTTTGGGAACTTTAACAAAATAGATCAGCCGTTGTTTCAGACCGCAGGACTTTTTCATCTCGTGGCCTGAGTCGCCTACATCGAGCTGCCTTTCAGCCACTGGCAGCAGGCTGTTCATGCTGTCCTGTGTCTTCACTGTGAGAAGTGTTTGCTCTGATTTTTCCCGTGGAGCTGTGACCAAGACGTTTCGTCCCACATTAGTCAGATCCAGGACCGTTAATGTTTCCCATCATTGTCTTTTTTAATGTTGCAGAGATTTTCTTAACATCCTCACATCTGCGCTTTGACACAATCTTGTCTCACAGGTGTGACGACAACACCAATCGGGCATAACATTATGATTGTCTCTTCACCGCGGCGCCGGCTAATTTAGGGAGCAGTGAGCATTTTGTTGTGTCAGAAGCAGGAAAAATGATGAAGTGTAAAGATGTGAGTGAGTTTGACGGGGGCTGCATGACTGGGTCAGAGCATCTCCAAACTGCAGCTCTCGTGGGTGTTTTGGGTCTGGAGGAGTCAGCATCTATCAAAGGTGGAGGAAGGAACAGCGGTGGACCAGCGACAGGGTGATTGATGTATGTGGGGACTGAAGGCGGCCCGCCTGGTCTGAGTGACTTTAAAGGGTGTGTTGCTAACATCTTGGTCTGAAGCATCATAAACCTGACAGCTAAAAACGGTTTAAAGTAATAAAGTGTGCATAGATGTGTATAAAGTGCAGGTATGAAAGCACCTGATAAAAAGAGCAGGCGTGCACGTTCAGTTTCTTTTCTTTGTTTTTCTGTCTGAATGTCAGTAAAGTTTTCACCTTTGAAGACAGATTCCTCGTTTGTGTCTAAACTTGGCTGTAACTGAGAGAAATAACAAGGAAGCAGCAAAGTGCCAGTCGTGATAAGAACTGGTTTGTGGTCATGGTGCAAAGAATCCTGCACATTGCACGTCTCCTGCCGATGACCTTTCCGTGACCTAAACGCAAACTCGCAAGGTCGAGAAAAGACGAGAAGAAGATTTCTTGCTGAGAGCCGCGTTGTTCAGAATCTACTCGCACAAAAGTACCTGATAACACGCCGACGGACGTGTTTGATGAGAGTCCGCTTTGTTAAAACTACAACGTCCTGCAGATGGACTACAAAGGTGCATCTTAGATAGGCGGAAAGCACAACTTCGTTACCGGGGTTGGAGTTACTCGTTGCAGCTGTTCATCCTGCTGCGCCTCCGGCCTTCATTAAGGCTTCTCTGCGATGCCTCCAGCTTTTTAACTGACGGCATAAATCATACAAGCTCATAATCTTGATTTATTAAGTCTCACCCAAGGCAACAACTTCATAAGACGCGGATTTTATTAAAGCAGCGTCGTGTTCAGAGTTCAGCGGTGGGTTAGAGGTCGGTTCAGAGTGAGATGGACACGAGTCACTCATGGTTTCAGTTGATGTGTTGAATCACAGCAGGGCGCTGCATCGATTCGACCTGCGGGACGGAAACACCGAAGCCCCTTTGCTTAATATCTGGAGAATTTAACCAGCTCTCATTACGGCTGCAGTGCAGCTGCCTCCAGGTCGTTTCACTCAGAGACTTTTGTATCGTCCTGCTCTTATCTAGCAATGGATTAGCAGGAGTTGATAAAAAGCCAGCACACTCGGGGACTGATCTGCTCTTTATAGAGGTCGAATTGACCTTTTTAATACCTTATGTTACATGTATCCCTGTTTATTTACATATGTACATATTACTAAGTTTATCAGACCTAAAACGGTTCCTGTCCCCACAGCAACACGTTCAGGACGGGCGTAAAGAATCACTGGACGGCTTCGTGTCGACCTTCAGCAAACCTCTGCCTCCAGATGGAAACGCAGGGGTGTTTGCTCTGGACTGTGAGATGGTGAGTTCACCACCATCTTCAGTTTTGTGCGTTTTTATAGTTAATTTATTGAGTTTATTGTTGATTTATACGTAGTTTCACCTGTGAAAACTTGGCAAATAATTATGCTTTTATGCTTTTTTTGTTACTTATATGTTTGCTAAATAAAATCTTTATTTCAAAGAGAGTCTCTTGTGTAGAAATGATGTTGTTTCTTGTCATTTATTCATTTTTCCCTCACCTGTGGAAACAGTGTTACACAAAGCAGGGTCTGGAGCTGACCAGGGTGACGGTCATCGACTCAGAGATGAAAGTCATCTACGACACGTTTGTGAAACCTGAAAGCAAAGTGGTGGACTACAACACGCGGTGAGTCCTGAGACAATATATCAGCCGGCTTTTGCTGCTTAACTAAACCAACAGTGATCTCGGGTCTGATTTTGATCTCGTGTGTGACTCACAGGTTTTCGGGTGTAACGGCGGAGGATCTGGAGAGCGCCGCCATCACCCTGAGAGACGTTCAGGCCGTGCTGCTCTCCATGTTCAGCGCTGAATCCATCCTGATAGGACACAGCCTGGAGAGCGACCTGCTCGCTCTGAAAGTGAGTCGCTTCTTCACTGCAGAAAATGTAAAGCAGTTTCATTTTTCCTTTTTCCCCTTCAGCCGTCCACCCAGCTGTGCAGGTTTCCTGAAAGTCTTGTGAATATCATAACTCGAACAGGATTTTATATCGTGTGTGCATCTGCTTGGAGGGTGAGAGGTAGCGCTGGTGGAGGACGTCCTCCCTCTGCTTAAAATGTATTAACTTAACCCCACGAGGTTTACCAAACGGTCACTGCAGTGAGTTTTTTAAAAGCTATGATGTCACAGCGTGGGTGCTTTCCTCTCTGGATTGCAGCTCATCCACAGCTCGGTTGTAGACACGGCCATCGTGTTTCCTCACCGCCTTGGTTTGCCCTACAAGCGTGCCTTGAAGAACTTGATGGCTGATCACCTCAAACGCATCATCCAGGACAACGGTGAGAACGATGTCGTTGATTTCTTTGTAATTCTTCATAAAAATGGGGCACCGCAAACACCGGTGTTTCTCAGCAGCATCTAAACTGATCTGTGTGGAAAATGACATGAATGTTGTTTGAATTGCTCCGATTTAGTTTGGACGTTTTTGGAAAATTAGGAATGGGGGTGGAGCCTGTGAGGGCTGCGATGTGCACGGTGTCACACACGGTGTTTCAGGATGAAAAGAGTAAATTGCTGGTAAATCTTTAGGGGAGGACGGCTCTTCAGATGGATGCTGCTCCAGTCATTTTATGAAGTGGGTGAAATAATAGTTAAATGATTCAATTATAACAGCAGTTTCATGGGAATGTAGTAAACCTGGAGGGTCCAATAAAATGAAAGTGAGCAGCTATAAATTTAAACTCATGAGTGGAAGCTCATCTCACACAAGTTTTAATTCTGCTGGTGAAAAAGACAAAGTGCTTCAGGTCTAACTGATGTGACTGCAGTGTGACCGTGTCACCAGCAGATGTCGCTGCAGAAGCCCGAGTGTTTGGGGAGAAATCTGTGTTTTTGACCTGAAATACAAACGTCCGTCTACGACAGCAACAGCTTCACGTCCTCAGTCATCCAGGTCACGGTGGCAAGAAGGCACCTGGACTTTGTTTTGTTGGTAAAGGCTTTTCAGCAAAGAGGCTTCTTCATGTCTGAACACTTGGTGTTCACAAACCAAAAAGAAGTCCACTTGCCTTCATTCCAAGTACTCAAGACTCTTATTTGTCCACTGTGAACGACCATCTTTGAACAGAGGGCGGGGCCTATGACACCAACTGTCTGCCATCGATAATCCAGTTCTGAGATCCTTCCCAGACGCCTCAACGCCCACTCACATCCTGGGCCCTTTGACCTCAGGAAATCACATGATAGGGTGGGGCCAGGTTTCCCAATGGGTTCACCTGAAACCCTGGCTGATTGTGACCCACACCCGTGTTCACACCTTGGCTCGTGTGATTAGGTAGAGGATCATTAGGGGGTCCGTTGTCCCTCTTGGTGATTTACTCCCACAGAGCTTAAACTCTCCACCATTTGACCTTAGAACTGAAGAAGCTTCTCGGATGAGAGGTGAAACGTCTTCAAGCAGGTTAAACAAGTCCAGACGCTTTTCTCTCCAAGCTCCTTAGACTACGATGACCTGGATGACTGAGAACCTTCACAGAGACTCTTATTTTTGCTGTTCTTCTAGCAGATTTTCATCCTGGCCTTCAGTCATGAGTCAGTTGAAGTTCTGAGAGCTCTTTGCCTCCGCTAGCTTCAATGACGGGAAACGTAGGAACAAACGGGGCTTAAAAAGAAGACGATGTTACTTCTTTGTTTGTAACTTGTGCGTGTCTTTTCAGTGGAGGGCCACGATTCGAGCGAAGATGCAACTGCCTGCATGGAGCTGATGATCTGGAAGATCAAGGAAGACGCAAAGGTCAAAAGATGACCTCTGACCCCTCTGCTCTGTTCTTCAGTATGATTTCCTGCTTTCATGCTGGTTGCAGGTGGACAGAAGTTCAGGAGGAATGCACTTGCTCTCACTAAGAACCTGTGGTCAGAGGAACGGGGGAGGCGGGGCGAGGGGGGGGGCGTTGAGCAGAGTTTGACATTTTAATCAGTAAAAGGCTGAGAGGTGATGATGATGCTGAGAGGTGATGATGATGCTGAGAGGAGCTCGGTGATGATGATGAGAGGAGCTCGGTGATGATGCTGTCTACTGTGTTTGAGATGCGAGCTGTCAGCCCCCCTCAAAGCAATAGGAGCCTCGATTAACCATGTTTTCACTCGCGGATTTTTCTTCAGTTCTAAATAATGTAAGTTAACACATATTTCTGTTTAAGGCCTCAAACCTACTCATAATTAAAAACCCCTCCACGGGAGAACTAGTTAGAAAGTCGGGTCGTTGTCCACTGAACGTTAGGAATTATTATGATATTCATGGCAGGCTGTACCTTCGGCCTAAATTGCACTATAGAAATGCTCTTGTTGTTTAGGGCCCAAGTCTGAGTACCTCATGTGTGTCGTAACGAACGATGTGTTACTTGTTCTTAGTTACATTTAGGTGCTTTCAGCCGTGTAAATGCGCTTCTTCGCGTGGCACCTAGTTTCCTGTCGCTGGCGCTCTGTTTATACGGCGTTTCTAACAGAGATCGTTTTGTCGGTTGCCTCTCAAACCTGAGAAATACTTGATTGTGTCGGAGGGCAGAAAACAAAATAAAGTCAGCCTGTTTGGTTTGGTGTAGCTGAAGGATTCTCTGTGTTTTAGTGTCCAGGCACAACAGTGACGATCCACCGCTGTCTCTGCGTGAAGTAGAACCACAGGAATAGTCGTGCCAGCAGGTGTGACTTTGTTTTTCCTCCGTAAAATGACTCAATTATGTTCAGTTGTTGAACTAAGCCTTGGTTGTTAACAGCAAACAAATCTCCGTTTAGTGAGCATCAGCGAACCTGTGCTGTTTATGTTGGAAATGACTGAAAAACTACCAGTGCTGTAAATAAGCAGTTTTCCTTTTGTATTCTTTTTTTTTTTTTGGTGGTTTATCTTTTTCTATTAAAATCTATTAGTTTAAACTAAATGTTGCTCTGATTTCTGGCTCCATACACACCCGTACACCTGCCCGTCATGAATCCTGTGCTGTCCTTTCCTAATGCTCCTGTCATCGTAACACACCCACGTCACCAAGCAAAATGAATCCAGTGAAATTCCCAGTCGGGAACCGGCCAACACCCAGGGAACGTGGTAGAGCGGGACGCTGGCGGGAACTCTGTGCAGCTGACGTGTGGGCAGAAATGATGTCATCGAGTCACGTCGACATCGCGTTTCCAGCAGCTGAGTGTTTCAGGAGGCGGACCCAGCATTGGGGTGGTGGAACAAAAATTAAACTTGCAGTGTCCTAAAAATATAAAAGTTACTTAAGCTTACTTACTTTTAGGAGTCAGTTCATGTGAAGATGAGACTTGTGAAACTTCTCCTGTTGCTGTTGAATTGAGTGTGACACCTGTGATTCCTCTTATTTCTTTTAAGGCTGTTATTTAGAAGAACCCCTCTGTGAACTAGAAGTGCTGTTCTCTGAATAACAGTCAGACCTCGACATGATTTTTGGCCTAAAGAAGTTTGATTGCGAGGTTCCTCTCCCCTTTAGTCCAACCAGAGGTGGCTCCTACATCACAGAAGATCTATTCTCAGGCCTCACGTGTCGCACTGGTTTAAGTATCCGGTTGAACCACTTGTGACATCACTATTTAGTGTTAAACTGAACACACACACACCTTTCAGTGCAGCAAAGCTTAAACTTCCAACACATAATATTCTCAATCCTGTATTTTTTCCATAAAGGGGACTTTAAAGTGTGATACAGGATGTTTTCATTATTGTGCGTTTTCTCGAGCAATGTCTCATTTTAAGCTTGATTTAACAAACTGAGCTCGACATTTCGACAGACAGGGAAGAAAGAAATCATTTCCATGATCTCTCGAGCTGCTGAAAAGAACTTAAAAACAATGGTAAATGTAAATATTGCTTTACTTGTCCCTAAGGACCCCAAAGCACTTTACACAACCAGTCATCCACCCACTGGTGATGGCAGCTACATTGTAGCCACAGCCACCCTGGGGCGCACTGACAGAGGCGAGGCTGCCGGACACTGGCACCATTGGGCCCTCTGACCACCACCAGTAGGCAACAGGTGAAGTGTCTTGCCCAAGGACACAACGACCGAGACTGTCCGAGCCGGGGCTCGAACCGCAAACCTTCCAATTACGAGGCGAACTCCCAACTCTTGAGCCACGATCGCCCCAGGAAAAAGGAAAGTTTCCTGCTTAAAGTTTGCAGCAAAGTTGTTAAAATGAGTTCAAACAGCGAGGGGCCACTTCCACTTGGATCCGTCACACAGGTGCTGTTTGTGTGCACAGCAAGTGCTCGAACTTTAGATTTTGCAGATTCTTGCTGAATTCTTGCCGCTCTGGACTTTTAACTTGTCGTGGGTCTCTGCCGTTGTTCAGATCAGAGGACTTCTTCCACCGCAGCTGCACAAATGCTTTGTGACAGTGTGACAGCTTTTTCTCGGGACAGGCCCGGGCCTCTTGCAGGCTATATGTCCCTTTAAAACAGCAGGTGCAGCCGGTTTAAACTCTCCTCTCTCCAGCAGATGTGTAAATCGTAAAAAAAAAAAAAAAAAGATAAGAGAGAAATGCTAAACTGTGAGGCCCATCCTTTCTTCAGTGTGTTTGCCTATTAAGCTCCTCCCGTCACATGTCAGTATGCATTTCCCCAGGCCGGGCCACGGACCCCAGGTATTAAAAGAGCCAGTTAGCAGGGATCAATACCTACACAATGTTCCAGTGACAGGGAGGGGCCTTCCTAGTGTTTATTGAGTGTTCCAGAGATTTCGAACATGTGGAGCAAAGCAGCTTAGAGGGGTCGTCTTCATTATCAAATTCGATCAGTGCCTCTCTTTCTCTGTCCCCCGTGATCACCTTTGACTGGTGGTGGTGGGAGGAGGGGGAAGCTGCAGGCCGGGACCCCAAAAGTGACCACATGCTGAGAGACGGAGGGCTGCATTATCTCTGAGAGGAGCAAAGGAACACTTTACTGCCCACATCGTGCATGGACTTAAAACTGACGTTGGAGTTTATCGAGTCTGTAATCGATAAGTCGTTAACAATAAATGATTGAGCTGCTACAGCTTTGCTCGTGGACCTTTGCTTCCATGGTGCAACCTGGAGCCAAGTGCTCGTAGGCTGTAAATAGCGATCACTTTCATCATCGATGTACAAAAACTGACACACTCGGATGTCTCGTTTGGTTAGATGCACAAATCAGAACTTCAAAAATATTAGTGAGAAAGATCCCAAACATACTGGCAACACAGAGGAAAAAAGGAGGGTGGATGGTTAAACGGAAAAGACTGACCTCGGGGAAAAAGAGGAACGAGAAAACATGCGCACAAATGGAGACTTTGGAGCAGGGATGTCAAAATCTTTTCACATCATGGACCAGACCAGTGCAAGACCTTTAACTAAGCATCGAATCCTGAGATGTCTTAATACAAGAACAAAAGTTCAATTTCAACAGCACATCTGGGTTTTTCATTGCTGAGGCTGCCTTGTATTTATAAAACACAAGGTTTTTATTAATATGTAGCTGCCTCCACCAGTGTGTGAATGTGAGAGTGAATGAATAGTGGCATTGTAAAGCGCTTTGGGTGCTTAGAAAAGCGCTATATAAATCCAATCCATTATTATTATTATATGCTGATTTTTCATTTATTAAATTTTTTGCTTTTACTGTGGAACCACCAAAAAAGGTTCAATTGTAAATAGTTCAAATACCTGGCTTTTACACTTAACTACTTTGGTATCATATTTATTGCAACAGCAGCTGTAAAACCTATAAAAAAAATACAGTTAAAAATTCTATGCCTTCCTTCGTATTTCTCAAAGCCTTCGAGGAGGCCGGATTGGAGTCTTTACTGGGCCACTTCGGGCCCACAAGCCTTCTGTTTGACATCCCTGTCCTAGACTACATTAAAACTTCATAAATGGTCTACACAAGCACGCTGCTCCCCCTGTTCCTCCATCAGGTCACTCACTCTCTGGACTTCTTTAGCAGCGGTTGCCTGTGTAAAGTATTCACTCCTCATTGGTGCGTACGGGCTTCAAACTCCTTTAAAAGTGCAGCAAAATCACTATTTACACAGATTTTATTGTCACTGGGTTTAAGACCCACTGAGTTTCCCCTCTGTTGGTCTGACTTCACCCCTGCTCCCCTGTGTAGCATGCTGCGGGTGCCCTTGACCCCGGGGACACACACAGCTGCCCGTCCCTCCCTGCCTGTCTTTAATCTATAGCTCCAATTAGGAGACTGATCTTTACTGAGCCCCTTATTGATCAGCTGGTGTGGCTGCTTATTACCGTGCTCCCAGGGGCTGCAGAGGACATCACAGTAAGATAACGGGACTCGAATTGCACTTTAATTGTTGTAAAGCAGAAGTTATTCAGGTCTGCTGGATTTCTTAGTGTGTGTGAAAGTTTGCTTGTAGCTGTCATAACTCATCTCCTCACTGCCTTTTCTGAGCCGCAGTGTGTATATTTGAGCTTTTCGTGTGTGTTTGCAGCCAGGTCAATGTCACTCTAAGCCCCGAGTGTCATAGTCAGTGTCAGGCCTCAGCGTGATCCTGGCACTCACAGGGACTTAAGAGGACCGACCGACCCGCCGCCGCCGCTCTCCCAGTCCCCCCTCAGGTCAAAGGCCAGCGGGCCCTATCGATTCCCCCGAGTGTTGTGCAGAAGTCTTTAGATCCTCTGCTCTCCCTTCTTCTGCACACATGCTCCCGGACTCTTACCCCCCCTTCAAAAGGCCTCCCAATTGTATTTTGCGCGCCAATCGATCCATTCGGTGTCCGAGGGGGCCGTCCTTTAAGATAACTGACAACTACAAAGGTCCCGTCCTGACAGGCCCTTGTCAATACAAATTAGTACTATTGATAAGCAATTAAAGAAAGACTGGGCCACTATATAAAACATCTGTTAAACAGGAGGCATTAACATCTTACTGACCAAATAAAAAGAAGCAGAAGATGACGAAAAGCACGGCTCCAAAACCAAAACAAACAGGAGGCGAGCGCACGCCTGAAATCGATCAAAAGCCGAGATCATTTACTCTAGTTTTGTTTTTTTCTGCAAAATATTTGACAGTTTGTCGGTGGGAGGCTCACAGGTTTCCCCCCTAAACTCAACTAAGATGTACCTGCACATGTGATGTGACAATAAAAGTGATTTGATTTGATTTGATTTGAGATGCACAAGTTAAAAACAGGATTTGGGACCTCACAGCTGGTTTGGAGGACCAGTCCTGATGAGACTGCACTCTCACTGGTGAAGGACCCACATTTTGAACTTTAAGGGGAGCACTGGCTGGTTTAATAAGTTATATTCAAAAGTTTTTCTCTTTGAACATTCTTGGCTTTAAACCATGGATTATGTCATTTTCTCCACACCCAAAAAGTTGTTCCTGTTAATGATTTCTAAAGCGAATATTAACCGCTACCATTAACACCTCCTAGTAAAGGCTGACTTATTAGCTTTGTCTGAATTGACTTATCCCCTGACTAACACACACAGCCTGCTGTGTGTTTGAAGCAGCGTGTGAAGTATGTACGAGCACTAATGTCATGTTTGGTGACACCGAGCAGGATGGAAACTGTAAACCGTTCACACCATCATTTTCTTATTGGGAGCAGAGCAGCAAGGTCCCTGTAATTCCCTCTGCTATGTGACAACAGTTATTAAACCTGCATAACACCTGCTCGGCGGTGAGGCTGTTGTCAGTGCCGTGACTCGGCCTTTTGTCTTCTATTCGCCGTAATCCACGCATGTGTAAGTGGATCCTCTAAGAGCAGGATAACTCCTCTTAAGTGGTCTTAAACTCTACAGGAGGGGCTGAAATCCACTAACTTCTCATTTACCTCTGCACTCCGGTCCTCGAGGCAAAAGCAGTTTTTACCTCGGTGATGGGACGGTACCCTCTCTCAGACAGCATTCACATAAACACAGATGAAATACGGCGACAGCGTCGGTTAAAGGTCACTGGGTGTTGAGAGTTTAAAGACGCTAAATGAAGCGCCTCGCTTGTGTCGATGGGTAGGTGGTGAACCCGGACGAGCCCTGCCGGCCCGCAGAAGGGGGAAATGAACCGGAGTGGGGGTGGGTGGGCAAGCGAGGGGGGCTCGTGAGTGAGTCGGTGGTGGCTGCTCTGGGATGGGGAGGGTCACACACAAGCACACTCTTTGTGTGCCTCTAATCCCCCCAGCCAACACAGCTTTGGCCAGGTTTCATCATGAAAGTGCCATGAAATAACTACTTTTTTTCTCTCCTCGCAGTAAATCTCCCCTAATCCTGCGGGCTGTGGAGACAAAGGCCTCCGGGACCTAATCCTGGAGCTTTTAGTGGGGCTGAGGGGCTGGCTGACAGAGCCTCTTCTAAATGACTTATTTCTATCGGACACTAATATAGCCTGACAGCCAAGAACAGTGAAAGGAGAAGAGGGAAAAACACAGGGAAGAGAGGAGCACAAACATTTTCACATATTTTGGAAGTCTAAGCAGTTGATTGTGTTTGAATGGGAAACAAGTGAAGTGAACCGTGGTCAACCCTCAAGTACACGGCATGGGACCAGCAGGGGGGCAGCTCAGGTGTTTTATTGTTGAGTATCAACACAAATGTGAGCAATTTTCTTACCTACAATCGATTTTTGGACTTGTTTTGCCATCAAAACATGTTTGATGCAGGTCTTTGCTTCATTTCTAAATGAACAGTCTGCGGTGCAGGACACACTCTTCAGACTGCATCAAGCATCAAGTATCCACACAGTCATTGCTGAAAACACAGACTTATTAGCCTCACTGTATCTGTCCACTTTACTGTGGAATAGGTTTAAGGGATAAACTCTATTAACTCTTTCAGCACCGTTAAATCTCTGTTTAACCTGGAAGAAGATCTCGTCTGATGAGGTTTCCTCGTTTTACTCATTGTTAACGTTGTTTTCAATCCAAGAATAAAGACTGTAGTTTGTTTTGTAGAAATGAATTTTGCATTTTGGGCTTTAAAACAAAAGAAATATCTTCCTTTTTCTTTTTCTTGGTCATTGGAGTATGAGTATACGGAGAAACCTGGATTTTTTTTTACACTGACACAAACAGTTCTGAAACGTCTTCTCCCGTACTAAATTGTTAGGTCAGCATTCATCCCAAGAATCTGGGCTCTGATACGCTGTTGTGAAGTTTCCTAATGAGGTGTTGTCTCATTATAAAACTGTCCAGTTTGGTTTGAAATGACAAACTTGTGACAGAAAACCTGATTATAAGCTGGAGGTGAAAGAACAGGGATGCAGATAAAGTGTGATGAAGACACCAAAGAGATGCATTCTGGGACATGAGGGCATCCAGTGTTTTTGGAGCTTTGCCAGAACTGAAGTCTCAGAAATTTTGTTTTATGAGTTCTTTGCAGAAATGAGCATCAGCGTGTCTTCTTTCTAAGCCTTGAGAGTCCAAACGTGACACCATGAGCTGAAAACAAAAGTGGAAATACTTCAAAGTGTTTGCTGTTAAACTAGACATGGTTTTAAAAAAGTCCACCAGAAGTGATGGCGATGAAAGTATTCTGGCTCCACACTGGTCATTTGGTGCTGGAGGACTTTATTCTTTCTGGTGATTTGATGCAGTCCTTGATTTGGTCTTGTGTCCCTGAGAGGACTTCTAATTTAGCTCAGCTGGAGCTTATAAATTGTTCTCGCAGAGTAGGGTTCAGATTAACTTCACATTGTGACAGTTCATAGGCAAAATATGGTCCCTGTTAGCAAAACAAACCCTTAGAGAAAACCCCCTCCGAGGGGGAGACTGTCAAAACCAGCGGTATGGGAGAAAGAGGGACCGAGAAGGAGAGGACAATCAAAGGCTGTTATTTTAATCTGCCCTGCCTCGGAGATTAGCCGACCACATTGTTTTAATTGTTTTAAAGGGAGGGAATGAAACGCGCTCTTATAGGGAGATCCTTGGCATAAATCTCTCAAGTTCAATAGTTTCAAAAACTTGAGCTCCTCGCATCCCCCCTCTCTCCCCTCATCCCACCTAATCCCGGCTAATACCTTTCTTTCTATTGGCTAATGGCTGAGGGGAGCCTGGGTAAACGCTTCTTAAATAGCCGTGGGTGAGAATGGTTTGGGAGAATTAAGCCCATGCCACGACAAAGAGCGCTGCTCTGCGAGGATATAAGGCCCAAATTGGACTAAAAAAAACCTGGACTACCGTTTACTGGCCGACCTGTGTGCATGCGTAAAGACGCACTTGGAGCTGGATCTCACGGTTCTGCTTTGGATTCGAGTATCAGGTAAAAACACGCACACTTTTAAAACTTAAATAAAAGAAAGGAGGAGATTTGAGTAACGTCTTAACCCGGATAGCAACTTACTATTCTAGTTTAGCTTCCTGGCTGCGTGATGATATCACTGAATTTACGAACTAAGACTTTTGAGCTCTAAACTGCGAGTTAAACGGCAGTCAAAACAGAAATAGCTCTAAAGCAGAAGCAGAAGTGATAACCCACGTGTGCAGACGTGATCCTAGATCCGTTCACACTGATATCACTATTATCGAAAGAGGCAATTATACCGTTTTATCTACTTTGACCCGTTTACGCACAGAACTTCAGATTCTGTTACACCAGCGTAAATAATGACGTCATTTCAGAGAAATCAGTGGAGTTTATATCAATAGAGTTTATGCTCATTCTCGCTCAGATTTTATTACAATAAAAAAATAATATGGTCTTTTATTAATTTATAATAAGACAAGTGTCACCGTGTTCCCATTTAATTAGTAGTTAATTCGTTTGGAGAGGAGCTGGCGGTGATGTGGAGACTTAAACTCTGGATTTTCGATTAATCTTAACTTCGCTTCGGTGGGCAGTTATTGTATCGATACCACAGTAAAGGGGAAAAACGCACAATCTTGAAGGTAATGAAGTCTCTCTGTTTCTTCAGGTTCAGCATGAACTCCTTGAATTTCTGCGGGACGTCCAGCGGCGGCGTGTACCCCTTCCACGGAGTTAACTCCATGCTGGTGGACCTGCGCCACCAGATGGCGGAGCAATACCACGCATACTCTGCAGCAGGTCCCACAGTGCACACACTCACTGTGGCGGAGAGGCTGGCAGGTGGGTCAGTCACCACGGTGGGATTACTTTTTTCTTTTTCTCACAATGTACATTAATCTTTTACAGCACAGCATATATCAATAACTACAGTTACTTTCAGATTAATAACACAAATATTGAGCCTCAGGGAAGCAGTCTCGTTGCTGCATGATTATAATGTAATCTTTATAATGTAATATTTACACAAACATCAATATAAGTATATTTTATAGTGCTATTTGTTTAAATATTTGTACAGTGTGAGAAAAAGATATGTTTGTCCAGTACAGAAAACACAGTGAATTCCATCCCAAACTCATAGTGACCCATTTAAACATGGTGCTTAAGAATTATTCCTGGTTTAAGTGACTGTTGTTGTCCTTTTGATATTGTTGACATTTTTGTTGATCCTCTGTAAGTTGCTGAAAACGTGCCTGAAGTGATGTGCTGCTCCCATTTTCTTCCTGCCAGAGCTCATCCTCGAGGCTCGCTATGGCAACCAGCAGAAGCAGCGCCGCAGCCGCACTGCATTCACAGTGTCGCAGCTGCAGGCTCTGGAGAAAGCCTTCCAGCAGACGCAGTACCCAGATGTTGGCATGAGAGAGAGGCTGGCTGTTTGTATAAACCTGCCCGAGGCTCGCATTCAGGTGAGAGCACACCTCAAGTATAATCTTAAAATAAAAATGCATGTTTAACTTTGAGGGTCACTGCATTAAGCTTTAATAGTGTTAAAACACCTCACTTATTTGTGGCGCATCGGTCGTCCTGTCTTCCTCATCCAGGTGTGGTTCAAGAACAGGAGGGCAAAGTTTCGTAAAGGTCAACGATGCTCCCCTCTGTCCAGAGACCAGAGTCTGGAGGAAGCTCCACATCACAGCAAAGCAGGACACGAGGACATCAAGGCTAGAGACAAACAGGACATCACCTTATCATGCGGTGACAGGAGCATCCCATCAGCGCCTCCTCCTCCTGATGTGACCAAAAGCAGGGATTTAGACTCTGACACCTCACAGTGCCCCCTACGACTTCCCTCTCCTCCGCTTTTCCCCTTCATGGCAGGAGAGTGTTATAGTCACACACCTCACCAGCCAGTTGTAGGAGTGCTGTCCACTGAGCTCGCCTTCCCTCCGGTGTTCTGGCCCGTCATACAGCAGCACAGCTCCACCCTCGGGATTCCTACATTGTCACTTACAAAAAACTGTAGCGTCTCCCTTCAGACTCCTTGCTCTAGTAAAGCAGTGCAACATCCGCATCTGGGGCTATAAGTGATGTGGACCCCTGAAGCAGTCCTGTGAGAGACAAACCTGAAACCTGCTGAAAGTATATGTTTATATTCTGTGAGTTTCACCTGTCTGCATAAACGGATGTAACACTATGTACTTTCACAGTTCATTTTTCCTAATCTGCTCAGCGCTATATAGCTTGTTACACTGCTAAGTACTAGGATTAGGGGTAGACAATTAAAAAACATAGCAAAAGCATTTGGGAAAAGTCATTTTGTAACTGAGCACTGAAGCATAGAAATGTTAAATAAAATCACTGGCACCTGCTCTTTCTATTATTTATTTTAGACTCAGAGTTCTCTTTCAAGAGAGGATTATGGTATAGACCATAGCCAGGAAAACAGTGGAACTGTTGGAAATGAAGTGTGAGCAGCTTGGAAAGAAAAGCAACTGGACTTCTTTAAGCTCTTTCTGAACTAAAGAAGATTCACAGCTGAGAAGTGAAACGTCTTCAGGAAACTTAAAGAAGTCCAGTCGCTTTTCTTTCCAAGCACCTTAGACTACAATGGCCTGGGTGACTGAGAACCTACTCAGACATTTTGGAAAGGAAGTTAAAACTCTGATATTTCCAGTGGTATTTAAAAAAGAAAAGAGAAAAAGAAGCAAGTACAAATACCAGCTCACTTTGAGGTATTCGTACTGTGAGGATTTTATGTAACTTTTAACTTCTGATCCAAGATTTTCAGCACTTTTCACTCCACTACCTTTACTAGACAGTTTCAGTCACTTACATGTAAATTATCCCATAATTCAGGAAATATGTTGTAATTATTGTAAACTGTTGTAAATTGTACATACAGTTAGTAAAATTGTATATTTGTCTTTTTTTCATTAAAATATTTTAAAATCTAAGTGATGTTTGACATGAATTAATTATTAATAACAATAATTAGTACCAATTATCATTATTATTATTACCATTGCGTTATTGCCTCAGTCACAACGGACTGAAAAGCTTGAAGGACTTTTACAACCTAATGTATGCTTCAACTATATGCTCCCTGTTTATCTGTAAAGGAGTATTTTTACAGACTGTAAAAGGGTTAGTACTACACTGTAAATTACAGTGTAGTATCAGTACTAGTACGTTTTAAAAGGACGGTAGTAGTAGATGTTCGCCGGGCTGAGCAGCTCTACACTTGCAGCATGTTAGTTTCAGTTTTACCGGTGGTGCACATGTGTCAATCAAAAGCAACCGGTCTGGTCTGGAGCACGTAGTCGGGGAGCTACGATCGCCTGATGTTTCTGGTTATTCACCAAAGCGGTTGCGCCGGTTTTCCAGCGTAGCGCCGTGTGGCGTGAGCCCGGGTGACGCTGTGCAGTTAAGGGAGGCTTAAAGAGACAACAGTGAAATCATAGCAACTTGAGGATAAGAGGCACCAGACGAGGAAGATAGCGACGAACGCAGAACCATGACTTCGACTGCGTTTCGATAGCTAACATTTAAAGGTAACCATTCTTCCGTGACAGGGCTTCATTCCCAGCGGCTGTTTTTCAAAAAGCCGCAACGCAGTTTATTAACGTGCCTGGCGTGCTAGCTTGCTAAATGACTAGCTTGAGAGCTAAGCGGTAAGAGATCCCGGGCTGCCGTTGGTGTGCATTCGCTTGTTTAGGATTAAGGAGTTGCCCGGCAGTGGTCCGGGTAATGGCTGTAGCTGTTATCTGAACTAACATAAAAGCGACATTATGAGGTGACTCAAAGATATATATATATATATATATATATATATATATATATATATATATATAGTTATATTATAGTATTTTTTTCAGTCGATAATATTTGTAACAGCCTCGCTTGGGACGTTATTTTTCGGTTATTAAGCATTTACTAACTAGCCACGTATATGTAGCTCAGGAAATGTCAGTCAATGAATATTTGATTCTCTGTAAGGCTTCGACTTATTTAATTTGAATGTGTTTGCTAACAGGTAGCCCGTGTTGTTGTGATACTGTGTTGTTAACAAATTGGCTAGCGTTACATCGTCGGCTGGGTTTTTTTTTTTTTTAAAGCAGACGTTGGGCCAAGAGGATCGGTGTTTTTGGCAGGTACGAGCTAGGTTACCTTAATTCAACTGTGTGACATGTTGGCTTAACTACAACTTGAAATTAAATGTTTACATTCACTTACCGTTAATTCTTAATTAAATAGTCAAGCTAGCTACGACTGAAGGATGTCAAGCTAACTCGGGCTTCCTAGCCAGCGCTACGATAGCTTTAGAGTATCTGGCCTTGCCCGCCGAGCCAGCAAGTGTAATGTTACAGAGCCTTTCTTAAAGCTCATACCGACGGTATTCACTTTTTTAAAACGGCGTTTTCCATCTATCGTTCTTTATGGGGAAACAAATCGGCTAACAAGTATAGAAAGCGAGTCTTTGGGTTGTCCGAAACTAACGCTAAATGACAGCTGTTAAGACAGTAGCAACTTAGCAACTAGCTATCATTAACCTAAGCTAAAAAAGGAAGGTAAGTGACGAGGGAAAATTTGCCATTCCGGTTTGGTTACCGCTGCTCATTTGCATTTTGGGGTATTTTCTGTGGGTGTTTGTGTTCGTATTTACACGGTTTGAAACGGTCCTGCTAGTGTTATTGCTAGTTAGCTTTATGAAACTGGCCTTAGGGACATTATCTGGCTTAGGGAGGTTTCTTTTGGAGGGGGATCATTCATAAATGGACTGTCTTTGTGCTTCCAAATACCTTCTCGATACGTGAAATATGTCGCTGTTCGCTTTGCATGTTTTTAACAACTCTATAGTTATGTCAAATAGCTGTCATGGGAAAAACAATGCACCACTTCCTTAAATGGGACAGACTGAAAACATGGGCAGCCTACGGAAAGTTAACCAAGACAGCAAGATACTGAGGTCATTGGTGTTTTTCAGAAATATTCCCATACTTGCCCAATGTCCTTACATCATGTTGTTATTTTTAAATGTGTTGATAGTGTATTGGCCTCCGGCAGCTTGAAAAATGAAGTGCCTCGCATAATGCACTCTACCATTCCAGGAGCTGCTGTCATCTTTTGGCATGCACAAGCTGATAAGTTTTACTCCGTCACATAGTGTTCATCTTATCTCGTGACCGGCAAGGTTAGTTTCGCCACAATTCCTGTAGTAAGTGTCACCATATGCAAAGCAACCTAGGTATATATATATAATATAGTGCTTTGTTTTTCTCATTGTAGTCTTTGGAATGAATTCTGCATTGGCCAGAGTCACTTTGACAAATGTGTCGTTGTAGTAAAGACGTATTTAAACACAAAAAATTACTTGCTCATCCCTAGCAAACTTCTAGCTGATGATACTGTGTTTTTTATCTTGTGATGGTCAGACACGGCTGAGCTAGCTGTGGACTAGACTGTTTCTGAATCTTTCCAATAATGTTGTCCAGTGATGCAAATGTTGTGATTAGATGAAGCATTACAGCAGTCATTGATCTGTGTAAGTGCCTTTCCATAGGAAAGAGTAGCTGCCCCAAGCTAGCGCCTGCATTACCTGCTCTCTTCAGCAACATCTTAGATCATGGACATGACGGAGTGGCTCTGTGCAGAGACGCCTGCGTGTGGTTGTGAAAGACGACAACAAGATGGTTATTTAGCAGTATTAGCTATGTTGGTCTTCATTATAAACACACAGCACATTGTTACATGGTTTCTTTTAGAATATTTTATCTGTAATTTCTCATGTCTGAGGTCAACAGTTCTCCTCGTATTGATTCCTTTATTGAATTTGCTTTGCGTCAGTCTGCATAAAGATCTCATTTCAGCCGTAGTAAGGAACAGCCACTGTAGATATAATGTGATACTCATGCAAAAGGCTTGAATTTGTTTGTTTTTTTCCCTGTCGAAAATGTTAATTTCATAAAGGCCCAAGTGTTGCTGGAACAAGTTGTGATTAATTTGCTAAATTTACCAGCATTTTTACCATTTTTAATTGTTTTGTAGATGGTTTGTAAAGTTATGGCAGGTACCTGCCATTGCAGAGCTTTTATTTCTGCAATTACAGTCCAAATTGTCCATCTCCAAACAAGCTAATTTCAGTTGTAAGCGTGAGTAATGATTGGGTTGTGTGTAAATGATGGCCTGGGCTCTTAGTCGAGACAATACCAAAATACATCACAACCTATGGACTGATTTCTGGCCATGTTTTTCTTTTTCAGATAACAAACCAACATCACCCCAGACTGTTCGTTCCTGCTGTCAGTGTAATTCCGGGTTGCCCGCTAAGCTGTGGCCCTGCATCATGGAGAGCGTCCAAAGTGTCACTGAAGGCTGACCAGAAGGAATGAGGCACTCCAGGAGATGTTCCCAAGTGGCCTTGTGGATGCAGTAGTTGCGTTTCCGAGTGCTTTTTTATGACTAGTGTTGCATGTGTGTCTTTGGACACATCCTAACATCACCTGCCTATTTGTCAGGCGGGGACATGATGCTCTGAGACTGGAGTGGAGAAACGCACAACAAAGAAGCCCCTCTGGTAAACGAAGAAAAAGGGAAAAAGCTGTCCAATAGACACACGGGTCCATTCGGCTGCAGTTTTGGCTCATTTAAGTGTCTTCTGAACCGCTTCGCATTTTAACAGCAACACCTTTCCTCTGTCCTGTGAGGCGTCTCCCCCCCCCCTCCCTAAAACAGTCTCCATTGTCATTGGAGTTTCTATGGTTTGCATGGCTGGAAAATAACCGTGGAGAGGCCAGGGTATCACAAGCTTATGGATTTTGACAAGAGAGGGGGCAAGGGAGAGACAGAGGAAGGGAAAAAGATGTCTAAGACAACAAGCAGCAGGCCTGGACATGGGGGCAGGAGTACAGGGAGCAATTCTGGAGTTCTTATGGTTGGTCCAAACTTCCGCGTGGGTAAAAAAATTGGCTGTGGAAACTTTGGAGAACTGCGGCTGGGAAAAAATCTCTATACTAACGAATATGTGGCCATTAAGTTGGTAAGTATCTCTTGAACTATCTCTTGAAATTGAAAACAAAAGCCTACTGTTCCAGGTGTCCTCAAATAACTTATTCTGATAAATCTCTATTGTGAAAAGTTATTATCTTAATTACAGCCCAGTTTCATTGTGCACTTGACTGTTTGAGAGTGAGATACACAGGAAGTAAATAAGAACAATCAGACGGGGCCCTTTTCCCACGACCTGCTCTTGTATGCTTTTGAGTCAGCTGTCCTCTGGATGAGGTGAAGAAACTGCGACTGAAAGAACATTTTTCTTAAGTGCATTTCAGTGTTTGTTTGTTTCTTTAGTAACCTTTGTCACTTCATGCACAGTAGCAATTCTTGTAAAGATCATTTTTACACTTCCTTCCCTTTCACCAATTTCTTCGTCATTAGAATAATGTTAATTCATTTGTAGGCCCTTATTAAATAATCCCACACAGGCCTTAAGCTCAGTCAGTAGTGTACTTGCTTTGTGTCAGCATGAGCGGTGTTTTTTTTTTTTTCCCCAGCGGCACTGGTTTAGTAGCTTTCAAACAGACTGTGAAAACCACATGAAATGTCAAGGCCTGTTTGTTTTCTGATTGCTTGATTCTGGGGCAGCCTGTGACAGCTCAGCCATTTCCTCAGCACTTCAACTTTTCTCTTCACCATAAATTTGTTGCCACTTGTACCACTTTGATGTTTGAAATCTGTTTTTCCCCTGAAATTTGGTCAGTCTAGAAGAAGAGGTCTAACTCCCATTCTAAGTAGGTGTTAATACTGAAGCTGTTGGGGCTAGGCATATGATTTATATATGATTAACGTTAACGTTTCTGTCTCTGAGGGAGGTCGTTATCGCTGAATAGGTATTAACTAAAGGTTGTGCTAACCACTAGAAGGCAGAGGTTAGCAAACAGCTGTAATTGCAGTCCTCCTCTTGTCTGAAGTCTTTAATTGTGCTTGGTGCCTCTCCCCCTCTGCCTGTGAACCCTCCCATCTGTTTGGGTATTTTTATCCCCATGGTGTCCAGCTATATCTGGATCTGGCATTAGGGCTGTAACACCACTATGTGGATCTCGTGGCTACTGGACCCAACATCTCCGACTGTAAAATAACAACAGGGTGAAGTCTGCCAAAGGGCTCATCAGACCCGACTTGACTCTGTAGACTCGGGGTTATTAAGGACTTTTTTTGTTTTGTTGTTGATGTGTATTTTCATGTTGTTTTTAGAGTTAAAATTACGACTTCTGTTGCTTCCTTTCAGGTTCACTATCGTTATCTTTTGTAGGCGTACGTTTTCAGCATCAGTGTTATTACTGGGCTTTTATTTATCTGATATTTTAGAAAGACACAGAAAAACAGCAACATGTAACAGTAAAATTACAGTTGATGTTTTGTGTTTGCACATGTGTAGCTTTGGGTGAGTTTGTTGGCAGGTTGTGTACGTATGGGTATAGAAGAAAGGACAGACACGGGAAAGAAAATTCAGTGAATACATAAAAAATAAATAAATAAATAAAACGCACACACACACTGCTGTTTCGTGGCATCTTAGGTTCATTCCCAGAGATGGGAATACCCTAATAGTAGAGCCAGGATGGGTCAGGACACTTAACAGCTGGCACAGCTCTGGGCATTACTGGCGTTGACATGAAGAAGGCTTCTCCCTTCACCCAGACTGCAGATAGTTCCCCGTCCACTTGTTTCTGTCTGTCCCTGATCTCACAGCTCTCCGGGGTAACCCCGTGAGTGTCACTGCCTGTCAAGTAGGGTATCTGATTTGTCAGAGGCTGTTGCTGAGCATTTCCTGACAGACTAAAACAAATAACAGTCCTGTTATCTATGAACATAAGTTAGACATGAGTTGAATATTGTCGTTTTATCACAGATTTCATTGATCACTGTAAAAATGACAAAATCAGAAAATATGCTGTTTGTTACATGTATCAATCTGTCAATCAGTTCTCAAACAGTTCACTAATTGTTTAGTATATACAGTGGGGCAAAAAAGTATTTAGTCAGCCACCGATTGTGCAAGTTCCCCCACCTAAAATGATGACAGAGGTCAGTAATTTGCACCAGAGGTACACTTCAACTGTGAGAGACAGAATGTGAAAAAAAAATCCATGAATCCACATGGTAGGATTTGTAAAGAATTTATTCGTAAATCAGGGTGGAAAATAAGTATTTGGTCAATAACAAAAATACAACTCAATACTTTGTAACATAACCTTTGTTGGCAATAACAGAGGTCAAACGTTTACTATAGGTCTTTACCAGGTTTGCACACACAGTAGCTGGTATTTTGGCCCATTCCTCCATGCAGATCTTCTCGAGAGCAGTGATGTTTTGGGGCTGTCGCCGAGCAACACGGACTTTCAACTCCCGCCACAGATTTTCTATGGGGTTGAGGTCTGGAGACTGGCTAGGCCACTCCAGGACTTTCAAATGCTTCTTACGGAGCCACTCCTTTGTTGCCCGGGCGGTGTGTTTTGGATCATTGTCATGTTGGAAGACCCAGCCTCGTTTCATCTTCAAAGTTCTCACTGATGGAAGGAGGTTTTGGCTCAAAATCTCACGATACATGGCCCCATTCATTCTGTCCTTAACACGGATCAGTCGTCCTGTCCCCTTGGCAGAAAAACAGCCCCATAGCATGATGTTTCCACCCCCATGCTTCACAGTAGGTATGGTGTTCTTGGGATGCAACTCAGTATTCGTCTTCCTCCAAACACGACGAGTTGAGTTTATACCAAAAAGTTCTACTTTGGTTTCATCTGACCACATGACATTCTCCCAATCCTCTGCTGTATCATCCATGTGCTCTCTGGCAAACTTCAGACGGGCCTGGACATGCACTGGCTTCAGCAGCGGAACACGTCTGGCACTGGAAATATCGAACCGTGACACCAAAGTATCGAACCGAACCGAACCGTGAATTTTGTGTATCGTTGCACCCCTAGTAGTTTTTAATCTGCTTTGTTGTAACAACCAATTTTAAATGCTAAGCTCTGAAGGATGGCATGTAATGATTAGTTAGTCTTTGGCTGGTACTGTTGTTTGCTGAATGCTGTGTTTGGCTGGGTATTTTGGTGGCACCTCTGTGAATCAAAGTAAAAAGGTGAATGTCAGTTTCACCCTGCTTTGCCACTTAATAGCAGAGACAGAGATTGAGTTGGTATGGTATGAAAGGCCTGTGCACTCGATCCTCTGGCAGTGGATCGAGAATTGCTTTAAACGTTGCTGCAGAGAGAAGCTGCTAAGTGCTGAAAGGTCGTCTTTGTTGGCCGGCCTTGTGGACACACAGTAGGTCAGTCTTTGGTTCAGCTGGGTGCTTTCTCACACTGGCAAGTGCCTACGTGTTGCAGGCAGGACTGTACAGACGCTGCTGTAAGTACACTGCAGGCTTCACTCCCAAGGGGAGATCCCAGAGTCTTAAAGAAACAAAACCATTAAATGTCTGCTTGCTGTTGTGGCTTACTGTACACACTAGCCACCCATCAGGCTTTACTGAGAGGGTAAAGTGACACATCATCTCCATCAGAACGTTTTCGTCTAAACCTTTCTATCCATGAGGCATTTTACAGATTTTCATTTTAATACTGCTGTCTTGATGTAGCACTCGCTCTGTCTTACCATCTGTAGTTAATTGTTTTTCGAGAGGTCTTCAACCCCCTCTCAACCACTTCCCTTAGTTTTTGCGTACATTTTTGTTAGGATGTCTACCAGTCCACTTTGAACAGACTTTTGAGTTACAATCTTTTCAGTTTGGTTTTTATTTCTAATCCCTTTTGATGTAGCTGGTTGTTTATCGACAGATAGGAATGGCCTGTGATACTTTCCGCCTTCAGAACTGGTATTGGCAGTAATGAATCAAATAAATGAAGTCTCCTCTTTGTGGTCATGACTACCTTTAGCTATGACAAATGTCTGTAATATCTCCTGAACGCAGGAGGAGAGTAATAAGTAGTGTGGTGCTGATACTTATTGTACAGCCAATGCCTCCCTATAGCTCAGTGAGAGGGGGCTGATGTTGGATGGCCATCTAGGGAGATGAACACAGTAAACACAGCATCCTACTGTGCATTGTGTGCCAGCCACGTGCATGCAGAGGAGTATTTTATGTAGACGGTGCTTGTTAAAGACAGACACATTTCAGATGTGGGGGGGAAAACAACATTTGTTTTGAGGAATAGAAAGACACCATATGAATTTATAAACTAGGGCTAGTTATAGTCAAATCTACAAGTTGGATAAAGTACAAAATGTCTGATTGGTGCATGTGCTTTGCTGATGTCTCTGCCTTTTACACTTGAACACGATGCCTATCAAGAAACACCGTAAAGCTATTGTGGCTTTAAAAGACGCTGTTTTTTGTTTTGTTTTTTTTCACTGTGCAAAAAGACAGAGTGCATATTGTTATTTAGGGAAATGATCTAGCTGAGTGCATTATGCAAGTTTTAGACAGCCTTATTAGATAGCTTAGTCTGAGTCAAATAGCAGCAAAAAACAACCTTAATCTGTGGTAAATCTGCAGTTCCCCCATCAGCGCTAGAGTGTTTTATTATACTTTATTTATTTATTTTTGTTTATGGATGGCAAATTTGGAGTGTCACTGCTTCCTTCCTTTCCACTAAGTAACTTATACAAGGACAAACGGAGTGAGAAGCAGCATGGTTGTTGGGACTGCATTATGTTCAGGCTGCTAGACAGCCAGGTACAAACGAAAGCTCATATAATAATAATAATAATGATAATAATAATGGATACTTTATTGATCCCCATGGGGAAATTACTTGTTTTTCTCTGCATTTGACCCATTCACTCAGTGAAGCAGTGGGCAGCCCACTAAGCAGGCGCCCGGGGAGCAGTGTGTAGGGACGGTACCTTGCTCAGGGGTACCTCAGGGTAGCCGTTAAGTGGATTCGAACCGCCGACCTTCCGATCATGGGGCGACCACTTTACCTACTGAGCTATCCCTGCCCATATCTATTTGTATGTGGCTGAGGCACTGATAATACTGAGCAGATGTTCACTCTGTTAGAAACAAAAAAGTCATTTAATGTTACTTTACGTATTTCACTAAATGTTTTGCTTCCAGTGAGGACCAGTATACACTGGTAACTACAAGGGATGACCATTGTAAGCATAAATACTATCTGATACTCGCTGTGAAATATTTTAGTTATTTATTTTGTGGTTTTAACAGACTTTAATGTTGTGCATTTCTCACATTTATGGAGTAATATTTAATATCACCATACCACATATAATTCATCGGTCTGATATCTGGTTGTTGAGGTGATGTTCTGTTTTTGTTGGGTAACAAATGCGTTCTTTGTGTGTTACAGAATGTAGTAGGGGTGGTAGTTTACATACAAGTGCTGGTAAACTCCAGGATGTAGAGATTGTAGTACAACAAATAGTCTCACAAAATATTTGATCTATGAAAGAACTTGTTTGTTTGAAAATGACCATGCCTAGCATGCTCTGTGAAGGACCAACTATAGCATGGTCGATTATATACCTTACTCCTTTTTTTATTTTTTAATTTTTTCAAATCCAAGTTTGAAATCATGTTTGGTGAACAGATGATTGTCTCCGGTTGACTCTTTTATGTTCTGTGGCTGAGTCACCGGTGCAGAGGCATATGAGTGAGGCAGTGTATCTGAGTGAAGCCAGTCACAGTGCTGGGTCAGTCGTGATGGAAATCTGAGGGGTTGGATCCAACTCTCTTGTCTGCCTCCCACTGAATCATGATAAGCAGCTCTCGTTGCGGTCTAGTTCAGCAGCTTACACCAGCTCGCCATGAGGCAGTTGTTGAAAAACTTTGAAGGAGCAAAAGCTCTATCAGCATGTTTGTCAGGAATTCAAGTGACATCTTGACGCTTTAGCTTTGGCTCTCTAGAGTGCATGCTGGGCAGACTGAGTTAAAAGATCCTTGGATGTCAACAGTATGTAAAAGCCTACCTTTAGTCAGCTAGCTAATCCTCTAATGCAGGGGTGGGCAATTCCAGGCCTCGCGGGTCGGTGTCCTGCAGGGTTTAGATCTCACCTTGGGTCAACACACCTGAATCACATGATTAGTTCGTTACCAGGCCTCTGGAGAACTGCAGGAGCTAATTTAGCCATTTAAATCGGCTGTGTTGGTTCAAGGACACATCTAAAACCTGCAGGGACACCGGCCCTCGAGGCCTGGAGTTGCCCACCCCTGCTCTGCTCAAATGAATCGGTAGCCGGCAGCAACACAGTGCGTTCATGCAGACTCACATTTGATGTTTGTCAAGATTTTGTCACAGGCATAAAAGCTGCACAGGAATGTCTGTGTCTTAAATGTTGGTGTTTTTTATAGAAGTACATAAAACACTGACACTGCAAAATCGTGACAGCATAAAAAATAGGTTTGAATATGGTGTATGGGCGTGTGTGCCTGTGGAGCAGTGAGTGCTGTGTAATTGTAGCTTCTAAGTCCACATCCTGGTTCAAACCAAAGCACTAGTCACATTTTCCATTCAGCTGTTTCAGGAGTTACACTCGAGAGTCCATCGCCAAATTACATGCAATGTTCAATCATCACCAGTTTCTCACATTTTGCTCCTTTTTGGTCACTGCCGTGAATGCATGCTTCACCGCTCTGCCTTGACTTTCTTTACAGGATTGTAATTGAGGTGGTACACAAGAGCCAAAATAACCAAACCAGAATCAGATGATGGTCATTTGAAAAGACCTAGAGCCAGACTGACCTCAGGTCGGTCTATTTCTGAGAGTTTGCTTTGCAAGAGAAGGGGGCAAAGCTCGAGTTCAGAGTTAAAGCTGCTCGATGCCATGTAGGAAATTCAGATATGCTGCCGTATTGCTGGGGCTTAACGGGATCTAGGGCAAATGATTAGGAAAGGGACACTGAGTCATTTTTTTGTCATGTTGACTGTAGTTAAGCTTGTCAGCTTTGAAATGAAACTACAGGCTCTTTAAATCTATTGAAAAATTTTGTCATATCAGGGAATTAAAATATAATAAGTGTAAATAAAATACAGTAAGGACTGCTGATTGTTTTCTGTTTTGCATTGCACTGTTACACACACACATCAGCTGTGTGTGTGTGTGTTTTTAAGATGTTATAAACAATGATCAGCTGAAATTCTAGCTAGGCTTTATTTACACAACTTGTGGCTACAGTTTCAGAGTTAAACAAACAAGGCTATGCAATTCAGCGTATCAAACTTTGGCCATGACTCGGTCCCGTAAAAGACAAAGGAGACTTCCTATTAAGGTTCATGTCAGTGGAACAACCCATGACTGTGTAGATCACTGCGTAATATGTTTTTCCTGCTCTGTCTGTAGCGGCTGACTTTGACATGTTTTAAATGCGCACAGAATTGTCAGAAGCTATAAGCCATAACTGTAATATAAAATTAGGGAAAGCAGTTTATGGTTGCAGTAAATGGCATCATAACCACCTCAAAACCTGATAATAATAGATATTGAACACTAATTCCTGCTAAGGTCATCTTGACTCTTGATAATAACATTACATGGTTGTGTTTCTCAATTCATTCAGCTGTGCCACACCTGTCACAGAGCCACTCCTTAACACAGGCAGTAATTCAGTTGGAATAATAGTGTACACGGGTCAGAGGCCACCACTCCTTTACTGTACTCGTGTGCATAAAGAAGTGTTTCTTGACCTTGTCCGTAATGTTCTTCTTCACCTCTTGCGTTTAAAAATAATCTTTCTAAGGAAGATGATTCTTTGGGATGAAATGAATGTCTAAATCTGGCTGATCCCAGCACTTCCTGATTGCCGCACTAGGTTTTGGGAAACAGCTGATGATTCCATCTGGACATGTTAAATTTGAGCTGAAACAGGAGAAGAGCTGGCCACTGGCCAGCTGTTGCC
Source organism: Aulonocara stuartgranti (assembly GCF_965226115.1). Lineage (NCBI taxonomy): Eukaryota > Metazoa > Chordata > Actinopteri > Cichliformes > Cichlidae > Aulonocara > Aulonocara stuartgranti. The sequence goes on from NC_138953.1 coordinate 39,643,787, forward strand.
CTCGAACACCGCTGACTTCTTAAAACCACCTTCTAACCTCTAGCTTGAATTGAGAGAATCTAAGCACACCTCAGCCATTTGTCTGAGGCCTACGGTGATCCATTAGCACAACTAAAGTGAGTGTGATGGCTTGGAAGTAAAGATGCACTCTGTTGACATTTGTGTTGCTCTGTCTAAGATGAGATGAGTCACATTGTCAGTTTCATATTTTGAAATGGTTTACTGGGAGCCAAGCAAAGGTCAGCATCTATTCTGAGCCTTATGCATAATGCTGGGTCTGATCCCTGGACATAGGCATACATATGCAATGTCATCGTGGCTGAACAACAGATATTTATTTATGAATTGCATTACATCTGTGCAGCTGTTGCTTCATCAGTCAATTTTAAGTGTATGATATTGTTCACGGGGGTCAAGGCGCAATCTCTTTTATTTAATGAATATGACATGATACGTCTTTGCAGCTGAATATGTCAGCTGTAAAAATAATTGTTTAACACCATATAACTGGTGTTCAAAATGAATACAAAATATTTATTTTAAATCTAAATTTATTGTAAGTTGATGCTACATGTGCAACCAAAACAACTTACTGTCTTTTTTGGTGATTTCAGCTATAATTTTATTTTATTCTGCTGTAATCTGGTGGTTGTTACTTTACCCAGTCCCTGAGGCCAGAGCTGATGTTTCTCGGCTGTGTGGAAATGGAGATCAGATTTAGCCCAGATGACATCATATGCAGATGGTTAATCCCAGGAAAAGGACTTTGTGTGGTGCTGACGGTCTGCTCTGTCTACAAGTCTTTGGAGTCCATGAAAAGTTATAATGCAGAAACCAGCAACTGATCGCTGATGACATAATTGTATATTTGTACAAGCTTCAAGTGTTTTGCTCTTAAGGGTCATCCTTCAAATGGCATGTAACATTTAAACTCTGTGCCATTCGCAGGCTGTTGTAGCTGCAGGATTTGAGGCTCTAAGGGATGTTTTTGTGTTGATATCAACAAGTCTGTAACCTTTTTAGTGTTGAGCTGCAGCTAGTAGTCATTTATAGCTGTTTCAGTTCCCATCTTGCCCATTATAGGGTGTCTTCAGTAGTTAGACTGAAGACACCCTATAATGAAGCTGCTTCAGTGTTGTGTCTGAATGGCTGTCATGCTTTTGGAAAATCTACTCCTACTTTCTTGCTTGTGAAGTTGTTTATAAGGATTTGGTTTGTCAGTAAGAGATAAAGCTGTCACAATCTACAGCTCTGGGTTAGTTTCCTTTCTTTATTTAGGGTTTGGTATCATAAATTTAACAGCTTAGATGTAATGTCAGCAGCAAACTATTGTGTTGCCTTTTTAACACACAGAGTACACCAGTCAGCCAGGAGAACTACAATCAGGGAAAGATAAATGAAACAACACTTCTAACACCAGTATGCTGTGATTATTAATTTAACGTGGTCCACTGATGAACAGTTGTTGAGTTGGCAGCTGGGTCAATGGTGCCAAGGCTCCCTGATGTGTGTGGGGAGGAAAGGCCTGGCCCATGTGTTCTGATCCCACAGAGCTGGCCATTGATTAATCAGAAGCTCAGGGTTCAGTTTCCTGGGGTTCAACTAGGCCAAGGTCCTGAAGCACTTTGAGTGGCCAGTAAGAGTAAGACACTAAAACTGACTGTTTTCTGTATATTAAGTCTTTCTTTTTTTCTAACTTTAGGAATGTGCCTAATAGAGCCCTGTATTTTGTTACTCCACTAAAGATAGCATAGCACCTCTGTGCCCTTTTAAACACACAAAATGTCCCCATCACCTGACCATTAACCCATCAGAAAGAATCTAGAGCAGAAAACTGCTGCTGGTCTGACAGGCATATATTGATGTGAACTTCTGTTATTTTGCTAGACTTGGAATATGAATTGTGGTCCGAGCTGTCGCAGAGTCTGTACGCCACGTGAGTCCAGTAAACCTGAAGGGCTGTTTGGGGGCTCTGTCTTTAAATGCTGGTGTCACTTCTAATGTGGGTTCCTCAGTCCTCATATACAATATAGATAGAGTGTGTACAGGGGTGTTGGTGTGTGGGTGGGTGGGGTGAAGGACCCTTTTCAATCTGTGGATCAGCTGAGTATACATTTAAGACAATGAAAACCTACTATTGTATTCCTTCCGCCATAGTGCCTTTGCCCTGCCCAGTCACGCTACAGGATAGCTCCCATTCTGAGCATGCATAGTAAGCCCAGGAAGCAGATTTGAAAAGAAAAAATCTTGATTTGTGCAGGAAGCTGAGAAGAATCCTTATCATATACAGAGATGTTACATCAGACATTTGTAGCTCGGCCCTGGTCATTCACACAGCCATAGCTTAAGATAAGATAAGATAAGATAACCTTTATTAGTCCCACACGTGGGAAATTTGTTTTGTCACAGCAGGAAGTGGACAGTGCAAAAGTTATTTAGCCCATCTGCTGGGAATAGAGATGACTCTTAAGTACGTAAAGCTGCCATTAGCCTCTGTTTCCTATTGTAAGCTGTTTTAAAGGGTCCTGCGATCTGCCATCTGTTTTTGCCCCTTATTTATATATTGAATATATTCTCTCCCTCTCCTCCCTGGCATGGCCTGACATGTGTGAGAGACCTGCTCCACCTCCCAGAGCAGTCACACGTCTTCTCCCTCAGGCTTCCACTCCTTTTTATTGCCTCCTCAGTTTCTACTCACTAGCTCTGTGCTTTTCTGTACTTTTTTTTTTCTGAAGAATTGCAGAAAAATATGTATGTGATGACTCTGAGATCAGCCAAACGCTTATCCCATCATCATATGTTCTAGAAAACTATGCGTATAGTTCTTTTTCAAAGAAGGGTTTTCCATGTGCTTATTAATATAATATGTTTACATTTGTACACTGTGCAAAAGTCTTGAGCCACCCCTCATTTCTTTATATTTTGCTTCTAAGGAGCCAGGCTTGCTTAAAAGTGCTCTTCAGTCTTTCTGGAGGCCTTTCAAAGTTTTTTCTAAGGACACTGAATAATTGTTTGTATCTGAGAAATATTTCTTTTTGTTAAATTACTTAACACTGATCTATGAATCACTGGACACTTTGTTACTACAAGCCTGTCACAACAACACATAATTGTTCCTATTTATTTAGTTGAATCTACAAAAATGCCAAAGATGGTGCAGTTTGACCGGCACAATCCAGCGGTTTTCCACCAGCAAGGTGATACCCAAAGACCTGTTAGCCGTAAACTTGGCATATCATATCATATCATATCATATCATATCATATCATATCACAGCATCATGTGTAATGGGTTCTAAATCATTTTCATGAAACTCGACAAATGGAGGACAAAAGAACTGCCAGGCTTAAAAGAACTACCGTAGATGTGCAGTCATGTCTCTAAGAAAGACTGACACAGGATCTGCCCCCATTGTTCCATTTACTGAAACCTCATCAGAAATGAGTGAATAAAATCAGAGGACACAGATTTATGGAGTGATGAATCCAGATCTGAAATATTTTTAATAAAATCACCATCATTATGTGCAGAGTAGTGTTGGATAGAGCAGGGCGACCAAAAATATTTATCACGATATACATTTGAAAATTTGCGATAAGATATAACTGACGATATAATTGACACTAGACAAAATACTTTACAACTCCTCAACTTTATTAGTGCAAAAAAACAACAACATCAATGTATTTTCACTTACACAAGCAGCTGTTTTTTATGTGCATTAAAATAAATATAAAAATTTAACAGTGCAAATGCAAATTCCTCGCTGACAGTTTAACCAAAAGGCATTTCCAGTGGAAACTGGCCGACATATCCTCAGCATAACCATGTATAATATCCACGAAACTTAAAAAGAGGTTATACACACACAATACAGTAATATTATGTTGAAGCACAGTACGTATCACTCCGCGAGGCTCCGCCTACGATAGCCGTAACGCTCCGACAATCCATCAAGCGGTGCGGCTTCGAAGCTTAGCAAAGTCGTACTGAAACATTTAACAGATTTTTGAGCGCCGTGCACATAAAATCATTTCCAGGTCAGTAAACACAACCAGAGTTCATACATAAGGCACACGGGATTATAAGGGGCTCTGTCGACTTTCAGAAAAATCAAAGGATTGATTTTAAGTGCGCCGTATTTTCCAAACAACACGGTAATAACGACGGCCCGCTAGCATGCGCTACCAAAAATAGTGCTTTGTTGTGTATCTGACGGACGAAAGCTAAACCAGTTCCACACCACTGAAGCTGCAGCATTTTTACAAACCAGTTCAGGTTCATCTGTTTCATTCAACGATCTGCTTTCGCTCTTCTCATTCTCCGCCGCCGCCATGTGCGTATGTAAACAAAGGCGCACTGCGCATGCGCGTTTTACCCATAGTCTATCGCGATATTTCATTTTCTTATCGTTGCCCAACATTACACCGGTATTACCGTGAACGGGATGATATGGCCCAGCCCTAGTGTTGGATCATGTTGACAAAGAGCAAAAGGCAGACAATTGAATGTCCTTCAAGAAGCCTGCATATGTATTCCTAAAGACTGCTTAAATGCTAGCTTTCTCAGCTGTTTGCAGAAGTTGCACACTGCAAAACACATAACATAACATTACCAAATAAATCCAGTGTATTAGAGAGGGAAAAAGCCAACTAGCTGTATAACACTGATCACAGCTGTTTTTGTTTTCCCCACAATTAGGCACCTTGATTAAACCAGGGCCTATGTGGGTGGCATTTTAGCACACAGGCAACACTATAGCAAGGTTGGTCAATGCTCTTATGTTTTGTTTTGTTTTTTTAAAACCACCTCCGCTAAACCGTCTTCTGAAAGCACCTTAAACAAAAGCCACAGGATGTATTTATAGCCCTGACAGCCATTTATCATAAAAGGATGTAAAGTCCCTCACCGTGTTCAACATGGCTCATACTTTGTGTTCATACTCCTACGTCCTTGCAGGGCACCAGAAGTAGACGATGCTCCTGATTTGATAAAGGCCTAATGGAGTGAATGTGGGAGCTTGACAGCCTTTCAGCTTTCAGTTTATATAATTTAAAATAGGAGTGCTTTGGAATTAGATGCCCATGGGAAACAAGTTGATCAAAGTGAAGTTGCTGGGCTCAATAAAGTTTAGGGAATTTTCATATTTTTGTATGTAGAGTAGCTGACTTAACACACAGAAAGCTACAAAACTTTAGGCATGTAAAGCCAGTACACCAAGCACTAAAACTTGGGTTTTAACAAAGGCTGTGGCACAGCTATTGAAGATTAAGGAGAGGAATTAAGTTGGGTGTGTTTGTTCTATCCCCTTCACGTTTGTCTATAATGCCCTTGTCATCATGAGAGTGGGGTTAATCAGATTACATTTTAGGTTGCAAAGCTGGAGCTTGCGATATAATGAACATTATGTCCTGGCGTGTTGATTATCAGCCATGTCATCACAAAAGCCTGTTGTACACCAGCTGGAACTGCTCTTTATCCTCTCACGTCCCTCAAGTGTGACCTGAAACTTAATTAAAGTTCTGTTTGGCATTAAAATAAGTAAAACGTGGTACGATAGGTATTTAAGTTAATTGCAAGGCAGTGCAATAGAGCTGGGCGATATGAGATTTATTCATATCACGATATTTTTTTTTTTCATTTCAGGCGATAACGATATCTATCACGATATAAGCCGAATAACTATATTTGTAAGATTTAAATGTGCCGTTGCTCACAAGTAAAATGTGAAATAATCAGCAGCTTGTTTTTATTTAAATATTTATTTCCCATAATAAGTTCAACAGGGTAGATGTACTTAAGGAACATGAGACTTTTTCAGATAAATAAAGACAAATATTGCAAACTACACAAAAGGCAGCCGCTAAAGCGTTTAAGTTTCAAAATAGAACAAACGAAACAGACTAAATTGTCAATTCCACTTAGAAACAAAATATTAATTCTAAAAATAAATCTTAGTTTGTTTTACAGAAGAACAGACAAAACTGACTAACTTTTGTCAATATCAAATAAACTGAGAACTAAAAGGAAATTCTCAATCTCTCCTTGTTGTATAGCTGAGCTTTTCAAACAGTTTTAACAGTTACTTTAGTCTGACAAAAGCCGAATGACGAATTAGCGCTTCCAGTCAGAGACTGAGGCTACGTCCACACGTACACGGGTATCTTTGAAAACGGAGATTTTCAGTTTTCATTTTAAAAAATAATCCCGTCCACACATAAAGGCAGAAATGAAGGAAAACGCTGCTATGAACATGCCAAAGCAGCAGGTGGCGCTAGATTCCTAACCGTGCAGAAATGTTGGCCAATCAGAAGTCTAGAAGCCTCGGTGGGAAAAAGTAAACAAAGCTGGGGCATAGAAGCAGAACCGAGTCGTATGTGTGGAGGGACAGTAACTGTGTGTATATGTAAGCATTTAAACACTGCAGAGAGTAGAATTAACAGTAACAGTATTGTAGAAATTCATTTCACCGAAACAATAACGTGGCGCACAGTGTGACGCATGCACCAGTTTATTGTATTTCCAGACTTGCTTTCGGCACAATTTACAGTGCATGCTGCTCTGTTTTTTGTCAGACTTGAAATAGCCGAAATACCTTCACACTACGGAACTTCTATGGCTCTTCCGTTTGACAATCTCTCCGGCATTGGAACCATCATCTGTTTTCTCTTCGGTCATGCTCGGTTGATTTTTCTAGTCGGCACACTCATTTCCTCCATTACGCGCTGGCTCCATTACCCGCTGGCTGCTTCCCAAACAAACACACGTGCGGCTTGGCACTTGTGCTGTACGTAACAAGTCACGCAACGTGACGCTGCGGCTGTGATTGGTTCGGCTCTGCGCTACTTAATTTGGATTGGCTGACCTTTATTTTTTTTTATTTTTTTTTTTTTAAGAGGACAAGAGCGGCGAGGTCTATCGCGATAGCTTAATTTCTCTATCGAGTAAAAGTTATATCGCGATACATATCGTTATCGTTCTATCGCCCAGCTCTACAGTGCAATCATAAAAATGCACGCGAGGTTGTTCCTCACAAACATTGCTCCCTTGGGGTAAAATTCACACTTTTATGGTGTAGGGAGTTTAAAACGTCCTTTCACGTGCGATATGACCAAAATCTCATATCCCGATATAAGACCTCTATCGTCTCAATAACGTAATAATATAAATCACAAAAATTTAACATTTTCTGTAAATTCTGTGAATCTCGGGCATCTCGACTTGTGTGAAGTGTTTCCAGCTGGGCTTCGTGTACCTGGAATTTTTAACCGATGCATGAAACGATATTTATTTTGGTTATAAGTTGTAACGGCCGCCGTTTTCGTTGTGAGTATTTATTACACAGCGTGCTGCGGGGAAAAGTCTGTTCTAACGTTTGAGTCTAATGTTTATTTTTTAGCACCTGACTAGGGCTCTGGGTATCGTCACTGATTTCTAGAATCGATTCCGATTGACAAGGTCCTGAATCAATTCGATCCACGATTCGATTTCATTTGAATCTGGGAAATTTTGCCTCAGACAGTCAGAAATATTATAATTCAGATCAGTATATTTACATATTTTTGTATCTATAAAAAGGAAGCTGACACTTTTGAGACTTTATCAAAGGTGTGAGCATCACAGCAGAGGCCTTTGTGTCAAAGTAGCTGAAGATAAAACACAGAAAAACATGAAGGCGATTTTCCTGGCCTGGGATTTTATAAAAATGTTCTGTAGTAGATCAAAAACAAAAGAAAACCATTAATCAACTTATGAACATTAGCTCTGAAGTAGGGCTGAACGATTATGGAAAATAATCTAATTGCGATTTTTTTGCCCCAATATTGCGATTGCGATGCGATATGCGATTATTTTTTAAGGTCTTTGTCTTCTGTATTATTAAACAAAGACAAGCAATACATCATATAGTATGGCCAATACTATATTACATTAATTTTAAACTGTTCTTTCCTGGAAGACAGACCTCTGTTATGATGACATGAGGTGATGCATGAATTGATGACTGACATTTTTATTTAACTTCTTCAATCACAACAGTATATTTGAACATACACAATAGTTTATTTTTAGCTTACAAACATCTGAGCATAAAGTGCTGACAAGGAACCCTGGTGTAAACATTAAAATGAAAGTCAGTACAATGTGCAGATTGCAGAAATATACATAAACAAAATCAGTGGCTTTACCACACTCAGTTTTTCGACATCTGTGAACTACTAGACAGTCATTCAATTAAAAAATAATATTAAATAAATAAAACTAATAAATAAAAAATACACACATCTTACTGATCTCTGCAGTCAGTAACATTACACATAAAGTGCAAACATAATAGCAATTGTATAAACACACACACAAACACGCCTTTAAAATTTAAAGGGATATCTTGATAAACCGAGCAGATATTTGATGTTTACACAACTACTTTCTCGCCTGAAAATATGTTAAAAGTTTATTTTGTGACCCAGAAAGATTAGTATGAGTAATTTTAAAATTTAGTAGCGGCCGCCATTGCTGGAAACTGGAGTTTGGCTGGGCCGCGCTATGAATTCTGGGATATGGTAGTAATTTGGACAGCCTTCGGCACGTCGCTGTGACGTAATCGGTCTACAAATGCGGCCTCAGGAGGATGCAGCCCATGAATTTGGACATGTCCAGAGTATAATCGCAGCCTTTGCGGTTAGAAAATTGCACTTGATCATGTCGCGATATTATCGCAAATGCGATATATCGTTCAGCCCTACTCTGAAGTTACAGCGGTTTTATTAGAGACAAATTTAAATTTGTTTAGAAGCCTATTGAACGGCAGAAATTAGGTTTTCTTTTCGGAAGTAAGTAAAAGGAAAAAAAAAAAACAGCGACAGCCTGTAAACAATGGTAGACTTGTGCGTAACAAGCAAACGAATAATGCAGAAAACAGATTTCAGGGATAGACGGGAAACTGTTCTTGAAGTATACTGAGAGAGAGAGCTGTGCATGAAGTGTGATTTTATTGTGGTGGAAGCAAAACAGCAAAAGTCAGAGTGAGTCCATGACGATGTTTATGTGAAGCTTAGTTTGGATCTTCTTTTGCTGCTGGTTTGGTCAATATTGTTTGGAGAGAGATAAAAACTAACAGCTTTAGGCAAAAAGGGCGTAAACACAAAGCGCGGACCCGCCGAAACATCAGAATCAGCGAGCTGTCGGCTTTCAGCCCCGACCGTGTCCGTGCCGTCGGGGGAGAAAGGCGACGTCTCACTGATTGTGATCCGCGGGCCCGCGCTTTGTGTTTACGTCTTTGTGCAGAAGCCGTGTACCTGCTCACAGTTACTGTTTTAAATGTTTGGTGGTTGTCAAAATTTTGTGACGTTTCACCTGAGATTCTGGAATCTCCGCAAAATACATTTATATAAAAATATCGATTCAGGATTTTAATGAATCGATATCACGTTATCCAAGCCAGAATCGATGAATCGATTATTAAAACCCACCCCTACACCTGACGTCTCTTTTTTGCTTCTCATCCGTAAACACTCTGCATACTCTTTCATGTTTCAGTTTATTTTGAAAAGTCTCAACAGGATCTTGAGCTTTATTGTGAAAGGTTTATGTTCGAACAGCCCTAGTTTTACATTTATCTCATTTACAGGAAAACTTTTTCTGTGCCAAAAAAAGCAACTTTTGATGCAGTCACCTGTACGCACGCATACCTACACAAACCGATGTGTGAACACTCTTCCTTTCTTCTCTTTTAGGAACCTATAAAATCCAGGGCGCCGCAGCTCCATTTGGAGTATAGATTTTACAAACAGTTGGGGAATTCAGGTAAGAGACTTCACTTTGTATTTTCTTTTTCTGTATTTATTTTTTCCCTCTAATAGGCGGGAGTTGAATATGAATGGACATTTTCACACTAGATTTACCTGTGCTGCAAGTGAAACCTTACGCAGAAAGACAATCATGAGCACCTGTGAAGATGGGTGATTAATTGAGTTTAATCGTTAGTTAGGATTTTGGTCACTGCAGGTTATGAAACAATGCTCTTGTTTTGTCTTGTTTTATAAGTCCAGTGCACCAATTTTTCTTTAGTGATTTACTTTCACCACCTGCTACTAAGGACACTCACTGCAAGTCGAGATATTGGAAGTGTAAACAATATATAGCTTCTACCTTTGCTCGCTTCTTCCTTAGGAAATAGAAATCATGTCATGGTGTCATAACTATGAACCTGCAGCGGCTCTTCCAAGGCTTGTGAGGTCTGGGCCTCTTCTTGCTCTAGTTTGCAGCTGCAGGCTTCGTGGTGGTGACTGGTGGTTGCACCTGCATGATAGGCTTCACCATCAGCTCTCACCCTCCAACCCCACCTGGTTAAAGTTCTCTTCTCCTCTGTCTTTGTCATCCTACATATGTGGCTGGGCTCTAGCTACACTCATAAATGTGTAATGTGTCTGTCTCAGACACTGTATTCAGGATGTTGGGCAACACGGTGGCTTCTGCAATCCAGCGCTCGCTCCTATGTATTTTGAGTGGACTAGTTCTAAGTTTATGAGAATGCATCAATTTGTTGGAAGACCTAATTACACACCAATCAATGTATATTTATAAGTACAACATTTTTTCAGTTAAACTGAAAAAGACCGACTGTACCTATTTAAATGAAGCTTACTTGGTCGTTTGTGTGTGCTATTCTAAATCTACTCCAAGTGCTCCTGTTGTTGCAGTGATTCTCGTCTGTTTGTCAAGTAAAGTGCATGTGTCCTGGTCTAATTTAGTGACACGTGCCTGCTTCTTGGCTCCTTGTGCCAGAGCAAAAACCCTCCACTGTTGATACGGAGGTGGGGCATTAGGGCAGTCCTTGGCTATTTATAGCTGGCCCTCTACAAGCATTTGGGCCATTATGGTGTCTGCTTGGATAGCTTCCCTAGTCTCCTTAGTCACGATATCCTCTGCCTCTCTGTGCGCTGCCTGTACACTGTAGGGAAACGCTCCAAGGTGTGTTGACAGGGTGTGGCTTGTTTGTCTGGATGGCACTCTTTGGTGTAATCTCTTCATTTGACATTCACATTTAGTCAATCATAACTGTACCTGTCACCTCCAGTGCCACTTTCCTTTTTTATAGCAGAGGATTCCTGCAGTACAAGCCTGTTTCCCTTGCATTCTTCCTTTCAGTGAGACCACTATTGGTCTTTAGCTTTATTTATATATGTGTGTGTGTGTGTGTGTGCGTGTGTGTGTGTGTGTGTGTGTGTGTGTGTGTGAATGCACCTGCTTAGCTCTGATATTGTCTTTACTCAAACTGATTTTGGGCGAAGACACACAATTGTCCCTATCCACTTGAATTCAGCACCGATACTAAGTGTGGAGTTAAGCGATGCAAAAACATATCCTCTCCATTCCTCTGTTTGTTGTTCAGTAGCCATCCCTCAGGGGTGCTAAAAACCAACAAGTGATCATTGGCCTTTTTAAAGTATCCCTGATGTGGCTCACAGCCATTAATCGCACACATGGCACTGTTGGGCTGTTTTAGTCCTCCCCTGTCACTCACCGGGACAACAAGCCAAAGAAGCCCAGAGTATCACACCGCTTTGGCTTGCCTTCTTCCCAAACTGCTGGAACCACGAGCAACCACACACGCACCTGGGTGTGCACAATAATGGTATGCGTCATGAGACCAGGCAATCTTCCTTCCACTTCCTGTCCAGTTTTGATTCACACATGCCCATTGTGAGCATGGGGCGTTGGACAGGGTCAGCATGGACACTGAGTGACTGCAGACTTCCATACGCAGCAAACTGTGATGTACTTTGTGTTCGGATAGCTTTCACTGAGTAAAATTAGGATTCTCAGCAGTTTGTACTGCAGTAGCACTGCTGTAACAAGCACAAGCCAGCTTTCCCTGAACTCCTGCACTTTGTTTTTTCTTCCACCACATTATCCTTTGAACACTGACTGCCTAATAGTCAGGTGCCAGTGTAATTGGATAATCAAGGTTGTTCACTTGAACTGTCAGTGGTTTAATTTGTTTTAGGTTGAAGTATATTATGTTCCTGTTCTAAACAGGTTCAGTAATAGTGATTTGCTCCGACCTGTGCCAGATGTCTTTTGTGTTAATCTTTTGCAAACGGAAGCATACACACATGAGTAATTTCTGTGGCAAGGCTCATTTATTTTAAATAAATGAAGCGATCTGGCTGCTTTCTGACATTAAGAGATGTTCACATTCAACAGGTGGCTACATAATATTGTCAAGTTTTGCAAACTGTGTGTGTAAATCAAGGAAAATAATGGGGAATATCTGACTCTATCAAAATTTGATTCATTCTTTTGCTACTTGCACAACACTTTAGAGCTGCAGTATTAGAGCTGAGCAGAGAGGCCTCATCTCCAGCTGGTGACTGACCACTACATGGTGATATGTCAGGAAGGCTCACTTGACCGTCTAGCATGGGAGGAATCAAGGCGATAGATTAAATCTACTTATGTTGTCAACTTGGCTTAATGGGGACATGTGACCCTGTTAGTCCTGCCCAACCGGAGAACCTCAAATATGTCACAGCACGGACTACTCAGCGCTTAACGCCCAGGAGGAGCTTATCTGCACACTATTAATTCTCTCTTGTCCTGAACAGATCCCCGCTGTTGGGAATCCTGTCTCCCACTTTGCAGATTTTTGTGAACATTTAGAATGGATCTGTTATTGCAGTTGCTGCTGCTGCCAGTAGCAAAACAAGTCATTGACATATCCTTTTAGAAGAAGTCTAATGCTACCAATCGTTCACTTTACCACTGTCAGGGGACTGGCTTCAGTTTATAGAGAGTAGGTATCATTTAATGGCATTTTATAGCCATGTAGCTCTTCGAGTCATCTCATCACGCCTGCATGGATGTTATGTAATTAGGGTCATTTGTATGGAGGTCTCCTCTCGAATATTGTGGCTGTTAATATTCAGAATCATGAAGGCTTTCAGTGGCATGACGCGGCACGTTGATAATGTTTTCTGCAAATCATTGAGGCTCATCCACCCACCTGCTGTGACCCTGGAAAATCATGTGCTTTTATATATTTACTGCTGCTGGTATTATTCAAAGTTGGACTGATAAGATTATTTTAACAACTGTGTCCTTAAGCTGTGGTGTCATCGGGCCACACATGCTTCTGCGGAGGTTAAAATCTAAAGTTATCAGATATAATTAATAATTAACTTACGCCCAAACTCAACAAAAGTATTGCTGCTTGATCCTCAAGCTGCTGGTTTTTAACCTGACTACATCTTCGGAGATTGTTGTGCTTTTAAGCTGTGTTGCATTTTTAGCTTCCGGCTCAGTCTTTGAAAGCTCGAATGCTGATCATATTTCAACTTTGTGAGAACCTCTTCAGAGCAGTGAACCTAATGGAAGTCTCTACTTCTCCTGCTCTCTCCTCAATATACTCGACTCTCTAATCTAAATCTTTAATATGGATTCCTTCTCCTCTACCCTCCTCTTTGACGCTGCCCCCTCTCCCCCAGACTTCTCCTCTTTGGCCCTTAAGGCTGACATTTCATTGTTGGCCAACATTGTGTTCGACTAGCATGATGCCGCCTTCCCTCTTGCTGTGTCGCCTGAGAAGGACTGCCTGCACATACAATTGGGTGAATTGTCTGAAATTGTCAAGACAGCAAGGGTCAGAGCGCCACTGACGCAGGCTTGCAGTGAAAGCCAGAGCTTTTCCCACAATGCTGAACACACAGTTTATATTTTTGTACGACTTTATGTTACGGTTAGAATTACAGCCATTTATCCTGGTCGGGGCGTTTCAGTTTGCTTTGTGTGTTGTTGAAGGATCCTTGTTTTGTCGTTATGCTTGAGACAATATCCTCTTTTGCACAGCTATTGTTGTGTCATGGTCTATATTACATTTTTGACAAAAATCCCCTCATTTACTCCCAGCTGGTCCCATCAGTCATTTTTAGACTAGTTCTCGCAGCTGCTCTGTGTACAAGCTTTGCTCACCCGCAGAAGATTACGATACACACTGCACTCTCCTCTCGTGATGAGTTGAATGCCCTCTAGATTTGGGCCAAGCTTTGACGAGCAGGCCTCCGAGTGATCTCTCATCACTGCCTCATCTGTGGTATTAGACCACAGACATGCGTTTAATTGGTGATTCCAAACTGGCTGTTGGTTTGGATGCATGTTGGATAAAACACTAACATGCAAAGAATAGAGTCTTTGGTGTTTATGTTTCAAGTTTAAATATTTTTTTAAAAAAAGTCAATGTGGCTTTTAGTATAAAATGTTTTTAGTGGTCAGCAAGAGTATAATGGTGCTCTATAAATGTCAATACAGTCCATTCCATCATCACCAGTGAAATCCTAGAGGCTAAAGTGCAGACGGACGTGCTTGTTTGTGTGTATGCGTGTGCATGGATGCACTGGGGTCCTGTTGCAATGTTAAACTACCATTAAGGCAATTAGGGCTGCCACAAACGATTATTTTGATAGTCGACTAGTCACCGATTATTTTTGCGATTAGTCGACTAATCAGATCATCATCCATTGGACGTACAGCTTATTGCACCAGCAGCATCTGGTCTTATATAACTATCATTAGCTTACAGCTTGAAGTGTTTGTGCTAACTAAAAATAAAGACAAGATGGTAGTTTATTAATTTTTAATGAAATTTGCAGATTGTTTCGGTGAAGTTTAATAAACTCCTTGCTATCTAAAATATAACAGGACACCGGAGTATATTCTCCAGCGTCTCACACTTCTGATAATCAGCTGTCTGCTTGACAGTTTTAGCTGTGCAAAAACTATACCTTTAATCTCAGCCAAACCGATTTACTCAGGAACAAATAAAATACTGAAAAAAGCCAAACAATAACATTTAAGTTATCTAAGTGACTTATATATATGTTTAACCTGACTAGCGAAAGACGGCGGTGGGTTTGAAAACGATTTGCCGGGAGTCCGGTGTTCTCACGGCTCTAGTTAGCCTTGCCCCCGCCTAGCTAACGAGCTAGTGGGTAACAGACGTCTCCGAAAACGTCGGAGCGCTTTTGAAAATATGTGGTGTCTTGATAAACTGAGCAGATATTTGAGGTTTACACAGCTACATTCTCGCCTGAAAATATGTTAAACGTTTATTTTGTGACCCAGAAAGAATAATAAGAGTAAAGTTAAAACTAACTAGCTGCCGCCATTGTTGACAACTGCGCTGGGCTGCGCTATGAATTCTGGGACACAGCTTCTTCTTCTTCGGGGTTTAACGGCAGCTGGCATCCTTGGACATGCAGTGCTGCCATCTTCTGTTTCAGTCCGTTATTACACTCTTAAATCCTACTACTCATTCCTGCGTCCTTTGTGATCTTACAAAGCTTCAAACGACGCGTCGACTATTAAATTAGTCGTCGACGATTTTAATAGTCGACATAATCGTGACTAGTCGACTAATCGTGGCAGCCCTAAAGGCAATGCAGAGTTGTGCCCACTCTAAGCATGTTCCTGGCAACTGATTTACTAGCTGTTATTTAAATGGGAGAGAAATACGTGACTAGTCCTAATGTCAGATCCTTAGCTCTTTAAAAACAACTCTGTCATCTCTGTCTCACTGTAGTTCCTTCTTAGATTTGTATGTTAGAGCTTGATCATTCTTTTAGTATTTTACTTTATTTTTATGCAAATCTGGTGGGAAGATCACTGTTGTGGTTTAAAGGCATATTTTAATGGATGGATCCTCAGCTCTGTTCAGCAACGTTCACCAAATTCAAAGTGAAGGAGAAACAACAGCATTAAATCCTGAAACACACGTGTGCGAATCTGTACGTCAGTCCTGTGCACAGCTTTGCAGACCATCGCCTACATTTTGTAGCTGTTTACCGCCCCGTCAGACATGTGTCAAACAATCATTCTGTGGGTGGCTCTTCCACACTGCAGAGTACTGTAGTTATAACCTATAAGAGAACTGATATCTATGTTTATTTTCCATTTGGTCATCTCTGCTGTCACTCCCTTTCCTTTTCAGCAAATCAGCATTTAATCTATGCACAGCATCGTCCCTGTAGGTTTTTAGAAGTCTGGACACAAGCACATTTGTGTAGGTCGCATACCTGTGATCTTTCTCTCTGCGTAGTCAAATAGCTATGCAAATGGACACAAATGTGGTACCATGAATTTATCATTAAGCTGCAAACTTTGTAGCTTTGGCTCAAAAGCCCTGCTCATGACTACAAAAAGGTTATAAGACTGGAAAAGAAAATCTGTTCAGATAAGCAAGTCTGTTCTTGTGCTTTTGTAATAAATAAATAAACAAATAGGAAAATGAGTATATTGTTAACCCAAATTTTAGCCCACACAAAGAAGCCTAATGTTCAATCACTAAAACAAATTTTTCATCTTAGCAATGCAAGTAAAGACCTGTAATTTGGTATCTTAGTGAAAAAAAACAAAACAGGTACACTTAACTTTTTTTTTTTTTTTTTTAACTTTTTTTGTATAATGGTCAATTTGAAAATTCACAAATAAGAACAATAATTATATTTAGGATTAAAATATAATTTTGGTGAAAGAGCTTGTGCATGATGGTGGATTAACCACTATAAAGAAATGATAAATCTGGATCCTCCCTGGTCTCAGTTGTTGTCGTCGTCAGAATAAAGCGTGTGGAAACCGCAGCCTCAGGCCAAAATACTTTACTGTGTAACATTTACACAAACTGCAGTTGATTTTAAGAGATTTGAATCTTTCCTGGTGGTTTTCAGATGCACTTGTATTTTTGAAAAATGAAGCAAGACTTTACTGTTCCTGATTATTCCAGGGGAGGGGGTGTTTTCGTAACAGTTTTGCCACGCCCCCAGAAGTTCCACTGTCAAAACGCTGATATATTTAAAGAAGGTAAATACTGCCGGGTTGATCCTTCCACATTCTTTAGAAGTCGTCCTATACACAGACTATGATGGGTGTGGCAGTTTCTGGTAACAAAGGCTTTGTACAGTTGTTGGTTGGGCGCTGACACCTTTCCCTTTAATCCTGCTTCAGAGGACAAAGAAAGCACTAAGCCACTCCTGTTTCTGAAAAACCTGTTGAGGAAATAAAAGTTTGCCCCACTCTTTCTTATCAACAAACCAGCACCATAATTCAGCACACAAAGCACTTTGTTAATTAACAATTAAGCACTTTAATTTATGTTAACACTTAAAACATCGTGTTTTCACTGCTGTTGTTTACAGTTGTTGTGACTGACTACAACACTGACAGCATGTGCTGGCCTACCAGGAACCAATGGTGTAACAAACTCTGACTTAGTAACACAGTGAAAATAAAAGTCTCAAAAGTGATTATGCAAAGCCGATTATCAATAACTGTGTTTCAGTCAATTAATTTATAAGGCAAAATCTAAAAAGTCTCACTAACTTTGTTATTGTGTCTCCACAGAGGGAATCCCTCAGGTGTACTACTTTGGTCCTTGTGGGAAATACAATGCCATGGTGCTGGAGCTGCTTGGGCCCAGTCTAGAGGACCTGTTTGACCTCTGTGACCGCACCTTCTCCCTCAAGACCGTCCTCATGATAGCCATACAGCTGGTAAGGCCTAAAGTGGGAGAGGAGTGAGCATATGTTCAGAGGAGCTTGCTTTGGTGACATCAGGCTTCCCAGAAAGTTATTCATAGTGCAACTGTGAATACAAATGTTGTCGTTAGTGGCTTGTTCCAGAGGGCAGGTTTACTGACCCCTCAACCTGACTCTGAACTCAGTGGGTAAATACCAGAAAGTCTGAATTTTAGTTTATTAAAGTGTTTGCCTGGAAGATGGCTCCATTATCACTGCAGCTAGAAACAGAGTAGAGACGAGTACCAAGTTCTGTAGTATCTAGTTCCAAACTTACTTTGTGTTTGAATTCGGTGTTAAAATCTTAGTCGATATAAGATGACAGTGGTAAGATATTACATGAGCATCATCAGCCACAACATGAGAGTATGAGAGAAGCCTGTGCATGTAGCATTTACTCTTTTTTTTTCATTCAAATTAAAAAAAAAAATTGAGTAAACATACATGTGCTTGGGTTTGGGATGTTTTCATGTTCTAAGCCTCTGCTGAGGTGGACATGCTTGCTGTGCTGTTGCAGGTTTGTCTTTGGTTTGGCTGCCGTTAACATTTTTAATGGGCAGGCTTTCTTTTTATCGCGTTTTGCATAAACTGCTTTGAGTTTTCATGTTTGGAAACTGTTCAGCTTGCAAAGCGATTAAAACTTCAAATGCTAACACCGATCGTTCACCTAGATAACACGGATGGAGTATGTCCACACCAAGAGTCTGATCTACAGAGACGTGAAGCCTGAAAACTTTCTTGTTGGGCGGCCAGGAAGCAAGAGGCAGCACACCATCCACATCATTGACTTTGGTCTGGCCAAAGAATACATAGACCCCGAGACCAAAAAACACATCCCCTATCGGGAGCACAAGAGTCTGACTGGGACGGCACGCTACATGAGCATTAACACACACCTGGGAAAGGGTAAGAAAGTCTCAGGAATACACCTGTGGGTTGATTAGCTGTCTACATTTGCATATGCAAACTTTATTTGCATGAATATTTAGTATAATGTGAATGTCCTAACTGGTTTGCTCACAAATGCAGCGTTGCAAACAAATGGCATTAACCTGATTTTTACATACTGTTATCTGTTTAGTCACTGGGTGTTACCTGAATGTTGGTGATATGCGAGATAACCAGGGATGCTTTAGGATTGTTAAATGAATCATATTTTTCTGATGTCTTGTTTCGTTTCTGGGTTATTTTGAAGCATTTTAACCAGTAACCTCATAGTCCTGTAGCACAAAGCAGCATTACGGGCCTAGCATGGTAACTGTAGGTTTAAACCAGAGTTTTCCGTGTTACAAACGTGGTCATTTCTACAGAAGAGTTGAAAACAAAAATGGCCATGACGTCAATAAAAAAAATTGACGATATGTTTGTGCTTTTAGAAAGTTATTAGCCTCTGTAAAATCTGCTGCTAGTACTCTTGTCCTCTTTTGGGCACATGCTGCCAGCAATGCCTGTTTTATATAAATATGTGAATAGATTGTTAAACCCTGGACTGGCTGGTGGTTATCGCATTGATAACAACCTTCATGTGACCGCCTAGCGTGATTGCCATTGTTGGTGTACATGAAGCCTGATAAGGATAGATCTCAGTGTGTTGAACTTGAACATTGATCGGTTTGTTGCCTTAATCAGTAGTTGCCGTGAGAAGCTGAGTCTGCTGCTTCTTCGTGACGCACGATTGGCCATCTTCATGTTGAGGCTCGATAAGATGTTTTTAAGACGGGAACAGTGGACTCGTGCTTTGTTTCTTTGAAGCCACTGTTAGTCTTGCCAGCTGGTTATAAAATGCATTTGTTTATCACAGCTAACCTCATTTTCATCCTGATCTTGTACTTCCAGAACAAAGCAGAAGGGACGATTTGGAGGCCTTGGGTCACATGTTCATGTACTTCCTTCGAGGCAGCCTTCCCTGGCAAGGCCTAAAGGTACTGCAGCAATTTGCCTCATGCTGATATAACGCTTGTCTTGTAATCCACTCGATGCGTGGCGTAGCGGTTTCTTTTTTGATACTTGACGCCCACTCAACTTTAGCATCCTCTCAGACTGGTGACATTTTAAGGTCTCTCTTTTTAGAAACTGAAACACTGAGAAACAGTTAAATTGGCACAGTTGGATACTTAAAATATTGTCTCGTTATTTTTCTGTTGAATTTACACACCTTTTTCTGCACAAACAATCAGATGCGACAGGAAACCACCTTCTGCACCTTGTTTTGCAGCTTAAGAGCTGTGAGAAAAAGCTTACATGACTAAGGAGCACGGCCACAGTCGCAGGTGTCTCAAGGGCCGGTTTCAGCAGGCTGCAGAGCTGCTGTGGTTGCTTTTTGAAGGCATCGGTATCAAAGGTGTACACAGAACAGACTAGAAGACAAGACAACTCATCTGAACATTTGCTATGTGGGTGGAAGCTCTTGGTGGATGAATGTGAGGGATGTATAAATGTGGGGGATGTTGGATAGCTCTGGCCAACACAAACACACAACAGGAGAGTGAGCTTGAAAATCCGCTGAAGCTTATCGATCAATATATTGGCAGCTAAGGAACTCGCACAGAGTTGTGCTGACCCCCTGTATGGAGTGTAAAACTATACCACCCTGAAGGGTTGGAGGGGATCTGGTTGGTTTAGAGCAGAAGAACATCCCATCATGTGTGATAGAAAATTAAATAACAGCTGAGAAGCCTTTCCTGTGCCAGTGAGGAGGTCAGCGACAGGTTGCCCTAGATTTGTGGGATTTCTTTCCCCACACCAACAGATATCTACAGCTGAGATGATGTTGCAAAGTGCTGATATCGACATGACATGTGGCAAAACTTCTGTGAGTCCAAAGAGCCGCGGCACAAATGCAGGCGCTGCACATGTGATATCACGACTTGAGAATCTGTCTGTTTTGAATATTGGACATGTTCATGGACGCCTCAAGCAGCAGCACATGTGCTCATATTTAGATTAGAGTAGGATTTATAGTACAGTAAACATTTAAACTTGTTTCCCCTGCAGGCCGACACCCTGAAGGAGAGGTATCAGAAAATTGGAGACACCAAGCGAGCAACGCCGATTGAAGTCCTTTGTGAAAGTTTCCCTGGTCAGTAGAGCGCTATTTTCCTCCTTTCGGGTTTATTTATTTTAAATGAAAGTGGTGTGGATTTCACAGTATATATCTTTTGGTACAGAAGAGATGGCCACCTACCTGCGCTATGTGAGGAGGCTGGATTTCTTTGAGAAGCCGGATTACGATTACTTGAGGAAGCTCTTCACCGATCTGTTTGATAGGAACGGCTACGTCTTCGACTACGAATACGACTGGGTCGGCAAATCGCTCGTGAGTGCCTTTCACTGAACCCACCTGACCTCTGCTAGCATCATCAATCAGTTTATATTGTTGCTCTAACTGTAATTATTTCTTAATAACGCAAAGCTAATTATTTTTGCAAACCCGATTACCAAATTGCCAAAAGCGTCTCTCATCACGTGGGCATTAACATTATTTATTTTTGTTTGTTGTTTTTAAAAATTTCTCACTAAGGTTGTTTTGTTTGTGCTTTTGTTCGTTTGCCTTGCAGCCCACACCGATAGGCCCCATCCCCAGTGACACGCCCGTGCAGCCCAACAGCAGAGACAAAGCACAACAGCAGACCAAAAACCCGGTGAGGTTATCAGCAACAACATTAAGACACAACAATCACCACTCCCGCCTACCAATATAGTTGCTTGGGTGACCACCCAAACCAGTCAGGTTTATCCTCGAGGTCACTCTCGTTGTTTCCAAATGTAAGCAACTTCCTGTTCGCGTCTACAGTCTGACTGGTCGGCAGTGACGCCCGTCTCCCCACAAAGTCCGTAAAGTAAAAACAAAACGAATGCCTTTGTAGCAAATGAACGGGCACGTGCCGTTACGAGGCAGACTCTCCAGCTGTGAAACAAAGCATCGTTTTTGACTTGGATTAATTCTTCACACCTTGCCACGCTAAGCTCAGTCATTGCATGCATGAGTTGAAAATGCAAATTGCATTGTTCACACCAGTAATGACAAAGTACAGACGAGTGACAAATAAATGGAAAAAAAAAATCCAAACTTTAGGAAGGTGACGAGCTGCCAGGACACCACCTCTTGAACTCTCCGGAGGGTTTGAGCACAGCGCCGGCGGAGAGCACCGTCTTACAGCCAAGCTCAAAATGTGCTGTTGGTGTTCACCTGGGCTATCTCCTGACTTTTGGGGCCATAGCATATGATTCACACTATTTGCATAATCACCAAACCAATCGGTGACTATCCTGGAAGGGATCACTCCTGTCAGAACAGAAATGTGCAACCATTGGCTAAATGCAACCACTCAGCACAGCATTGTATCGATGAGCAGTCAAACATCCCTTTAGGCTCCTTCTCTCACCCCAGCTGCCCCCCCCCCCCCCCCAAGCCTGGTTCTGCTGGAGGTTTCTTCCTGTTAAAAGGGAGTTTTTCCTTCCCACTGTCGCCAAAGTGCTGCTCATAGGGGGTCATATGACTGTTGGGTTTTTCTCTGTATCTATTATTGCAGGATCTACCTTACAATATAAAGCGCCTTAAGCTGTATAAATAAAATTGAATAGAATTGAAAAGTGGGCCCATACCAGGTGGGAGATGCCGGAGTCACCAGATCACCTCACTGTGGCAATCAGGGGTTCATGTTTTTCCTTTAATTTGTCATCCGTTTTTATTTGCTTAGTCTGTGACAAAGTGTAGACTTTTTGTTGTTAATAGCATGCTATCCGAGCCTTGTTTCTTTTGTTTTTATATAATGTTAATGATAGGATAATGATTGATTGGTTTTATTATGCCAAAAAAATCTATAAAATATAACCAGTGATAACAAATAATTTTCCTGATCATGAAGTTGTACTTGGTGAGTCTGACTCATCGGTTCCAGTAAAGCTGTACAAGGAATCCGTTTGACTTTATGATTGACTTGTTTCTGTGGACTCTAGCCTCTTTTTATTACTCTGTATTTAATGCGATTGGCTCGGCGATAACGTTCCACCTTTTAAGCTCGCAGCGCACGGCCTTCTGCACCATGTACAGTAATGACTGTAAAGCTTTAACATCCTGCTTAAAACAGCGTATCAATAGAAAGTGCTGGCTGTGAGCATCTGTAGCCAAATGTCATATTTGTACATATATTTTTTAGGTCAGTGAAAGCAGAGTGTAAGAACTGCTGTACTGTAAACCCGAGTCCACAGCTAAGTTCAGAGAGTCTGATGACGTGATGACGCTGTTGCTCAGCGGTGCCAGCTGAGCCCATCAAGGCTGTTTTCTTTTACTCCTGCATGATTTTACTAGAGTGTCGATCTGTGCTTCACATAAATTTTTGCTTCCCTCTACTCCTCTATTAACATAGTTCGTCTTAACAAGCCTGCTTCTGCTTGGGAGATGTCTTCTATAATTTTTGTTTTTCTTTTCTTTTTTTTAATCCACCCCCCCTCCCCAACTCCTCTCATTGTCCTTCCACATTTCTGCCCTCACCCCCTTCAACCACATTGCCTTTCCCTCACTCTTCATTCCCTCACCCCCTGACCCATAACCCCCACAAACTTCTTCACCCCCCTCTCCCTTCTCACCACCTCACACCCACCTGCCTCAACCCTTTTTGCTCTTTGCGTCAAGTCGCCTGAGCCCAAAGGAAGTGAGTCTCAGCCCACTCCCGTGACCAATAAGGAGACTCTGGGGTCGCACCTCACAGCTGAGCGGCTGGGGGGCTCTGTTCAGGTACTGCTGCTGCTACAGCTGCTGCTTTGATGGCTCATGCATGAGGCCATATAGGTTTGTCTGTGTGTCTGACCCCCCCCCCTCCCCTCTCTCTCACTGACTTCACACTGCCTGCCCGTTAGATGCTCTGTCTCGACTCTGTGCTCGAATCAGACTGTGTGAATCCTGTGTGTCACTGCTGTCGGTCTGCTTCTAGGCTGCTTGCATCCAAGGCCATCCAAAGATGACATCCAGCAGTATCTTATAATAATAATAATATAATAGAAACACTAAAAGGTCTATTTTTGTACATTTATTCTATAATAGTTCTTTGTGTTTTTGCTGTTTTCAGTGTGTAAACTGTGTCACCGGAAATAAGTCTCTGCAGAAAATGTGGTGCACAAGCGCCACCCAGTGTCGGCTAATAGAATTGCAGTATTTAGAGGATTGGTTCACGTTCTTGTCTTGCAATCTTATTCACATATCAAGTTTTCCTTGCAGTTTTCCTTTCTCTTGTTCAGCTGTCCATCAGCTGTTTTTTTTTTCAGTGTGTTTCAAACTGACTTTAGCAACAAGAAGAGATTTTGGAGTAAAAACAAAGGAAAGGATTTCTTATCAGCCTCAAAAAGCAGGAGAAATGATCACAGCGAGGAAAATCGTTTTCAATACTTGTTCGGTGCCTTATTTGTGTTTGAAGACAGAAATGAACAGTGTGAACCTGTCCTTTAAACTTTGTTGGCTTTAGCTGGCTCATCCTGGGTTACTTGCATAACTGTTTTCTTACCTGAGAGGGCGGATAACTTGTGATAGTCAAGGTGCATTTATTTGATCCTGTGAATGTTCATCAACTGGATTCAGTCTGGTGTCCTTCTCTAATGGTGCAGGTGATGAGCTCAACAAATGGCGAGCTGAACACTGATGATCCCACAGCCGGACACTCCAACGCTCCCATCACCGCTCCCACCGAGGTTGACGTACCTGATGAAACCAAGTATGGGGGGATCCTCACATTCACACACAGAAAACACATGCTTTTCTTTTTCAGTGCTGTCCAATAAGTCCAAATCCAAAATTGGTGCTGAAAAGCATCTAAATTGTTTTGTGTTCCTTGTTGTTAGCTCCTCCGTGTAGAAGCCTTTTGAGTACAGGCAGTGACTTAGTCACAGTAACAAGCTGCACTTTGTGCTACTTTAAATATTGTTTCCATGCTTCCTACTTCAGTTAAGTTAGGTTTGTTTACATAGGAACACAGCAGTGCATTTATATACACCGTTTTAACCTATTATAACTATATAAAGAAGAAATCAGATTTTCTCTCTGACGATCAAATATTGGAGCTATTACCTGCTGTAAATACGCCAGCGTCTGTTCTAAGCCTGACTAAAACATCAAGTATGAGTGTGTCACTGTCATATCTCTGTGTATGTTGAGCAGTAGCAGCTGAGGCACAGTAGGAATGTTATCAATGGGACTTAAAGTTCACCAGCAGGGAGGGGAACATTTTAACTGTTGCACATAAAGAATATAACTGTAAGTGTAGTGAAGCAGGTTAGACTTACTTTAAAACTCCTTTATTTACTGTGACTCAGCTGTGTGTCAGTAATTCATGAGACCACACTCAAAAAACAAAAGACTAGGCTGTTATATACATATTAGTTAAAAACAACACAACAGCCTCTTTTAATGCTCAGAAATGTTTAAATGAATATGGCTCGTTTAATTTAGAAGCAGTTACATCATCTTATCTTTCTGAAACATTCTTCATGTTGTCTTTTTTCTACGCGATTCACAGCCCACAACTTTGCTAGCTCTAGTTAAGCTTAAATAGGCGACCAGCTAGATTACCATCGTCATAGTTGAGCTATGCGAGTCTTTTCCATTTGCACCTACTCAGCTTGACTCGACTTTTTCTTACTGGGTTTTGGTCGTTTTCCGCTACAGTTGTGTACCACCCCAGTGTGGGTGGGGTTGCTGTAGCAAGGCGGCTCGACAGAGGGGAATGGAGTCTGTTGATGTCACATTTTTTGGCTCAACTCGGCTCATGTGGATGACGCTAAAAAAGCACCTGGTACCTGACGCTGCCGCCTAGTGGAAAACCCTAAAGACCGAGCGGAGTCGAGTGGATTAGGTGCCGTGGATGATCCTCAAAGATGATCCCCCAAAAGAAATATTTGTAGTTTCAAACACGAACAACTGAGTTATTAAAAGTCCACGACTTCCTTAATTCATTTATAACTATTATGAAGACAAATGATGAGATTACAGTAAGTGAAATGGTTAAAAGAAAGGAAGCCAGATTAGAACTGGCTGCTGAACCCCAACCCTCACAGGCCTTGCTATGTACCAGTATCTACATGTGTGTAAATACCTGCTTTTCTAAAGGAAGCCATGCCTCTGTGTTTGTGCAGGTGCTGTTGCTTCTTCAAAAGGAGAAAGAGGAAAGCGCTCCAGAGGCACAAGTGAAAGAAGAGAACAGAGAGAACTTGAAACATTGTGGTCACGGTCAAGTTTTAAATGGAAGCAACTACACAGACCCCCCCACCGCCCATTATCTCTTTCCAGCTACCCCCCCCCCCCCCACCACCTCCTTACTCCTTTCACCTCATTCCCCGCTGTCACATGTACCTCCCCGCTTGAGTTCTCTCTCTCTCTCTCTCGATCCCAGCGAGTGACAGGAACGTTGCAGTCACAGCGACTCCACAGACTTTCAATTCCTTTACAGATGAAAAATAAACAAACCTGCATCACCACGTGAGGGGGAGGGGCTCGAGAAAAACGTTTAAAGAAAACAAACAAAAAAAAGCTGTAACAATGAAACTCGAATACCGTGGCGTGAATATGAAAAAAGATGCTGTTTGAAACAGTTGTTGTATTCTAGATTCCATAAAGAACGTGTGTTGTTCGAACAGTCAGCTGTTGATCAGGGGAAACCATTCAAGTGGTTCGAGTGCAAGAAATCTGCTCCTTTATTAGGAAAATGTTAATTTTATTTTCTTTGGTGTGTCTTTTTTGGGATCAAGGTGAAAGAGGAAAAGGTGAACTATGCTGATGTTAAATCTGAGCGACACAGGAAGCGTTTCATCTATAAATCAGTCTGGAGGATTTTTATGCATTTTTTCTTCCTCTTTTTGTTTTTTGTTTCTTTTGTAAGTGAATCCTCAGTTTTCAAAGTCAAATCCCTGCATTGAAAACTTATTTTTATGTTGTAGTGTTCTGGAGTTCAATTCTTTCCTCACTCTGGCTTCCTTCTATTTTGTTTCGTCTGTCGACGCGGACTTTGTAGCACAGTCACTGGCCTCAGGTACTGTGGAAGAATGAGAGGAACCGATATTAAGCTCTCTTATTATTATTGCACTTTTTGGAGGAAAAAACAATTACAGTGGAAAACTTTAGGTTTGAAATTAACAATTAAGGAAACAACTTAATAAAGACTGATCTAGGAAGAGTCCTTCATGATGCTTATATTTGAGTTATGGCTGAAAAATGTTGTCGATTCTCATGAAAGAAAAGGACATGTCTTTTTTTGATTTTTATTTCTTACATCAAAAATAATTTACCAGGAAATCATAGTTTGTGCCTTTCTAAGTAAAATGTTTAAAGCTCAAGTGAGTGTCCCGCAATGACATTTTATCTAATCTGACCCTAATGCTCACTGGATTACTCTGTGTGTGTGTGTGTGTGTGCGCATGTGTGTTTGTATTTTTTTCCCAAATCTGGAGGTTTTGCAAGCAGATGACTGTGTGCACATCCTGTCAGTCACGTATAGGTCAGTATACATCCTTCTCTCTCCTGCTGTAACGCCACATCTGTACAGTGGTGGCGGTTTGGCGTGTGTGCTGTGCCACCTCAGCGAGACGCAACAACCCACATCTGTCTGACCCGCTGTTCACTTTCATCTGGAGGTCACAGATGGGCAGTGAGGTTAACTCGTTTAAAGGGTACACGAGGTCTGGGCTGCTGTTTTCGATCAAACTGTACTTGACAGAAAAAAATTACATTTTTTTTGTGTGCGTTTTATCATGTTTCCCATCAGCCCCTGTTTCATGTAGCCCTTTAATACCTTTTGTTCGTCTGACGGCCTGCTGCCTCAGTGTACATCGGTGCCAAACATTTCTCCAACAGCTTTGAAGATTATCAGAAAGATTTTCCTTTTAATTTTTACGTTGCATTTCCTGTAAAAGTGAGAGAGGAGGAGGGGAACAAGTTGAAATTCCTCTAGATTTGTGAAAACCCCCACAATGCATCTGTTCAGCAGCTTTCATTTTCTTCACAGCTCCAGCCCCTGCTGTAATCAGTGTAACCTGTTTTTGGTTTTGATGAGTCGTCTTGCTGTCACGAATCGGTGGCCTGCTCCTTTAAGGACACGATCGAGCCTTCCTACCGGTATGATTGTTGTCGCACAGGGCTGATCATGTGATTGATGACGAAGTGAAAGGCACGACACGTCACAGTTTCGGTTTACAAATGGTGATCTCGCTCATTAATGTGGGTGGTGTCAAAGAAGTTTACGGGATGCTGAAGATTTAATGTTTTCATTGAAACCAAACAACCTCGGGATGTATTTAAAGTCACGCGACACACTTGGATCGACCCCACAAGTCGAGCTTCTAATGAATTAATGTTTTACCTTCTCAGTTTAGTGATTTATTTTGAAAGGGGAGATAAATGTGTGTCTGAGCAGGTTTCGGAGACAAATGTGCTTAAATAACCCGCCAGGTGACGTCAGAGGAGCCAGCTGTCTTTAGTGTCGTCGTAAACGTGGCTTCATTAGACAGCGCGCGCGACAGCAACCCAAACACGGAACAAAGGTGTGACTCGGGGTGATCAGGTGCGCTGATCCAAGACTCCCCCCTTTAGGCCCTGAAGTCACTCTTTGAAAAGTTGGGTGGGGACCTGGCTTTGCAAAATCACTGCGTTTATTAATTTTATAATTCAGGTTTTGTTTTGTTTTTCTGGAGAGGGCGGGGTCGACCGATGTAAATTCTGCTCTCCGTCTCTTAGTGTACCTACTTGCATTATGTATTTGTAAATATGACAACGACAGATCTCTAATTGTGAATAAAGCAAAGTTTTATCACAGGAGTCACCGTGGAGCAGTTTGTGTGCCTGCTGATCTTTGTTAGTCTGCAGGCGGGTTTGTTACCCGGCGGGACCGTGTGGGTTACTGGTTAACCTGCGATCACAGCGCAGTTAGGCAGGTGTGTGTGACAGCTGATTGGCCAAGAAGCTCAACGGAGTGTGCGTACCTCTGATTGGATACGGGCCACACCGGGACAGCGGGCGTCGGGCACGGTAAGAGGAAAACATGGCATCCGCTGGACGCATGACCGGCGGCTCTCGGTCATTTTGGGAGTGATCTCTATATTCTGCCACAAACATTATGCCAGTGATTATAATTAGTAATGATGGGTATATTCAGTACAGTACAGAGGTAATAACTTACATTAGGACATGTCCGAACATATTGGTAATGGAAGCATCATAATATCCTCATGGTAATAATTAAATATCCTATATATATAGAACTTCTTTTAAAAAGTTTCTTAAGGTACATTTTTCAGTTGGTTTGATATTTAAAAAAACATTTAAAGGACTTTGCGCGTTTGTGTTTCAAGAACAGACTCCTCGGTGGGCCCATGTCCTCTATTTCCTTCCTTCCTTCATCATCATCATCATGTTTTCGGAGGAACTTCAGCTCAAATGATCGGTTGCTCACAGCATGTAAGATCAAACTGATTTAAAAGCATAAATGTAAAACCAAAAACATAATTTTTAAGTAAATGGAAAGAGAGACACCTGCTGTTACCAAACTACAGGTCACCTTTTGTTTGAGCTTTTTTATGGGGCGCCGTTTGTAAAGTGAAACATGCTGAAATTAACGGCAACATTTTTCCACATTTAGCTCAAAACCTTACAAAAACATGTTGGTTTTTTTTCGAGTAATTGTTTTTTACAACATTTAGTAAAATATTTGTAACTTTTCATCAAATGTTAAATCTAAATCTAAATGTTAAATCTAAATCTAAATGTTAAATCTAAATCTAAATGTTAAATCTAAATCTAAATGTTAAATCTAAATGTTATAGTTAAATCTAAATGTTAAATCTAAATCTAAATGTTAAATCTAAATGTTAAATCTAAATGTTAAATCTAAATGTTATAGTTAAATCTAAATGTTATAGTTAAATCTAAATGCTAAATGTTAAATGTTAAATCTAAATGTTTAGGCTAATATGCAAATTTATTGTACTGATCAACGGAAATACCAAAATAAAAGCTTCCCGAAAACCTCTGGTGCAAAATTGTGTCTGTTCTCCTCACTTCTCCCCGCCATGTGCTGCTTCACTTCTTGCCTACGAGCGTGCTGCAGCGATTGTGAAGTGGAGACTGCAGCTGCTAAGAGTGCACTACTGCTGAACCTTTGGATGGCCGACAAAACGGATCTTCCGATGTTTTCAGCTAAATCGCCGGACGTGCTTTCTCATGGTCGGGTTATGGCTGAATTCCAGTGGAATGACGGTCCCGCCATAATAGACGTTCCAGCCATGTGTTCCAGCCCTAAACCTAACCTTATCTAACTATAACCTTATTCCTAACCTTTACTAGCAGTTAAATGACGTAAAATAGTGTTTTCCAAATCGATCTTTAGAAAATGAACGAACGTGTAGATTGAGTCCAAACGGTTCTCATGTGCTCTCCTTTTTCCGATGCCGTAATTTAGGAACGTGTTGGGTACCCGAAAGCATAAAATGTTGACAATTTGTCAC
This sequence comes from Aulonocara stuartgranti, assembly GCF_965226115.1. Taxonomy (NCBI): domain Eukaryota; kingdom Metazoa; phylum Chordata; class Actinopteri; order Cichliformes; family Cichlidae; genus Aulonocara; species Aulonocara stuartgranti. Next base: position 39,673,837 of record NC_138953.1, read on the forward strand.
CTAGCGAAAATTATTACGCTTTGGGAGTGAGAACGTGTCTGACCACTACCGGCACACTTTTGCGCCGGAGGTTTTCGGAAACTTTTATTTTGGTATTTCCGCTGATCCGTGCAATAAATTTGCATGTTAGCCTAAACATTTAGATTTAACATTTAGCATTTAGATTTAACATTTAGATTTAAATATAATATTTATATTTAACATTTAAAATTCTGTTTTAAATATGAAAAGTTACAAATATTTTACTAAATGTTGTAAAAAATGACTTGTTTTGAGCTAAATGTGGAAAAATGTTGCCGTTAATTTCAGCATGTTTCACTTTACAAACGGCGCCCCATACTTTTTAAGCTGTGCTTAAAAGTCACTTTATTATCGGTTATATCACTTCGAAGCATTTATGACTCCGATGATAAAAACAACTTTAGGTTTCCTTCCTGCTATAGCGGCTTTCTCTCCTGTTAAATACGGATATAAATGTCGGTTTACATAAATACATCTTAAGAATTTCCCCCCAAAAAAACATTCATCGGTGTGAAGTTTAAAATCAGTCCCTTTCAAAACGTCCTGTGAGCCAGTTTAGTAAAAGGTGGTGACTCAGGTAATGTTATATATGGGACTAATAAATCATTAGAAACACGATTTTTCATAAGCAGTTTTATATTTAAAGTGCTCAAATAAATGTATTTGCCAAACTACTGAACTAAACTGATGTTGTTGAGTTATCTCTGACTGTGGTCTTGGTATTTTTGGTATTTTTTTCCACTTGAATCTGAAAACATGATGAGGTCAGCTCTAGTCAGATTCCTTCCATGCCTCCCCTTTTCCTTCTGTGCTTCCTGAGTCTCCTCCTTAGCTTTAAAGAAATATCAGGCCTGTGCAAAAACACAAAACATATGGAAAAGTGTTCGCTGCAGGTTGCCAAATATCAAACGCACCCAGAACAGAGCAAATGGAGCTGCATATCTCAGTGGATGCTGGGGCCTGGACTTCCAGGCTGTGCACAATGTGGATCCCCTCCATCACAGACCTCTCTTTGTTCAAGGCAAGAAAGGAAATACCCGAGAGGTTTCAACACCTCTGGCAAAATCAGAAATTTCATCTGAGCTGTCTCTTTCACAGAAACTGGTTCTCATAATAGGTGCCGGGGTATTGTTCTCTTCGATCTTCCACATGGGCACAAAACAGGCTGGCTCAGCCGCACAGGGACGATCACCTGATCTTGACTGCACCGTCACAGGAAGCTGTAGTTCACTCTTGGTTCACTGAGCCACCCTTTTACCAGGTGGAGCTTGATTCTGTGCTTTTGGCTCATTCAGAAAGTTTCTAATAGGAAAATCTCTTGTGATGCCACAACACAGGTGTACACTGACACTGCCAAAGGTGCTGGGTTCAAATGTCTTGACTGTCTTTCTGTGTGGCATCAATTGGTGATAATAAATTGACACTAGGTGTGTATGTGAAATCTGAAATCTCTAATTGTTAGGTTTGTGATGAGCTGGCAGCCTGTCCAAGGCTTGCTCAGCTTGCTGCCCTGTGTTTGATGCTGTGGATGAGTCGGGTCAGCCTCTGAATTCTCACCACCTTCAAATAAAATAGTAGTTCAGTAAATTTAACTTCTAAGTTTAACACACTTGTATAAAAACACCAATGCACCACAGTTTGCGCTGGATGCTATCTCGGAGCATCTACGCCACCAGAGAAAGGTTCAAGGTTCAACTTGAATGCACACAGAAATTAACGCTTTCACATTCAGGCTCATTTCTTCTGTCTGTCGTGTAAGACTCCATGATATTGAGCTCAGGTCCCCACCATCTACTGCAGGGACTCCTTATTCTGGGATAACCAGGTGCGCCTGACCAATAGTGAACTTTTCTCACAGCTGTATCTCAGTTTACCTCACAAGCTCACTCATATTACCAAAACTATGGCCACACAATGAGTTATGTGGGTTTGTTCAGTGTTTTGTGGCAGCTGAGTAATAACTTTTCCTTTTCCGTTCTTAATCTAAAGTTTTGTTGCCATCATAACTTTGCTGATGTGGCTTTGTGTTCTCTTTGGCTCTGAAACCAGTCAGCCAGCTCGCCGGCATCAGTGCCAGCGTTTTCCATTTTCACTCTGAGCTGTATAATAATATTTATTATAATAGCAGAGCCGCCCAGTGTGTACACCACCTCTCTGGGACAGCTGGGGTGGGGCTCCAGCCACCTTTACAAAGATTCACCTGTGCTGTGTTTGACAGTGGGAGGTTCTGTCATTGGAGACAAAGTTACTCAGTGTAACTTTGATGGTGATGGGGGTGTGTACTTCTCTGCACCTCCGGAAGTCCACTATCAACTCCTTTGTCTTTGCGACGTTGAGGGTGGGATGGTTGTCTTGACACCAGTGGGTCAGGGCGCTGACCTCCTCCCTGTAAGCCGTCTCATCACCGTTGGTGATAAGACCCACCACTGTAGTGTCGTCCGCAAACTTCACAATGATGTTGGAGCTGTTAGTGGCTGTGCAGTCGTAGGTGTAGAGTGAGTACAGCAGAGGGCTCAGTACACACCCCTGTGGAGCACCAGTGTTCAGTGTGATGGGGGATGAGGTGATGCTGCCCAGTCTGACCACCTGGCGTCTGTCAGACAGGAAGCTAAGGATCCAGCTGCAGAGGGAGCTGCTCAGTCCTAGATCCTGCAGTTTCCTGTCCAGCTTCGAGGGAACGATGTATTTCTAATAGAGTGATGAAAACACATTCGTTTTGTCACTGTTGCGGCTACTCCAACCAATGGCCGCGGCAGGCTAAACATGAGGACACCTGATGACGCGCAACAATTAACGCACAAACACTTCTGTATCATTTGCTTCTTTATTTCCACATGCAACTGTCCAAACTATAAATCAGCACATGGGATCAACCGTCAAACAAACGCACAGACTGCACAAGCAAATAACTGCAACTTACAAATAAATGCACCAGCTACTATGTCAAAACTCCAAACTGGTCTATGGCAGCAATTAGTGCATAAATATACAAACACCATCAAGTTACAGTCAAATATATCAAATCATTCAAATTGTGCTCAAGTTGCGGTATGTTGCGACATGTTGCGGTCAACAGAAAGTTTTGCCTCGTGCTCACCCTACCTTCTGCTCATCACATCAGGTGCTGTGTACAAGTGAGTGCAACCACATTTATTATCTACCACACCCATGAGACACGCCCAACACCCATACACCAATATAGTGAGTCCATTTAAACCAACCCACTTCAGACGGGAACCACTCATATGGCTCCTACAGTCACATTTAGATTACTGTTCGACAACTTGGTCAAATAACTGGAATAAATTCGTATAAGTTGCAAATTTCTCGTTTAGTTCTACACTTTCCTTTTAGTACAAGTGTTGGCCAAACCAGCCTTGTGTTCATTTCTCTGAGTGTAAAAGGGAAATGATTCCACAGTTAGTTTTATTAGAAAAATCATCCTAGCAAAAGCGCCAAAAATTCTTTACAGCAAACTGTTGTTTTTTTGTGACATCAATATACTCCACGCGTCAGTCGACAGACGGGCAGCTTTTTTTGTTACCTGCCTTTGAACTAACCCAGTGCAGAGGAGAGCACAGTATAGAGCAATGATGGTGCATGGAATTCACTTCCACAGTTTTTGGTATTAAGAATGAACACAACTTGTAAAAAAAATTGCAACAGTATATATTTACACAGGAATAATCCTTAGAATTGGTTATTTGCTGTTAGGTTTTCGACATTTTATGTGATGAGCATGTCGGTCCCTGGGATGGAGTTAATCATTTAAAAAAGGAAATGAGATACTCTGAATCCTATAGATGCTTATTTGTAACAATTAATGTCTGTTTCATGTTGAGCTGTTGGTTTTAATTGTGTTGTTTTGTTGTTTCCGAGCCTGTTTTGTCTTTCATATGTTTTATGTATGAAAAAAGCTTTTTTGTTAAAAAGTTCGTCAGAGCCCTGGAACAGTAGCTCCTGCTATAGCATGAGCTAATGGGGATCCTAATAAACTTAAACTGAACCTCCATAACCCTGAACTGGATAAGCTGTGAAGAAAATGAACAAGTGGATGGATGTGGGTTATTATACCGAGCTGTTCTTGGAGGTTGTGGGTTTTCCAATAGCTGCATTTTGTTTTATCCTGCCCTATATATAATAGGTTTATATACTATATTCCCACATGGGATCACAAATCCATCCACAGTCAGTATATGAAGGCAGTTATATCAGCTGGAGCTGTGGCCTTGTGTCAAATGATTGATTTGAAAGAAAAATTGGCTTGAAATGAAATTGACTTTTTTGTTTGGTTTGTGCCACTTTGGTGTTTATGGACAGTAAGGTGTTTAGGTAAAAGGATTGCTTTGTGGTTTTCCCAAAGGTTGATTCTGTTCACCTGGACGTAGCGTTTTCAGTGGGAGAAACGTTTGGTGACCTCTTCGGTCTTAGTCGAGACTGAGTGAGAGTTTCTGAGCTGTTTTTTAGTAAGTAAGTAAAAAGTAAGTAAAATGTATTTATTAAGCGCTTTTCACAGACAAACAGTCACAAAGCGCTGTACACAAATATTAAAATAAATACAATCAATAGACATTATATACAATGTAAAATATCAAATGTAAATAATGTAAACAATATAAAATATGTAGATCAACAAAAGGCTTGTTTGAACAGAAAGGTTTTTAACTGCTTTTTAAAAGAATCCACAGAGTCAAGCAAACGTAATTGTGGCGTAAACTGTTCCACAGCTTTGGTGCAACAGACAGAAAGGCTCCGCCCCCTTTTGTCTTCAGTCTGTACGGGAACCAACAGACTCTGAGTCTGAGCGGAGACGACGAGCAGCAATGTATTTTATAAGAAGCTTGGATAAATAATCTGGGGCCGTTTAGTGCTCTGTATGTTAAAACAAGATTTTTAAAGCAAATTCTAAACTCTATTGGGAGCCAATGTAAAGAATATAAGACCTGAGTAATGTGAACACGCTTGGTAGGACGAGTTAGTATTTTGTATCGCCTGAAGGCGAGAGAGAGATGATTTATCCAAGCTAGTAAACAGGGAATTACAGTTCAGCTGAACTGGAAAAACTTCAGTGTCTTGCTGTTTCTAAAGGGACTGTAGTAATACTGGCAGCAAAGTGGAGCTTTTGTTTATGGATCAGTGGGTCTAACAGACAAGGTGTCTAATGGTGTTGGGGTCATACTGGTCCAGAGTGTCCCATCTTGCAGATGAGTCCCTCTGTGACTGACACCCAGTGGTTATCTGTGTTTTAAAGTCTTTAATGGACGCTGTCGAGAAAGAAAATATCAACCAGAAAAATACGTCTGATTTCAGGACACACACACACACACACACACACACACACACACTCTCTCTCTCTCTCTGCTTTTACAGAGTAATTATTTAGTGTCTGTGGCTGAAGCTCAGACTGGGACAGGGGTCCCTTGGACTGCTTTGAGGATGCGAGTACTTGTCAGAAGCAAACTCTTGATATGTTTGTATTTTGGGGAATGAGGTCTTTTTCTTGTTCTCAACATGTGAACATTCCCTACAGTAACAGGTGTGTGCAGGTCTGGCTCCCTGCAGGACTGCTTTGCTTAAACAGACTGGGATGTGTTGGGTTCAAACTCTACAAAACAGTCAGACGTGCTACCTCACACACAGAAAAACACAATTACTGTACAGGGACTAAATAACCTCTGATATGATGGCAGGTTTACATATATGTTGGATTTATGCTGATTTCTCTCAGATTTTCTCTCAGATTTTCTCTCAGATTTGATGAATCTCGCTGATATATGAGTATATTTAGACATAATTTACTGATTGAGATTTAAAAGTAAAATCTGTACAGATAAAGCCAGGTAAGCCAGGCTACCATCAAGCTTATGAATATGTAATGCAATGCCTTACTGGAGGAGTTTAGGCTGCTGAATTCTATAATTATATTTCATTCATTCATTTCATTTATTTATTCATTTTCAGGCACAACAAATACCTATATTGAACATAAAATACACAAAACAAAAAACAAAACTTGCCTGAAAAAGGAGTGGGACGAGTGGGACGATATTAAAATGTAGCTGCGTGACTGAGGATTAAAGTTACAGCTCTATTTACAAATGAAGCAGCCGATTGCAGCTACATGTCGTGGAGGATTTGGACGTGACTTGTGCTGTGCGGCACTAGAAGGGGAAATGTTTAAAAAAGACTGCAATGAAGAGTTTTTATTCCTGATTTAAAAGGAATGAAGTAAAACATTCCTCTCCACGTCTCCATTGTACTCTTAGCTGACCTGGCACTAGCAGTGTTTGTGGCACCGATCCAAGGAGGTGAACCTCTTGAACTTCACTCTTTTTGTGCACGTAAACACGAAAGGTGACACCTTCCCGACTATTACAGTTTGCACCGCTTTGATCTTGTACGCTCTAGGAAACGAATAACCAAAAATCGATTGGTTGTGAGATGAAGTGAAGTAAAAACTGCACGAGACAAAGCGTGATGTGATCTTATTCTTTTAAAAGCAAGTGTTTGCCCCCCCCTCCCCCAGAAGAAACAGGACATTTTGAATTATGCCATGAATCACAAAGCATTACACTAACATGAATCATGTCTATCACAGTGTTTTTCCCGGAGTGAAATACCAAAGGTTTATTTACAAGAACTCCTTCTTTAATCCTTGTTTATTAAGGTTCGTTGAGGATAACAGTGTAACAGAGCAGCATTAAAGTAAAAATACAGGGAATAAATGAGCAGTATTTGTTTATATGGCACTATCATCTCTATACTACTATCACTATTTTACTCTATCAGCTCGACTTATTAAAAACACCAGTTTTTTTCTCCATTTATTAATTTTATCAAACGGTATTAGAACTGCTGTGAAGTATCAGTGTTATTTAATATGAGTGTTTATGTGACAGTACACTGAACACATGTGTTGGCCCCCAACTGTAAACTTTTATTCTAATTTTATATCTGACTTACTGTATAAACCTGTAAAAACTCCTCCAGCCAAATGAATGAATAAATACATAATTAAAGAGCACGTGCCAAAAATACAGCTTTTATTGAAAACAAATCCTAGCAAAAGTTTTAATTTGTATTTTTTCCCCTCTCGGTGTTATTTTCTAACTAGTGTAAACTTTTTACGGTCCCTCTTAAGCATCTACGCTGAAGCCGGTTTGTTGATGAGCTTTAAGAACTATATCGTCTAGCGGAAGACTATGCCTGCTTCCGTTTTTTTGAGCCCTTTTGTTGCTAAATGTTATTACTATGTGTCTGCTGCGAAAACATTGCTTTCTAATAATGCGTGCGTCTGGTGTGTCGCCGTGCTAAGGCAGAAAGCGCGACCTCTTGCGGTTGAAAGGCGGCGGTGTAGCGCGGCGGGCCTCATCATCGCGGCGGACCAGCGGGACAAAGCACTTGTTCAGAGACCGCTCACTGCGCCTCTGTGCCGGGGACAGACGGCTGCTACAGACGGAGAAACCACTCCAGCGCTGCTTTCAGATAGAGGTTTACTTTAAACGGAGAAACGCATTTTTCTACGGGCGCTTTAGTTTCCCAAACAGCTTCACACTTTTAAAGGAAGGAGAGTTTTGACAGGAAATAAGGGCGGCCACTGGTCAAGTTTCTATCCCCCCCCCCTTCGGCGACCTCAGGTAAGATAACCGTGAGGTGGATAGAGGTAATGCAGACTGTGACTTTTTTGCCTCTAAGAAGTGAGGTAACTTTCTTTAATGTCTCATAAAGTTGTTCATACTTGCCGCTGTTACAGCGAGTGTCGGGTTTACATTCGTTACTTCGACAGGTGGGCTAACGACCCCCGAGTCCTGCTAGCTAGCTTACGCTCGGTACATAAATCTGTTTAAAACTACCAGAATCCCTCTTGTTCGAAAGAGCGCAAAACCCCGCCTGTATTGATATCACGACGAGTATTTAGTTTGACGTAAAATAAATCACGGTTAAATCCAAAGTACTTGAAGCATGTAATCAGTTAGACCGCTGTGTTACCTCAGTGATGTATGTACCCAGGTTAGCGCTTATGAATATAAATACATGTGTGTGTGAAGTTGTGCTTTGGCCATGCAAAATACTGCACACCTTACAGCGCCTTGATCTTATCATCCTTCATATTTAAAGCAGAGCTACTCTAATGGCTGATCCGACTCTTAATGCAACCTTTATTAAGACCGTGTAAGCGTTGTAGACACCGGGGGTCTGTTGCTTACCTCCTGCTTCAGTTTGCCTACTTTTTCCTCAATCAGCTGGTTATTCTGTAAAGTCATTGTTGGAGGTCCGTGTGCCTGTCTTTGTGTCTCGGTCTGGCACGGGGAGGGTTTTAAAACCACCAGGTGAAACGCGTCCCTCAAGCTTTTTTCGTGTTAGAGCATTAAAAGAAAGCTGTGATTATTCCCCACAGATTTTATGGTGCAGCTTTGTCAGTGGGTGTTTTTGAGCAGGAAGTCTTGGCTGACTCCCGTGTGAGTGTGCCAGTGGGTCGCAGCCTACATCGGGCAGGGGTCTAATAGTTTTTGACAGATGTACGGCATGTGACTGTATAACTGGAATTCCTTCATGAGCGACGGATGATAGAGACTCTGTGTTGTAGTGGTGCTCAGACTGTGGCTGGTGGGCGTCTGACGTGACCTGTGACTTCGGTCCAAGCACTGCGCTCTCTGCCCAGCCTCAAAACGAGCCAGGCAACCCAGTGTTAGACAAACACGTACTGATACTGCTGTCGGTGTTGTACTACTCCTGCTACAGTAGTTACACTGTATCCAGGCCAGTACTGGGAGAAAAGGTCCCCAATAAGTGATCCCCATGTTTTTGTGGGCTATAACAATCATTGTGCTGCAGCTACAAACATCTTTCTTGTTCATGTACAAGCTCTCAATCTGAAGTAGTAATAGTAGTAGTAGTTTTATTATTTATTTAAAACAGAGTATTTTAAGTGTGTAGTGGCTTGTTGGCTGATTTCTTCCTGAGATGACCTGAGGTGCTCAGCTTTTGCTTGTGCAATCAAGTGGAAATTTTAGGGAGAAGCAATTAAATGTGAGGTAGAAGTCACGCAGTCAGAGCTGAGTGGTGTGGACATACAGAAATTATTTTACTGCTACAATATAACCTGCATTATTACCATTGCATTAATAATATCCTACAGCACTGATATTGCATTAAAGATGTTTATTAAAGCTATTGCCACCATATTAACCTTTTTATTACATATAATTATTTTATACACATTGCATGTTTGTGCTCATTCAGAGTTGATGCTCAGTCTATTAAAGAAGGTTTTAAGCTTTGTGAAGCGCTGTGTCTTCACAATCTATTGTGTAGGTGACTTGGAGCACAGAAGGATAAACAGCGTACACGCTTACAAACACATATAATCCTGTCAGGCCAAAGGCCCCAAATTCATTTAGCTTCTAACTGCATTTCAGTTTGCTTGGTAACAGATGACAGAAGACCAGTCAAGAAAGGACAAGCCCTCTAGACCATCTAGGCTTTAAATTTATTGCCATGTATGGAAGGTGTTATAGGAAGAGGAACTTCGGTGTCTGTTTTAGCCATCTAACATGTACCATTTACTGTAATCAATGTATTTGATCTGTAATCGACGTGAGAAGGGGCGTTAACCCCGATGTTATAAAAGCATTTTCAAGTGCATTCTTAGGAGGAGACGTGTGCTGATGTGATGCTGCAGACTTCTTCTCCTGTGTTCATTCAAACTCATTGTTTGATTGCATCTTCTGGGCCTCTGTTGGTTTGTTTCATTGCTCAACATTTATTGAGTTGGGGACAGTGGGCTGCTGTAAAAAGCTAAATTACCGATATAAACAAACGCAGTAGCAGGAACTAAACGAGCACCCAGCTGAGAATAAAGGACATGCTCATCCACCTGTACCCCCCTCTTTCTGTTTTTCTGTTTTCTGCCTCCGTCCGTGCAGGAGCAGCACAGAGGAGCCCTTGTTTGATCGTCCCCGGACACTGCCCCAATTTCTTTCTCTCTCTCTCTCTAACTTTGGTTTCATAGCAACACTGCTCCCGTGACGGGCAGCCTTGACTTCTTGCCCTCCTGCTCCTGAAACAAAGACAAGAAGTTATGGAGGGCAGGAGAGAAGCGGGGGAGAGAGTTAAGAGACAGGGCAATTGTATGGGGGTTGAAGGACACGGAGGACCGAGGGAGGGTATAATGGGAAGGTGTCTGAGATGGAGGCTCTGAGGCGAGACCTCTTCTTCCATTGTGTTCACCCGAGTCCCATAAAAGAGAGCAAGAGTTATGACACTGTGGGCAGTGCCAGGGACTGTGTCTCTCTCTGTGTGTCTAAACTTCTGAATGACTCGGCATCTTAGGCTTTTCCTTCTTTCTTTTTTTTAAATTACCAATAACCCCCCCGAAACATCTCAGCACAGAAACTGAGTAAGAAAAATGTCAAACATGCTCTTCCACCGGCTCTGTACGTGTGTCTACATGCTGTTTTAAATGAAACTTGAGATCCGGTTACACTTTATTTGTTGAATGACAATGCTAACTAATGAGTTGCAGGTGTAACGCTTTGTTATACTCGTATTTACACCACACACAGAGAGAGCACAGTTTTCAGTAACATAAAGGTAACGGAGGCCTCGAGGTCTTCTGCAGGAAAGCTGTTTACGTGCCTTTCAGTGAAACGTGTTGGCCTCCCACTCCCTGTACAGCTCGGCGTTAGAAGAATGGGGATTGTTATGTCGTAAACTGCGGCCTTGCAAATCTCTGTGTAGCAGAAAAATGTTTAGCTGGATACTGAGATGTGAAATATTCAAATTGTGGACATCGTGAGGCTAGAGACACTTCCACAGCCTGTAAAGAGGCAGAAAGGAAAGTATTGTTGTTTGGATGCTCTCCCTGTCCTGGTACTGACGTCTCCGTACTGATTCTGACTCGGCTGCTTCACAGACCTCATAACTGCGGCTATTCCTCTCATTTTTTTCTCTGTGTGTCTTTTTCTATGTGATCTGTCCAAGACGTGATTTTCTCAGCCAAACAGGAGAAAACTGGATAAACAAAGCTTAGTTGTGCCATCATAAAACGCACTCCCTTGTAAATGGTAAAACATTTACACTGTCCTCGTTTGCTAGTCACACCTAGTTTTCCCGTATCTGCTCATGTAGCGTTGCTCATATCAGTTCAGCTGAAACGCAGCTCAGGACGGCTCCTCCCGCCTGTGCGCCGTACATGTTGATCTCTCGGTTGCTGACGGACTTTTTGTGTGTTTCTCTTTACACTTTCAGACGTCTTTGAGCGATGTTTGACAAACAGCATTACGAGAGTCCGCCGGTCTACAGTCCCCCTTTCACCCCTCCACCCAACAATGGCTTTGGGCCTGCGGCGAGCTTCCATGGCCCTCAGAGCGACTACAACGTGTACCCACCTCCACCAGGATCCTACTACATGGAGGACAAGCCGCAGCACTTCTACAAATGGCTGTCACCTCCTGGGATCGTCAAAGCCATGATGGTCACAGTCATAGTGCTGTGTTTGGCGATATTCGCCTGTGTGGCTTCCACGCTCATGTGGGATATCCAGTACGGGTACGGCTCGGGAATGGGTTACTACGGTTCTGGGATGGGCTACGGCAGCGGCTACATTGGAGGCAGCTACGGCTCGGGCTACGGTGGTTACGGCGGATACGGAAACTACTACGGCTCCGGCTCCTACATTTCTCCTTACTCGGCCAAAGCTGCTATGATTGCCATGGCAGCCATTAACTTCGTAGGAGCACTGGCCTTCTTCATTGCCAGCTTCTCTAAAACCAACGCAGTCCGCAGCAGAAAGTACTTCCTGGCTGTCTTGATATCCAGCGTTTTGATGGCTGCCCTGCAGGTAAAACTGCTTTTAATTTCCCATGTGCTCTTTTTTTATTAACACACACAGAGAGGAGTGCAAGTACTTTGGTGAATGATCTTCTGAAAGCATAATATTCATGTGAAAATTATGTTTCTCAACACTTTATTTGTCTCCTCAGTGTTTGCCAGGTTGTGCTATCATAACACTGTAAAATATGGGAGTGGCAAATAATCAGTAAAGCAAAGAAGTCTCGACAAATTCAAACTAGACAAGGTACAAAACTAAATAAAAACACCTTTGCTGGACAGTTTTAAAGCTGTAAATATATTTTTACTAATTTTCTGGAGATAATAGAAGAGAACCTTCATCTGATGGAGCCAACTCTGACTCTGTGCTTCTGCATCACTGAGGAGACTGAAACACAGGAGCCCTGTACTTTAAATAAGTCAATTATTTACAAAAGCTAGCATAACACGGTGAATAATGTACCTGAGCACTCAAAGTGCTTTACACAGCATGCCTCATTCACACAGGTGCTTTCTGTGTAGCGTTCACACACATTTACACTCCGATGGATGCAGAGAGCAACTTGAGGTCAGTATCAAGGATATTTGGCATGCAGACTGCAGCAGCCAGGGATCAAACCACCAACCTTCCAGTTATTCGATGACCCGATCTGCCTCCTGAGCTACAGCCACCCCAACGTGACCCGAGCTCCCTCATAAACCTCCCATTTAGGACAAAACCTTTTGTAGTCGTTCTCATCAGCTGTTTGACAAAAATCCCCAACTCCCCTGCCGAAAGAGCTCAACTTTATCATCATGCAGCTAAAATAATTTTAGCTCAAGACATATACTTAAACTGTTGTTGCACAGACAGTAAAGCTTAAAGGGAAATTAATTTACAGTCATCACTGAATCTCTCTCACACACACACACACACACACACACACACACACACACACACACACACACACACACACACACCATGTTTTCATATCTTTGTGGGGACATGTCATTAACACAATGCTTTCCCCTGACCCTGACCCTGACCCTGAGCCTGACCCTGAGCCTGAGCCTAACCTAACTGTAACCCTGACTCGAAAACCACATTTTGAGCCTCAAAAATGTCTTCAGACTCGTGGGGATTTTGGTCCCCACAAAAATATGAATAGAGGGAAACACAAACAGATTGTTTAGCTTCTGAGTTTAAGTTTGTAATATTGGGCCTGTAGACGGTGTCGTTGTCCACTGCAAACAGCTGATAGTCGTTGTGGTACCGAGCTCAGTGATGTAATGATATAATAAGTCACATGCACAGATACGTACATGGACAGCAAGCATGTCTGTGAGAGCTCTGCTCTTTCAGGTTAATTCAGGTGGATAGTAAACTGGAACTCCATTAGGATAATAAAGTGTATTTTTAACATAATCATATCATCATCAGTATTTTCCTGCAAGCTTCCCATCTCACACCTACGCCGACAGTCAAAACTGGGAACGCCTTTCTTTGTTATGAATAGTATTTAAATTTGGATGTTTTCTAAAACCCGAAATACCAGAAACATAATTTGAAGCCGAATACTTCTACTCTTCGCTCTGTTGGACCGCTGCATACAGATGTTAATCCAGCACACCATTACGTTTATTGAGCTCAGTGTACAGAGCACGACTCTGGAGCCAGTGTGAAAAGAGAGAGTCTGACTTTCTGTGCTGACCTGGAAGCTTTCACTGTGATGATTCATTCATTTACTGTTAACATAAATGTTTGTTTTTTAAAAATGATTCCACTTGATTTGACTATTAAATACATACTTATGAAAGCCAGAGAGCCAGTGAACATTTGTTAGTCCAACGTGGAAGGTGTCTGTCTCCTCCTTGTACTGTGGCCTTTGGACTCACAATGTGTTCTCCACACATGTGATAAGATTGCTGCTGACTGTTTGCCATCATGTAATCTGATGCTGCTGCCTCTGAAACGCCTCTTTCACTAATCAGCCCTCAGATGTCACATGTGTCTTTACTCTTACACTAAATATGTCGGTGCACTGTTTCTGTGTCTTTCAGGGCATCATAAACATCGTCTACATCGTGGGGGTAAACCCCATGGCCCAGAGCTCCTCCAGTATGATGTACAATCCAATGCTCATGATGTGCCAGAATCTTTACCAGACCAGTTACTCGCAGATGGGAGGAGTGGGAGGCTTCCCCATGTACAACCAGTACCTGTACCATTACTGCTTTGTGGACCCACAGGAGGTCTGTAGCTATATTAAATGAAGGATTTGTTTCCAGGATTATTTAATGATGACGCTGCCCGATGAACCTGTTTATTCTGAAATGGTAAAAAGTCTGCGAGAGGTTTTCTTGATTGATTTGTTTTTTGATTATTTCTGTGTTTATCAGCCGTTTATTAAAAGTGAAAATGGTAACGACTTCAGTTGTTTTCTGTTATCTGCTTGTTAAAACCTGTTCAAACTGTGGTGTAAGTGAGATTTCCTTCTCACATTAGTTCTGTGCAGCACTGTGACTCGTAATGTTGCCACACATTTGTACTTTTTGTACCGGGATAAACCAACTTTATCTCGGCGCTTATCTCTTTCGTGATGTACTCAGACTCATATTCTTGTCGTTACCAGGGAATTGCAATGGCATGTGGATTCCTGGTTGTCATCGCCTTGAGTGTTGCTGCTTTCTTCGCTCAGAGGACAAGAGGGAAGATCTGGCGCTATGGCAAACCGAATATTTACTGGGAAGAGCCTCTTGTTGGTGGGAAGGCCTCAGAGGGCAGAGATGTAGAGGACTGGGTAAGAGACAACAGGATGGCGGACACAGTTTAATAAGGTTTAAATGGAGGATTTAAAAAACTAAATCACATTTCCTTCCTGCATTCCTGCATTTCCTTTGCCCCAAACTAGCCTAGAGTCTATGCATGCAGAGCTTGGAGTCAAGTGAGCAGGATCACGCAGAGTTTAAATCCAGCCTCAGGTGGAGCACAGTAATCACGACAGATTTGATAAGATGATGAAATGCTCAACCACAGCGGGGTTTGTTTTGTGTCTTTTGCATAAACGATTAAGCCGACTTGCTTTACCTCTCTGTCACAAATAATGTGATTTGTTGCTAAATGGCAGCGAAGTAGGTGAGCAGGCAGCTGCCAGTGAGGTAATCTTCTTGTGTAGATAGTCATCAGTGATAATGACAGGTAGGCGATTGTGGTGACCTGTAAATAGCCAAGCAGAGACTTGCACATACCCTATTTTAGTCTGTTGATTACCCCTGCTGTTTGTAACATATAACTTGCGTCGAGAGACAGTTGATTGGTGTTGATCGCCAGTTTACTTCTCTCATATGCTTTTATTGCCTGGCTTTATGAGTTCACAGTCCGAGAGGAGTTTCATGTGTGATGTTGTGAAAGGTTCAGCAGGGAAACAGTAACGCTAACGCTAACGTTTCCTCTGACCGAGTCACTTTGTTCAGGGTCAGGATGATAGCAATCGGTGATTGTTTGCAAATGGCCTACAACCTGGTTTCAGTCTGAATAATCATTAACCACCCGAGGAGATGGTAAGCAGGCAGGTGGTTTGCCTCTGTGTTTTTCTAAAAGTCAACAGCCTTTCAGTCATGTAGGACCAGGAACTGAAATGTGGGAGCGCTGTGTAAGAGATTTAATTATAGTTCGTAACCAGCCGTAACAGGATAGTCTGATGAATTAAGGATGCAGAGAAACGTGCACTTTTATCTAAGAAATGTTTTCAGTCACGTAATGTACTGCAGGTTTCCGGCACAGCACCTCATCACACTAATGGTCTTTATTTCCTGTTCCCATCTAGTGTTTGTTCAAACATCATCCACTCGAATGTCAGAAACGCAGATAAATATACAAACATGGCACATAGCAGATACGTGCCAGCTACAAAAGAAAGAAACCCAGATTAATTATGATTAAACAGGGCACAGTGGTTCACACTGTTGCCTCATAGCGAGAAGGTCCTGGGTTCAATTCCACCATCAGGCCTTTCTGTGTGGCGTTTGCATGTTCTCCGCTGCATCCTCCCTCTCGCCCTAAGACAGCCGACGCAGGCCGCACAACCAAAACTAAGACTGCTACATTCTCGCCTAATATCATTTGATTACACCGGTGTGTCGAAGGACGCTGGGAGTCACAGTGTAGCTCTTGCAAAGATACCTGAAGTTCCACCAAACAGACGTGTTGTACTGGTGAATGATATAGAGCCGTTTGTTGTTGAGAGAGCTCGTCCTTCCCGAGAGTGTAACATAGCACGCAGAGGTGTACAGGCAGGGCGGAGTGAATGAGAAGAGCCCACAGTGACTAGCACTGCTGCCTAATAATGGAGCACAGTGAAGTCATCAAGCTCGTTGCAGGAGCAGTAATGAAGTCTCTTCACTAGAACAAATTTCTCCGAGAAGTCAAAACACCAAAGTATATTTTTAGTCACAGAAGAGTTTGTACAGTCAGAAAGATGAATCTTAGAGGATTTAATGATCAGTGGGAGCAGATAATTATACGTTTACAACATATATGATCTGTAGTCTGTGCGTCAAACTTCCTGCATGAAGACTGCGCTCTACATGAAGCACATCGGCCAGCGTGTGCCAGTGGCTTTCTCCTGTCCTTACGTTCCTTATATTACTATCATTATGATGATCACAGCCAGTCACATTCACACTGCAGGCTTTTTTTATTACTTTGTTGACACACTACCTGCGTCGCTGCCACAGAATGAGTCATCGGCCTCGTTTGGCTCCTTTAAGCACCAGGCGAGTGACAGTCTAAGGCTGTGGTCGGTCTGAGATTGGACCCGTCTCTGTTGTTGAGCTCAGGGAGGCCTGGCTCGCTCTGATGACCTCACACACAAGCTGCATTCAGCTGGCCCGAGGTGGTGCGCTGCATTGTGTGTGCTGCATGAGGTCATCAGAGTCGGTTCCTGCAGGGCTGTCTGCAGCATCCTGAGCTGCTTCACAGTTAGAAAATGTTCTGTCAGGACATTAAGCAGCGTGAACTCAACATTATAATGAGAAAATATTGGTGAGTTGGAGAGCAAAGAATCGGTTACTCTTCCACATTTTCACCTCGTGTCTGAGTAGTTAAATCTCTGATTAGTCACTGCTCTAACAAGTTTCTGTAAAGACCATCATCTCTACTTAATTACCTCAAATAAAAGGTTTATAAAGTTATGCAAGCCGACCTTTCCCGGCTGACACAGACACATCTCCTGATTTTCTGCTTTTAAGCCTTAAGAGTCTCCATCAAGACTCTGTTTCTTTGTCTATGCCCCCTAATTCCTTCCTTTGTTGACATGCACTTATGCCTCATTTATACTGCTGCTCCATGGGTCAGCGCCTCCTCATCAACATCCAACATTGCCTGCGAGCCATTTTTTTAATCTTCCTGTCAATCTTTGCCTCCTGGCTTTGCTTCAGCAGGCCCAGCACTCTCAGACATTCTTACTGTGCTTGCGCTCACAGCCGCTGTGCTTCTCACTGAGAGGACATTGTTGAGATTCTTCCAACAGGATTCTCCTGCAGCTGCACGAAGCCCTTCTCGCCCCCACCCAAGCGCTCCACCCAGTGTGATTATTGTTTTTTAGGGGCAAGGCTGATGTTTAGCTCTCAGGAATTTAGCGATGTACCACCTAGAGAGCGGAAAACCTGGTCGATGTTATCACAGGAGTAGAGCTGTGTACGGTGGTTGGTTAGTAAACCCTCGGTGCGAGGTAGTAGAGATAGTAGAGCGCGTTTCAAGGCCTTTGTTCGCAGGTCTAATCATTGATACACTTAGTGGCTTAAACACTGACCGACCCTGAGGCCTTCACTGTGAGGAAAGCCGTCATGCTGTCACCTGACCTCACAGGAAGGACTTGGAAATACAGGGAAACGTTTCGACTCCTTTTGTTTAACGACAGACAGGAAGGGCAGATCCGTTCCAGGTGTCCGTGAAGACGTGAGAGAGTAGAAAGAAGTGAAGCATTGCTGTGTATGTCATTCACTGCTGTAGGTTTTAAGGATCAGAAACAGGCGTCAGTAAAACAAACAGTATTTTATTGCAGTCTGAAAGAATTGGTTTATTTTTGGTTAGGCTTAGTTTTGATTTATAATTCACCTCCTGTAGCTCTCCTTTGTTTTTGCTCTCCTGAGCTTTTCGTGCACTGCGAGCCGAGCTGCTCAGTGTGGAGTTGGATTGCAAAGTGCAATTTTATGCCTGACTGCTCACTCAGACTTAAAGTACTAATTACTAAACTTTTTCCTTCATCTCGTTCTCTGTGTCTTTAAAAGCCATCATTGAAGCCAACGCTTTCCTTTATCACTTTCTACTTTAGTATATTTCACTGCTTCAAAGCTTTTGCTAAGTAGAACTAGTAAATATTACGAATGGCACAAAACAAATTCCCAGTAGATGGTTTTGGTGCATCCGATGTGTCAGAGGAGAAACGAGGCCGTGTGCTGGTCTGGTCTTTGAGTGCGTCAGCTGTTTGTTTGCATCTGCTGAACCTGCTCTCTCTGCTTTTTCCGTCCTGCTGAAGGTGAACAATGTGGAGGAAAGCCGGAGTGTTCAGGATGCCCCGACCCTGCTGGTGTCAGAGAAGGGAGGCGGGCCGCTTAACGCCTCAGTTAACAGCGTCGTCTCCTACCCCCCACCCAAGGTGGAGAGCAGCTCCTACAATGACGATGCGTACGACAACAATGAGTAGGTGGTTCACTTTTCTTTGAATACTTATCTCAACACCGTGAGCTTGCAGATATTTGTCTGGCGTGTATAGTATATACTCTGTATTATTATTATTGTAGATTGTTATTCTTTTCACACAGTCCCAGAACCACAGAACTGTTTCGTGCTTCCTGATTTGTGTCACTTCAGTCAGCTGTGTGAGATCACTAATAAGAACACACACTTTACCCTGAGCTCAGGACTTATCATTGAACATATTTATTGTATCAGAGGAAGAGAAAAGAAATAGATTGTTACAAAATATCTTTGCCACAGATTCTTTGGCTCAATGATGCAGAATTAATCTGTTTATATTTTCCTCTTCACATACATATATATGTGTATATATATATGTATGTGCATGTGTATATATATGTATGTGTATATATATATGACTGTGCTGTTAACAGCACAAAATACACACACTTTACGCTGAGTCGATGTGGTTCAAAGTGCAGATTTTCCTCACAAGGCAAACAGAACCTGTGTTTGATAAGCAGCAGAGATGCAGTGTGCACAGTTGTTTTTTAGGAGCTTGTAATATCTGTGCCATTGGATTTGGATTCCTCCACAAATCCCCACAAACCCATAAAATTGAATGTGTCTCTCGTTCTCATTATTAAAGAGCTGTAGCTGCTTCCTGGTCACTGAGAGCCTCCATATGGCACAGAGTCAGATTGTAGATATGAGCAGCAATAATCATAAATGGGTTAGTAAAGGTCTACTTTTGCCTTCCTCCATATGGCGTCTGCCCGGGGCATTTAGGAGCACTCTTTTATTATTGTGATTATAATGTCGTTAGAGCTTTTTAATCTTTGGTTAAATATTTTTAAAATGTTCGACTACACCTTTCTGCACTGTGAAAACTAAAAAAGCTAAAGGAAGCTGAGGGAAAAGGAAACAGGGTGGCAGCACACGCGATCGTCTTTTTTGCAGTAACTCTGGGTCATATTGCACGATGAACAGTCTGCTTTTTTAAATCTTAGCCTCATAATGCAAAGTTCCCTCCCCAAATCTCTTTTACATGTAATTCCAGTCTAGCTGCATAATGTAAGAAAGTAGTATTGATCATTAAATCAGAGATCAACATGGAAAAACTCTGCTGACGTTATCGATTGGTTTTGTCAGTTTCGTGTGCTCCTATCTGCGGCGTCAAGCACGTTATGGTTTAAACGCTGCTGATCTTTTCCATGTGTGGGATGATGTTTGCCATTACTGTTTCCCAAACTGATGAAAAACACAAATGCAAAAATCTCCTTGGTGAAAAACAAAAAGCTCCGAGCTCTAAGCTCTTCTAAACTTATAATCATTACCCCCTCGGGGGGGTAAGCCCGTGAAAGAAGAAGCCGCGTTCTCATGTCTTTTTTCTGCAGGTACTCTGAACGGACAAACAGCCGACCATTGGTCACAGCACACCTCACTCAACAGAGCCATGATGTGGACATTTTCTTCCACAGCGGGGGGACCAGCTCGAGCCCCTCAGAAGAGACGGGCGGAGGCCGCAAACCCTCCGCAAACAGGGGCAAGAGGCGCAGACGTAACCCAGAACTGGACGAGTCTCAGTATGACACGGAGTACACCACGGGAGGAGAGACGGGCAATGAACTGGATGCAGAAGAATTGGAGAGGTGAGAAATAATCTTCCACTTTATCTGTGAGCTGCTCACTCACAGTCTGGATTAGAGAAGAAAATGTCATTAGGCAAAAAACTCAGGATGGGGATTGCAGCCGAATGCTGTCGTGCCCTCGGGACCTGACCTATATTCTCTGACACGACTTAATTCCTAAGCTCAGAAGACCATGCACAGTACCTTCATTTAGGGAAAGTGCAGGGAGAACATCTCTTGATTTGAAACATGTACGTTTAAAATGGTAAAGTTACAGACACTCAAAGGACAAGAGGCCACGGCGTTTCCCTCGCTCTGTCCAGGAGAGCAGTTAATCCTCTAAAGCATGCCGCCTCACATGAGCTGTACTCGGCCATAATTAGAGAAGTGGGACAAAGGTACAAGGTCCATTATAGAGACAGGAAATTTACACTGTGCATGGTTACATTTATTCACACTTTCAGTATCCCAGAGGGAGACATTTAAAGTTGAACTCGCCACAGCTGAACTTTCAGTGTTTCTGTGCTGAAGGAATATCAGTCATTCTTTTATGCTGGCTTTGATCACTTGGCCTGGACGCTGAGCAGCAGCTCACCTTTTGCATGAAAGAAAGGGCGTGAGCGCTTTACACCTTTAATGGCCTTAGGGCTGCCACAAACGATTATTTTGATAGTCAACTAGTCACCGATTATTTTTTGCGATTACTCGATTAATCAGATCATCATCCACTGGACATAAAATGTACAGCTTATTGCACCAGCAGCATCTGCTCTTATATAACTATCATTAGCTTACAGCTTTAAGTGTTTAAGGTCTGTGCTAACTAAAAATAAAGACAAGATGATAGTTTATTAAATTTTAATGAAATTTGCAGATTGTTTCGGTGAAGTTTAATAAACTCCTTGCTATCTAAAATATAACAGGACACCGGAGTAAATTCTCCAGCATCTCACACTTCTGATAATCAGCTGTCTGCTTGATGTTTATTCAGCTGTGTAAAAACTATAACTTTAATCTCAGACAAACCGATTTACTCAGGAACAAATAAAACACTGAAAAAAGCCAAACAATAACATTTTTAATTTATCTAAGTGACTCATATATCATGTTTAACCTGAGTAGTGAAAGACAGCGGTGGGTTTGAAAACGATTTGCCGGGAGTCCGGTGTTCTCACGGCTCTAGTGACCTAGCCCCCGGCTAACTATCGAGCTAGTGGGTAACAGACGTCTCCGAAAACGTCGGAGCGCTTTTGAAAATATGCGGTGTCTTGATAAACTGAGCAGATATTTGAGGTTTACACAGCTACATTCTCGCCTGAAAATATGTTAAACGTTTATTTTGTGACCCAGAAAGAATAATAAGAGTAATATTAAAACTAACTAGCTACCGCCATTGTTATAAACTGAGCTGGGCCGCGCTATGAATTCTGGGACACAGCTTCTTCTTCTTCGGGGTTTAACGGCAGCTGGTATCCTTGTACATGCAGTGCTGCCATCTTCTGTTTCAGTCCGTTATTACACTCTTAAATCCTGCTACTGATTCCTGCGTCTTTCAGGATCTTACAAAGCTTCAAACGATGCGTCGACTATTAAATCAGTCGTGGACGATTTTGATAGTCGACTAATCGTGGCAGCCCTAATTGGTCTCCTGATGCTGGCTCTGTTTCAGGATCCAGTTTAAAATGTCAGCACTTGTCTTAATGGTTTGGCGGCACCTTATTAAACTATCACGACACTGAGGTCTGTGAGCCAGCTGCTCTTGGATATTCCTAGATCCAGATTCAGTTCTAGTTGAGCTGGATTTTATTATAGAAAAAGCATTGTTTTACTTAGTTTTATTTAATGATTTTTAGCGTATATTTGCAGTTGATTTAGTGACTGTTATTATGGTGCATATGCTTATAAGCTGGTTGTTTTAAATGTGCTGTAGAAGTAAACGTTTACTTGACTGATGGAGTTGATAACTCTGCATTTTGATTGGTCGAGATTTATTTGCAATGCTGATGTTTGTCTTTCTTTCCTTTGCTGTCTCTCCATCACTCATTCCTCTGCACCACCTGCCTCCCTTCATTCTTTTCCTCCAGCATGTACCCAGAGATAACATCGGATGATCAGCGACACGATTATAAGAGAGAGTTTGACGCCGACCTTCGGGAGTACAAGCGGCTGTGTGCTGAGATGGACGACATTAACGACCAGTTGAATAAGCTCAGCCGGCAGCTGGACACGCTGGACGACACCTCAGCCAAATACCAGGTGAGATGAAACCTCTCCTCAGAAAGTCACGACACGGCTGAGCTGCACGAGCCTGGACACGGAAAGGACACTAAAGCAGGATCATAGAGAAGCTCCCTCTCAGTGGAACTCATTTCACATAATAAATCATCGAATTTCCCAGAGGAACCCACCCGAGGGATTAATAAAGTTCTATCTTATCTTAAATACGATCCTGGATCTGCAAAGACGACAAAACAAACATTTACATTTGTTCTATATTTGACGCATTTATTGTGTTTGTCACTTAAAAAACTGCGATGATAAAGTCCGCCTTGGTACCTACTCGGATCGACTCGCCAAAGTTTTCAGGGTTTTCCATCAGGTCATCGTACCTGCGATCCGAGCAGGTACTAAAATGTGATGTCGTCAGACTGCACGCCACTGATTGGCTGGTCAGTGGCGTTATTTGCAGAGTCACGAGTTGCGTTCCCCGAGCGTGACGAGGAGCCACACAGACTAACCCGGAGTTTATATCGTCGCCTCAACGTTCGTGACGCATACTAATTACGCAGTCGGATGCGTTGCTATAACAACGATCATGCACATTAGCTGGTTTTCAGTTGTAATGGAAAACCAGTCGATCCGAGTAGATACTAATGGAAAAGCGTCTATATTAAGCTCCGAGAGTCACACGCAGGAGCTTTTTCCATCATTGCTCGTTGGCTTTTAGAAGCTGATCGGTCCCCCGCTGTTATAAATATACTAACCTTTCTGAGAATTGTTACAGGGAGTTATGCTAATATCAGAGTTTTCCATTAACTGTCAGTTTTTGTACAGTTCATTTCTCGGATCACAACTCCAACCTGTCTGACTTTGTAGAGTCTCTCGACTTGGCCTTTATCGAGGGTGAAGAGTGACTCAGAGCCACTGTGTTAAAAAAGTCATTGCTTATTAAGCTCTCTGTGCATAAAAGACACAAAATGTGAGCTTTAATGTTTCCTTTGTGTATGACGATCACACCAAACCTTATAACCTCTGTGTTATTCCCCAGATTGTAGCTGAGGAATATAACCAGCTGAAGGACCTGAAGCAGGTGAGGAGACATATCAGGCATTTTTTATTAACTCACCTAAAACAAACATTATTTATTATTATTAAAGACCTTTGACCCAAACCTGTGTGGAGTTTCTGTTTTAACGGGCTTTTCTGTGCTGCGTCTGCAGACGTCCGACTACCAGGCTAAGAAGACAGAGTGCCGCCGGCTGAGACACAAACTGTTCCACATCAAACGCATGGTGAAGGACTATGACAAGAACCACTGAGCACCCACTCTCCCCACAGCACACGATACACTCCAACATGCCACAAAGACTCTGTGACCTGCTGAGACCAAAGTTAAAGGACACACTCACGCTCACACACACACGGGGAACACGCTGCAAGTTTAATGATCTACTGTAAACAAATAATCGCTGATTTTGGGAGAGAATGAGGGGAGGAGCCTCCGGCCTGTGTGGCCTCAGTGCTTGCAGGGTACGGCTACTCCTGAGGATCAAAGGCTGCGGTTGGAGAGAGGCGGTTTGAAGGTCACCTAATAATTAGTCGCCCGAGGTAACGCTTTGCTCGCTTTTCTGCGTTTGCTCTCCGATAGGCGACTTTTCTTTGTTTTTTCCTCCACAGATAAGAGTCGGTGATGTTGTAGGTGAGCAAACACGCAGCCTCTGTGTGGCCGACGAACATTAGCTGAGGGTTTCTCACGTCGGCGTTCGTAACGACCTTAAATGTGGCTGAACTTAACAGCTTTCTTTTACCATTTTTTTGCTTTTGTCGACACTGAGATTTTTATATTTTTTTACAGATGTTGTGACACCAAAACTGGCCAACAGGCTGTGTGTGGCAGTGTTGTATTGTGCGTTCTTTTAACGAGTCGTGCTCTTCGTATATATCAGAACAAATTTACAGTTGGTCTCTAAAACCTGGAGATTCATTCGTGCTTGTACATACTGTAGGCTCATAGTTGTGTGTTTAAACTATGCAAATTAGTCAAATTAACCACAGTGTCTGTATGTTTTCATCACACTCCTGAAAAACCCGCCTCGCTGTTTCTGTCGAAGCTGAACTCATTTGATTCTTTGCCAATGAAAACGAGCTTTAATCCTCAGCGTTTGTGAAAATCTACTGTACACCTTAAATTCATGTAGACTCGCTTGTGATTCGTCTTGCATTTGTATTTTTATGAAGAACATTGTTGTCATTTTAAAAACCATTTGCGAGCCATTTATTTTTGTAAGAATTTATTTTCTTTGACGCTATTATAAAAAGACCATTTTTGTAACTGTGTACCTCCATAAATGATGTTGTCTAAAAAGTATTGAATTTAGTGAATAATAAACATTTCTAATTCTCTATTTGCTCTGGAGTGCATGTGCAGCGAGTTGCCAGCAGGGGGAGCAGGAGCGCTGCTGATGCAGCAGTCAGTGAGACTAATGTGAGCTAATACTGCCCTCTGGTGGTGCGTTTCTGTACTTCCCTGCTTCAGGTTTTAGTCAGATTTTTATTTCTGTTTCAAACTTTTCTCCACTTCTCTGCCGCCTGCTGGAAATCAGCTTCTGGCCCAATTGATCCTAATCCGTTCCTATCATAAAGATTGGCTGTTGATCCATCA
Source organism: Aulonocara stuartgranti (assembly GCF_965226115.1). Taxonomy (NCBI): domain Eukaryota; kingdom Metazoa; phylum Chordata; class Actinopteri; order Cichliformes; family Cichlidae; genus Aulonocara; species Aulonocara stuartgranti. The sequence continues at coordinate 39,698,882 of NC_138953.1, forward strand.
ACAATCCTTCAGTTTCAATATTTTTACCTTGTGACACGGCGCTCCAGCATGCTGGAAATTGCTTAGGCTACGTTCACACTGCAGGTCTTAATGCTCAATTCTGATTTTTTGATCAAATCTGATTTTTTTTGTCTGCTCGTTCACACGATAAATAAAATGCGACAGCAAACGCGCTCTATTGTGAACGCTCAAAGCGCCCGCATGCAGAAAAGAAGACGTCACACACAACGCGCTCTGTTTAGACCCAGACCAAACAGTATTGTGTGACTGATGGCCCTTAATATAAAGACTTGTTTCGGACTTTACGTTTCCCAATTTTGCTTTAAGTTATAAAGTTATTGTGTTATCTACATTTGGCCTAATAATGATCCTTATTGCTGTTTTAGAGGAGCGCTGCTTCAAAGGATAGCTGCAGATTTCTGTCAGAATCTGCAGGTTATACAAAACAAGGAAAATGTTCATGTTTCTCCAACGTTTTCTTCCCAACAGTTTCACTGACATCTACACGGGATGGCCAGGCAGCGTTCGCGATGTCGGGCGCTGATAATCAGCGTCTGTCTTGTGTCGGTGATGTAAAAGACGGATTTAATGCGACATGACCATCAAACAGCAGCCGCTTTCTAAAACATCAGATATGTATCGGCTTCAGGACCACATACGAAAGTGACCCAGGTCGGATTTGAAAATATCGGATTTGTGCCGTTCACGTTGTCACACCATGATCGGATAGATGGTCGCACAGGGTCAGAAAAGTCGGATTTGATGCGCTTTCACCTGCAGTGTGAACGTAGCCTTAGACTGTCACCGTTCTAAAGGAGGATGTTTTTAGTCCCTAATAAGCAACTGGCTTGGAGGACTGATAAGACTGGAATAGATCACTTATCACTCGGGCTTTGGCCCACGAGCTGATAAATACCGACTCTTGTCCTGTGACTCTGCACACGATCGCAGGAAGATGTAAGACTGAAGCGACAACGGACACAAAGTCTGGTCACGGCTGCACGTTGTAACTTTTGTCACCAGAGCAACTATGTACTCGTCACCAACACTACTAAGGTTTGTGTTGCCACTTCCACTCACATAATTCTGTTTGTGTAGCAGTCAAGTGTGAAACGAGTTAGTCTAAGGGGCTCTTATGAGGTCACCGACACAACCTCTTCGGCTGCATTAGCCCATGCAAATCTGCACATACTCTGCCGCATTCAGGCTGCAGGTATCAGTTATTTCCATCACACATCTGTCTTCAGCAGTTCATTTAAACCTGTCATGAGCAGCTGAATGAGTTTTATTGCTTCCAACAACCAGTCATGACGCACTCGCGACCCACGTCTGACCAGAATCGACTTTTGACCTTTTTGACTGTATTGTTTCACCTTTCTACACGTTGGTGTGAAATGTGGTCCTAATTAGTGCACAAACCAGAGACCGAATGAGGAGTCGCCAAGAATGAGGGACGATCTCATCACTTAGTCCACGTTTGTGCCAAATTTTGAGAAATTCTCATGTTTTCTGAGAGAAACCCCACCTCCTCCACCTCCTCCACCCCTGCATGTAAACGTGCCTGATACACTAGTTCCCGGTGGTCTCTTCAAACATGTTACACATGAAGTTATTCGTCACGTCTGAAAGAAAATGCACCACTCAAAATAACGTATATGTTTATTTCCAATGCAAAAATAACGCGCGGGCGTCTTTTGCATGTTTCAGTTTTGCCGCAGTCACACAAAGATGATTCTTTTAAACGTAAAGCTACACAATCAAATCACTGGAGTTCACATCAAAGCGGAGAAGTCGTCTGACAGCGCGAGGGCTCGTGGCCTCGCTCGCCTTCTTTTAAACGACATAACTGGAAATATAAAAAGAACAGAAATGATCACCTGCTCGTCGTCTTACTTCAGTCAGTTTGGCAAAACAAACATCACAATTCATCGCAATGAGCTGCAGGTCGTCGCGCTAACACACCAATGACAAAGTTCCTCTCACGTCAGAGCGGCGCTCACAATCATCTCGAAGAGGCCGCTGACACAAAATAACAACTCAAACCACACCTAGCCTCACAAAAGCACAGGACACAGAATAATCAGCAAAGCGGGCGTCACCTGATTCAGTGTAGCTTCCACTAAATGATCTCAAACGATTCAAGTCCTCTCACATGACATTTAACATTTTAATCTCTATTTCTGGCTAAGACCTGCCCGCTGGGTCTTGCTGTTTGCTTACAGTGATAGCAGTGCCTTGATCCCTTTGTAAATATCTTTAACACACATAGTTCTCTATACAATCTCCATCTGTCAGCGACGTATAAAACATGAGGTAATGATGTCCGACTGGGATGCGACCGTCCCGAGGAGCCCGGCTGTGTTTAAGTACATTCGCTTGATTTCTAACGGCAGCTTCTGCAGCGCTGTGTAACGTGCTAAAAAGAAACAGTTCAAATGGTCGAGGAGGTCGGCGCCGCTCTCAGAGTATAGACGAGAAAAGAAGATCGTTGTAACCTTCCAGCACCTCGTGAAGGGGCTAAAAAAGCTTTTTGTGCTGTCTGCTGGATTTGGTACCGTTGCACAGAGCGAGCTGAAGCTGGCACAGCTTCATGTTTCTCATACAGTCCTGAGTGATTTACAAAACGGCGTACAAAACAGGTGTCGTATATACATCTGCAGCCTCCTCTGTGGTGAAGCGCTGCATGAGGCGACGCGTCGCCGTCTTCACAAATGCTTCGTCTGGCAGCAAAGTCTCTTACTTCAGCACAAAGCGTCGCACAGCTTGCGTGCGACCTGCACGCCGCGTCCCGGCCACGGCAGCGTACAGCAAGTGGCGCTGCTATGGCTTCGTTCAGAGCGCACTCTGGTTTCAAGTCACACTGGGGGCGATGGGGGAGGAGGTAGTGCCGGCACGTGGCCTCGCGGTAAGGAGTTTTACCGAAAGCCGAGTTCATCCGGAATGAGGGCGAGAGAGGTCTGCTGCAAACGTTAGAGACGATCAAACTTTCTTTCCCTGAAAGCAGCTTTGGTGTCATATCGGGCAAACTTTGCAGAGCTAACGAGAGGAAAAAGTGACCTCCGCAGCTCTGAGTCATCTCAGTGTGATCTCACTCCGGCGCTGGCTTTACTGTCCCGGTGCGTAGGGCCAGCTGATGGAGCTCCCCGATAGCTGCATGTCTCGGATCAGCGTCTCGATCGGCGTCTTGCCCACCAGCCGCATGAAGAAGAGCTGGGAGATGAGGTTAGCCGGCACGGCGCGCAGCGCAGGGAGGCGCAGCAGCAGGCGGCCGAAGCGCTGAGGCTGGTTGGGGTACTGCAACCTCTCGTACTCCGTCAGGGCGACCTGAGCCTTTTCCTGCAGGGACTCCACGTGAGCCGGGTCTGTCAGACCACAAGCGTCTAAAGGCAGAAAAACAGAGGCTGTGTCATCACCTGATGACCAGTGCAAAAGGTTTTTCTTGCTTTTTGTCTGAAAGTGTGTGCACCAACTTTAAAAATAGACATTTCTGCTGCAGATTGTGAAAAATGATAACATTCACTTCTGTGTTACTTGTTTACATTTTCCAAAGCTTCCGACTGGGCCAGATTGGAATCTTTTGGTGGGCCGATCGTGGTCCCTGGACCTTATGTTTGGCACCCCTGTTTTAAACTCAGAGATCTGAACTTTATTTTGGCCCGTTTGACATTTGTTTGTGTTTATTTATAATTCTTACACTTTACTACTGAGTAACAGGATGTCTGTGGTTTGGGCTACTTGATGATGTCAGAGGTCAAAGAGGCCAAATCAAAGCGCCTCCCTGAGACAGCGGTGATTTTATTTCTGAGAAACGTGTGTGATGCCTCCGACAGCTTTGTTTTGGTTCTCTGTGACCAAACCGTGGGCTCAGTTTACAGTAAAGAGATCGCGCCGCAGTGAGTTACTCACATAACCTCGAAAGAAGAAGATCAGACTTACCAGGAGAAAACAGCGCGATGGCTTTGAGGCAGCTGTACTCGGCCGAGTCCACCTGAAGCCTGTTCAGCTTTTCCACCTGGTCCTGGAAAACCCTGACCTGATCCATGAAGGACACGACGCGCTCGGCGGACATGGGAGACGAGTGAAAGCCGGCTGCCGCCAGCAGAGGAGCCATGTGCAACGGGAGAGCCGACTGAGCTGCGTTAAGGATGAACAGCTCGCTCCAGCTCAGTCTCAGCAGCGCCACCTATGGAGCGAAAGGGTCACTTTGAGCCACGAGTGTCTGTTGTTCAGTTTGGCGACTGCAAGTCACCGCGCTTTAGACCTGACCTGCTCTGAAACCGGGAGCTCCGGGAAGTACGGGATGTTTCTGGCCCACTCGATGGTGCTGAAGAGGAGACGGGCTGCCAGCTCGCAGATGCTGTCGATGCCCATGACGGAGGCGCCGCTCGCAGATGCCTGCATCTGTGCCTGGCCGTACGGCGCCCCATAGCGGCTCGGGGGATACGGCTCGGCCCGGAGGAGCTGGGAGATGAGCTCGGACACCGGCTGGCCGTTGAAGTAGTCCGCCCCAATGTGACCTGGACCCACACCCGCGATCCCACCCGCCAGGGAGTTGGGACTGATACCTGAGTGCGATGGAGGGATGCGACCCCGCTGGACGGCTGCAGAGAGAGAAAACCGCTGAAAACCACTCGCTTCAGTCCAGAGAGCGAGTAAATGAATGACACGCTGCATGTATGCAACCTTTATGTTCTTGCCCATAAAGACGCCTCGGTACAGGTCAATAAAAATGTGCTTTGATGACGGTTTGAACAGTTTACAGATGTTTCCGAGGGCAGGCGCAGAACACCAGCTTCTGAGAAAAACCCCACCCTGAACTTCTAGCAGCTGAAACATGACACAAACCAGTTCACAGAAGAGCTTCGAGGGGTCGAGAGTTTACGGAGTATACTTTTATTAAATCAGGTGTTTTGGCTCGACATTGTCCACGAGTAGAACATGACTAACATAATTAGCTCGGTCCAAAAATCTGTTCTAGTGAAATCTGAAACTCCCGTGGGTCAGGTGGTGCAGCGGGTTATTCAAGACTCCTCCTGTCTGCATGCCAAAATATTGTTTGCCATGATACTCAACCCGCTGTTGCACCTGATTCATCCACTGGAGTGTGTGCAAATGTTAGGAAGCCCTTAGCTATAGCTCGGGAGAATCAAAGATAAGGCCCGGGGCCCAGAATCGGCCCAGCAAAGGCTCCAAATTTGGCCCACTGGACAGATTTAGGAAGGTGAAGCAGGGCAGCAACGTCCCCACAGTCATGCATACGACACCAGAGTTTCTTTCTACTTTATCTCCTACAGAATCTGTTTAAAGCAGATCCACAGTGAGAGAAAAAGCACATTTTCTGTGAACGAGCACAAAGTTTCAGTTTTACTGTTTTGCAGTTTGAGCAACGAGCTACCAGAAGTCCTTCAAAGAGTCACACTGACAGATTTCTTTAATTCGCACAGCAGCTTCTCTTTATTATGTAGAAAAACTAATGTTGCACTTCTCCTAAAATATCTCAGGGATTAAATGTGTAGTTTAATCTTAAAGAAGTTTAAAGGCGGCTGTATGTGGCCGACGATGTAAAATGAGTTTGCTGTCCTCGGTGCAGATGAGACTTCTGAGACTGGATAACACAGACTAGCAGCAGAAAGGGCTTTAAATGCTCAGGTGAGTAGAAAGGTGCGATACAACTACACTGCTTTAAAAGGACCATTACAACAATGATCACCTTTTGGTCCTTAGTCTCAGTCACATGGACGTTACGCTCTCTCAGCTCAGGATTAAATGTTTGCTGGGTATATATTTGCTCACCTGGAGGTCACCTCTTACCTATACGTGAAACATTGACTTCTCAGGTGCAGGGAGATTAGCTCTTTACGAGTTATCCATCAGGTCAGTGTCAGACAAAGGCCATCGTTTGCTGTGCTGCTTCTCAGTAAGTGACCTCTGCACTTGTTTGGTTTATTAAGTTGCAAATGAAAACAGAGTGAACCTGTTACAACAGCTCAGTTTCTTTGCAGGTGTTTAAAAACAAACAGAAAAAGTCATCATTAGATAAAAAGTTAGTTATGCTGTCGATCTGTAGGCAGCAGATTAGATTCATCCTCACCGCGGCCGCACCGAGCACCGTTGGTGTTTACTTTGGACCCGTCGTGACCTCTTAATAAACGCTCCCACGCACAGTGTGTGTGACTGCAGCGATCGCCCGTTTGTCAGCACATAACTGCTAAATACAGATTCGCACCGGCACAGGATGAAAGAGCCGGTGTCTGTGCGTCGCCGCCGCTCCGTAACAAGTAAATCAGTAGTGAGATGCTTTTGTAGCTTTTATACATCTGAAATCCTTCGCTCTGCGTGCACCAGATTTCCGTTTTAAATTACACCGAATCAAACGTAGCGCTGGTGTCAAAGTCTCGCTAAAGGCAACCTGAACGGCCGCTTCCCTCACTGGGTCAGAGGTGAGACGCACATTTCCAGGTAATGTGGAAACAGCGCAGCCTGCGTCACGGCCACGCTCGGCATGGTTCACTAATAACCGCAGGCCAAATGTAACCCCTGGCACGCTGCACCGTGCGCACTATGTATGGCACAGCGTCTGGTGTCCACTGACACAGACCGAAATACAAGTGGGGTAAGGTTACAGCCGAGCACAATTACAGCTGAGGTTTCTGTCAAGTCAACTCGACGCCAGCGAGTTGAGGGTGGAAACGCTGAAATGCTCGCACCCACCCAAGACAAAGGTAATGAACCGTTTTCAGCACATGAAGCAGAGTCGGGCTGTCAGTCGGTGGTTTTCCTCGTGTGACATTTAAGCATTGTTGCTTTCTGCTGTTTCCTGAAGCTCAGCTGCTGCATCTGAGTGAAAACAGGCTTCAGCTGACAGATAACTGGATACCTGGACAATGTCCCAGTAGGTGCTTCAGAGCTGTTAAGCAGCAGCAACCAGCATCCTCTCTCGGTGCGAATCAGAGTTCCCAGTTTAAATGTAGCTTTGTCATCATCAAGCCCAACAAAGGCGCCCGCGTGCCTCCACCTCAGTTATCTACAACACTAAAAGCAGCTTACATATTAATGCATCGGTAATAATAATGCAGCGGTAGTTTGCAAGTGGCAAAGCAAGTTGTTCACCTGCTAATGCTTTCAAACGTTTTCCACTCGCTGCTTATCCTGAAACCTGAATTCCTTGTTGCTGAAGGCAACAGAGCAACAAGTTGTAAACACGGCATTCGTGACCTTTCGAGCCGATACGACCGGCTCGTCTGTAAATATTTGTGAAATTTCAGCAGATAAGGAGCCGACGTGAGCATTTCTGAATAAGGGGTAATTATTACGTGGCTCCCCTCGCTGCGGCGCAGGAGTGTTTCGGTTTTTGTCGTAATCAGACTGTGGATGCAAACATGGTGATGGGTGCACCTTTCAGTGGGATCTTCCACCACGGCAGCAACTCCACCCGTTTATTATTATTAATGACCTTTAGCAGGAGTAGGTTTGACCTTTTGATACCTTCTTTGCGCATCCCGACCCGGAAGCACTTCTTCAGACGGCAGTACTGACACTGGTTCCTGTGGTGCTGGTCGATCTGGCACTCTCGGTTTGATCTGCACAAACAAAGTGCAACACAAACATTTAAAGATGAAAGCCGGAACTGAACTTAAACAAACTTCCTGTATGGGATTGAAATCTCCCTCCTTTCTCTCCCTCTGTCCCCACGGACACCCTCCCTCCCACCCAGAGTCATGATAAGTGAGCTGGAGTGGCTGAAAGCTATCGAGGCTCGTGACCTTTGTAAATCAGCAGCTCTACACGCCCTTGCGTTGCCTCTTGCAGCAGGTTGAGGTCTGCAAATATTTCACTGGGAGCTCTTTCAGCCCCAGATGTGACAAACCAACAACACAAAGGAAAAAAGGACGTGTTGCACTCAGAGGTCACACTGCAGGAGAAATAAGTTTACTGGGCGGCTGAGAGAGGTCTCAGTAACAGAACTGAGTTGCAACATAATGTTCCTGCGGTGAAGAATAATGGGAATGCTGACCTTCTGAAGCAATCCATCCTCACATGACTGACCTTCAGTGCTTTCATTTCTGTTTTTTTTTCTCTTTTTTTGGCTGTTTGTGAGGCTGGATCGCAAACTTCAGGAGTGAGAAATGGACTAATCTGCCTATCAGAAAGTCATACACTAATGTAATCAGATTACAGAGTGTGCACGGTGTCTTTAGAGATATAAGGGCATATATTGCTGCAGCTGTGCCCGTACACCTGCCTACAGGAGGAGTCACAGATTCTAACAAACACTCGGGTTTGTTTTTAACTGTATCAAAGTGGTTAAAAATATTCTCCACGTGCAAAGCAATGCGTGTTGTGTCCCTACCTGCAGGAGTAGCTGAGGTTTCTCCTGATGCTCCTCTTGAAGAAGCTCTTGCAGCCCTCGCAGGTGAACACGCCGTAGTGCTTCCCGCTGGACTTGTCCCCGCACACCACGCAGTCCACCACGCAGGCCTTGTCGTCGTCGCCGACGTCCACGTCGCTGCTCCCGGCCCGGGGCGACCCCTCCTCGTCCTCCCCCCTCCTCAGGTAAGCCTTTTCCCCGAGTCCGTTAGCGCCCCCGTTGGGATTACCCCATCCTCCGCTCACCATGGCCATATTCTCTGAGACGTGCAGCCCCGTGAGTGGATCATACACACAGACCTCCCGTCCCACCGCCTTCCAACGGGCTCTCAGAGTCTAAAGAGCCGAGTCCGCCTCCAACGGCAGCGATCCGAGGAGAGTCAAAGTGACGGGGGGAAATTCCGCCTCTTGACCTTTCTCGTCTTTGCCGTCCGGTCGAGCTGACCTGTGGGTCTTTCCACGTTCTGTCGTCCCTCTCTTCTTTAATCCCCGGCTCTCTCTGTCCTGTTTTCCGCCCTGACCTCTGATCACGCTGGCTTCCCGAGGTCCGACAAAACTTCAGACGCGCACACGCAAACACGGTGTGCGGTTCAGAGTTCAGGCAGTCGAAAAGGGTGCAGCCTCGCTCTTTTCACAGGAAACAATAAATTACACTTTGACTCCCTCCCTCTCACTTTCTTTCTCCGTCTTCGCCCTTTGAAAGAAAAACTCTCACCTATCCCTAAGCATAGTATGTGTCTGTGTGTGGGTGTGGGGGGGCAAACAGCCTCTGCTGCCCCTCTCTGTTCAGCGCACGACTTTCTCTGGGAAGGACGAGCAGGCGGGAGGCGAGTCGTACACAGCCCTCCTTCATGCAGGGTTAAACTGCCCTGCCCTCTGCTCTGACTTATAAACTCGTCCAACCAGTTCCTGTCGTGCTGAGGTTTTTATCTGTTCATCAGAGCCAGTTCTAGCCTAGACTCACTCTTGACGTGTCGAGGCTGATAGTGATGGAGAGCAGGAAAAGATTTGCCCCGAAAAATAACCCGAGGAGTTTGGGAAACTCTGGTGAATAGACTGCCTATTAATCTAAAAGTATATTTAAGGCTATCTGCACTCGAGTCCAGGCTTGATGTGAAAATAAGTAAAGAATTAGACGCCTTTCACTCTCAGGAGCAGCAAAGTTCACCTCCTGTTTCTGTCGTCCGGGCTGAAGTTGAGTTTCTCTCGTGATCCCTTTCAACTGTTTTAAAGTCAGCGGAGGATCAGATGTCACAGAAGGAAAAAAAAGCAACAACAAGCTGGAACAAAAGCAGAGTTTAGAAATCTCTTCAGCCGCAGCTGCCTCTCCTCTCAGAGCTTTACAAAGTGCTGCCTCTCTCTTCCTCCTCTTGTTTTGTCAGTACTTGTCCATCCAGCAGTAACAACCAGAGGCCAGAACTTCTCTCTGCATTCCCTGTCGGCGAGTCACGGTGTACTGTTGCACTCTTTGCTACTCTGCCTGTCCTTTTCCCCCCTCTCTGCCTTTCCTTCTTTCTGCCGGCCCCAGCAGGAATAAATTAGGCAAACAACAAGCGCAGGAAAAAACACGGTCACAGACCTTTCAGCGAAAGCCCAGCGCTGCTGCTGCTGCAGTGGAGAGCAGCCCGGAGATGGCCTCGTCTCTCTCTCTCTGAATCCCCGCTCTGTGTCTCTGCCTCGCTCCCTCCTTTAGGGAGAGTGAGCGTGTGTCTGTGTGCTGAGGGATTTGACACTGCTATTCAAGCCCTGCTGTTGCCATGGCGCTGCTCGCCTTATAAGGGCAGCGGAGTCAAAGAGCACAGAGTGGGCTGCAGCCACACACAAACACACACATGTACACAGAAAGAATGCCTGACTGGCTGCCGGTTTCTGCCCTGACCCCGGGCCCGCCTGGGAGCAAAGGGGTGGTAGGGGCGGCGGCGGCGGTGGTGGCGGTGGGGGGAGTTAACCTCTATGCTGAAAGAGAACGAAGATGAGGGGGGGGGGCTCAACGAGCACACGGCATTCACACTCGTGCGCTCCACTCCGCTCTAATCCCAAAGACTTCCTCCGACTTTGTTGACCCAATAATAACAGGGAGCGCCTGTTGTTGTTGAGCAACTTGTCAAAAGGTTATATGATACGCCGCCGGCTCCTTTTCACACCTGCTGCGCACACTCACAGGCCTGCGCGAGGCACGGCCGACAATCGGTGCCGCGACCTTTCTTTTCCACATCGAGACGGAGGATTTCGTTTATTTGGATGAGCAAGAGGAGGAAGATGATGTGATTTTATGCAGACATGGTGGTCAGGAAGATGATCAGTGCAGGGACAGGAAGTGATGTGGGAAATAAGGAAGTGGGGCCATGCAGTCAACAGTAAACACGTGTTTTAGTTGTCTAACCTTAATCTTAATGTTATTTGTCCTAAAGGGATTTGCTGGTCGCCCATCTCCAGATGCGAGTTGGTCTCCTGTACACACTCCAGTCTGGTCATGAACATAAATAATCTCTGCCTTCATTCATTTTTGCTTCGGTCATTTTAATTTAAACTCTTCCTCTCTGAAATAACTGGTCTCTAGTCGCCACACTGCTGCCGCTGTATAGCCAAAAGTATTCAGTCGACCATCCAAATCACTGGAATCAGGTGTTCCAGTCACTTCCATGACCACAGGTGTATGAAATCATTCACCTGGGCATGCAGACTGCTTCTACAAACATTTGAGAAAGAACGGGTCGCTCTCAGGAGCTCAGTGATAGGATGCCACCAATTTCCTCACTACTAAATATTCCACAGTCAGCTGTTAGCGGTATCATAACAAAGCAGAAACAACTGGGAATGACAGCAACTCAGCCACAAAGCGCTAGGATGTAAAGTCACAGAGCGGGTAGAGCGCATGCTGAGGCAGGCGGTGTGCCGAGGTCGCCAACTTTCTGCAGAGTCAGTCGCTACAGGCCTCCGAGCTTCATGTGGCCTTCAGATCAGCTCGAGAAGCGTGTTCAGAGAGCTTCGTGTGATGGGTTTACGTGGCCGAGCAGCAGCTTCCGAGCCTTACGTCACCAATCGCGATGAAAAGCACGCTGGACTCTAGAGCAGTACACACGTGTTCTCTGACGTAACAAATCACGATTCCCCAACTGACAATCCGATGGACAAGTTTGGCGGTTGCCAGGGGAACGGTAAGCGTCTGACTGCATTGTGCCAACTATAAAGTTTAGTGGTGTGGGGTCGGGCTCGGCTCCTTAGTTCCAGTGAAAGGAACCCTTCAGCTTCAGCCTACCATGATATTTTGAACAATTTGATGTTCCCAACTTTGTGGATCAGCTTGGGGACGGTCCTGTTCCAACATGACTGTGCACCAGGGCACCAACCAGGTCCGCAAAGACATGGATGAGCGAGCTTTTTGGTGTGGAAGAACTTGACTGGCCTGCACAGAGTCCTAATCTTAACCCAACAGAACATCTGGACCTGAACAGAACATCTGGAAGAACGGCCAAAACTTCCCATAAACTCGTGGAAAGCATTCCCACGAGAGCTGAAGCTGTTATAGCTGCAAAAGGTGGGTCAACATCGTATTAAACCCTGTGGATTAAGACTAGGACGTCACTCACAGTCACATGCGTGTGGAGGCAGATGAGCAAATACAGCGCACTTTTACCTCATTCTTAACCACAGCGCAGGTTACTGGCACAACTGGTCAGCACAGTTAAGGCCATCAGTTTAGTTTCACTGCAGTAAAAAAGCTCATTAAAACATTTTTTAATGATTCAGGTGACTTTCTGTTGGACCGCACCTCATTGCACGTGCACTGAATGAAACCCTGCAGAAATATTCACAACGACACTTTCCTTTACTTGGTGATAAGGCTCTTCAAACCTGACAGGTTTGAAGAGCAAAATAAATAAATAAAAATCAATGTCCTAACTACGATAACCCCGATGCTTATTTCCTTACACTTGAAAGCAGCAGGATGCACTACAGCTTATCTCTAACTCGTCCTCCAAGAAGTTTTGTTTATATATGACTAGTCAGTTTTCCAAACATTGTTTTCATGGAAATCATAACTGCTTCCTGCATTGCGAATGTTGGCCGTATGTCACAAGACTCTGACACCAGAAACCGGGGTACATCCTGAGTCAAGCGTGCAGTCGGAGCAGTGGAAGTTTACAGTTTTGGTAAGATGTTAATCAAGGTTACGTGACACTTTTAGTCATTCTTAAAGTGGACTTTCCCGTATGAAAACAAGTGCGCAAACTTCTAATGTTCACTTTTTCCTTGACATTGCGCAAACCCAACCACAAAAATGTTTTCGTAGATAACAAGAGCACGGTCATTTTAGATAATGCTGGATGATTGGTGCTTTAATTTGGCAGCTAAAAGTACGGCAACGTGTACTTAAGGCTTCTGTCTTACAGCTCTAAATCTAATTTGCCGCCTGACTCATCCATCCATCGTCTTGGCGGTGGGCAGGACTCCTGTGGAATTCCTGGCCTGCTTTCCCTGCCACACCGGCAGTATTGTCATGTGAGGGTCTCCGTGAAAAGGGGAGGACAGAATAAACAATCGGAGCCTCCAACCACAGTTTCCAATAACAGCCTCCAAATAGAGAGCGAGAGAGAGAAAAAGCAGTGAGGTATTCACTGTTGCTTCCAAGCAGGCACGGCTTAAAGAACCTCTATGTACCAAAAAGCGTTTGCTCATCACATGGTTTTACAGGAATTCCCCCTGAATGACAAAACACGCTGTCCCTGTGGTCTCTGAAAGAACACGTTGTCTCTGAAGATTTACCGAAGTCAAAAGAGTTAAAAGCTGATACAAAAAAATTGGCAGCAAAGATTTATTTGTTTTCCAGCTTTGTACATGTGAGCATTTGGTAACTTTAACCTACATCCAGCGCATGGATCAGCCTTTTGTCTGGTTAAGAGGTTATCAGGGTTTAAGCTGCTGGAAGTTGAATTAGTGCTTTCCTGTAAGCCTGAGCGTGTTTGTGTGTTAGCAGAGGTCAGACCTCCATTATATGGAGCTGATTGAGGAGCATGCTTAAAGCTCAGCTCCTAAATATATTAAATCTGTTTGTCATACACAGTGAACACTTTTCTAAGAAGTGTTTGTGCTTAATATTATATAAAATGTGATAAGTGACATGAACAAAGCCAACGTGAGAAAAAAGCAGATCATTAGATCAGTTAGATCTTGTAAATTAAGCCTTTATCAAATAAAGACTAAAGATAAAGTCGACTCGTTTGGGCAGCTCAGAGCTCGTGTGACCAAAAGAGCCCAAATCTTGCACTTTTGCTTATAAACACCTGACAGCTTTGGATGAAAACATTATTCTGTCCTGAAAGCATATAAAATATATATATTCACTAATTAAAGCAGAAAAATATTTGCCACTGACAAAAGTCACATGCTTTACATTAAACTGTGGTGCAACATTTATAAAGAGGAGGTCACGTCGTTGACCTTTCTCTCGTGCTGTGCTCAGACTGTGAGTTTAGCATAGCTCCCCATGCGCTGCAGCTGCATCTGTTTGGGTGCTGCAGCAGTTCGACAAGCACGGCCGAGTCTTTGAAAGTCGGAGGCAGCGCGCGCACATACCCTTGTGCATAAGTACCGTACATGTGCCTTACTTAACCAGAGGTTAGTGGATGTGTGCGTGTGTTTGTTCTTTGCTCTTTGACCTGCAGGTCAGGAATGCAGCTGCTCTCAGCGTGAAGTCGGCTGTGGCGCATTCTCAACGCTCTCTGGAGCCCAGAACGATCCGGGACCCACTTTTAGTACGCTCACCTGAACACCACATTACATGGCACACGAGCGTGCACCGACGATGGGTCCAATACCTCCATACCTCCTTGCAGCTGTTTCTTAGATGTACAGTGTACGTATTTTCCCCGCTCTCGTTCATATTATCAGTCTTACTCTGTTCTCCTAAACCTCATTTTTATTTCTTAATCCTTGTTGCACATTTATAGTTTTGTACCATCTGACAGAATAAGGCCCTCACCTGTGCCCTGTCAGCTATGTTGTTTATTTTGCACACTGTTAACTTGTCGGATCAACAAAGTATCTATCTGTAATAATATTTATGCTTTTCAGTTCAAATCAGTTTTATTTCTACAGCGCCAAATCACAACAAGTCGCCTCAAGGCGCTTTATATTGTAAGGTAGACCCTACAATAATACATACAGAGAAAACCCAACAGTCATATGACCCCCTATGAGCAGCACTTTGGCGACAGTGGGAAGGAAAAACTCCCTTTTAACAGGAAGAAACCTCCAGCAGAACCAGGCTCAGGGAGGGGCGGGGCCATCTGCTGTGAGAGAAGGAAGACAGGATGAAGACATGCTGTGGAAGAGAGACGGCGCTTGTACTGACATAAAATATGTTTTATTTTTTTAACATCTGTGTGAAATGATTCGTGTACGTATCAAAGGCTCGTGTGCTAACATGGCTAATGTTACCGGTGATAGTAAAAAGTCCAAAGGAGCACAAGTGAGCGAACATTTACGTGAGCGCCGTCTTTGAATATGTGAAATGCATTAAAAATAACCCACATGACAACCATCAAGCTGCTGACCAGGTCTGTTTAAGTCGTCAGGAAATTAAACGAAAGCGCACATTTTGGCCAATAAAAAGGACCCCTGCATACATGTGGTGCATCATATACTGTTTCCCAGTGAAACAGATGTGCATGCCAGTGTTATGTACATTCAGGATTAGCCAGCTGAACTCTAATCATGTGTTTAGCAAAGGTTCACATTTCTCCCATAACCTTCTTGGCTGAACACAATAGTCTCGTGTCAGAAAGCGTCAGATGACGTTCAAAGTACACCGAAATATTTCCCTGCCTGAACGTCACTGCCGCCCGAGTTCATTTTTAATACGTCGTGTTTAATAACATGAAAACCTTGAAACTAGGGGACGTTTCCACAGCTGCCTGCATGCAGTGCTTATCTTGTACACAGACTGAGGTTGACCCCAGCTTCAGACGGCTCAGGCTTACCTCTGTGAGCGTTGCTCTAATTATTAGTGTGGCAGCGTGTTAACAGCATTGGTTTCAGTGCACAGGAATTTGAAGGCAGGGGTTAAACTTTAACTCTGGAGTAACTCTGAGCGTGCACAGACACATGACTCTCTGCTCCTTCCTTATTAGCCCCAGTGCCCTTTGGCCCAGAGGCCTGAGAAACAAAAAAACACCGTCTCTCTCTCCCCTTCACAACACTCTGTACAACCTCAGGCCTTTGACCTCGAGGGAATGACGAGCAATTTAAAATAAACACAGCAGCACAACCTGCCAAAGAAAAACATCTGCTGCGGTGAATCCAGAGCAACACACGGTGTCTAATCAATATTGGCCCTACTGCCCGCCCGGGACCTGCTGGAAACGGTGGGAAACACACCAAACGAAACACACCAAATGGGAAGTGTGTTTCGTTGTCATTCAAATCAGCCATTTCGTCTTCGGTGCGAACGACGACCTATTGTTTGAAGAAGAGTCGATTGAGCTGTTTGCCACAGCAGCTTTTTCTTTGTCTACTGTAAAAGATAAGATACAATATTGAATGTAGCCGATGATAAAGACAAATAAGCCTCGGCTTTGGTCTGCTCTGTCCGCTTCAACCCCGACACCAAGAATTTCCCCCACAGTGTTATTAAGTACGATTCACATGTTTATGTCATTTTTAGATGCTCTAATTAATTCCTTCTATGTTATTTTAGCAATAAGAACAACAAATTCTTGCTTTCTTGTGCAGAGCTACATGGGAACATTGTTACCAATCACATGTTTGTGCACGTTAGAGGGAATGAATTCATGATTGCATCTCCTCAGTCTGAACATAAACAGAACAGGACACGATGATGAATCAGTGGGAGTCCACTCTGCTAAGCTTGCATTCGCCAAGAAACAGCTCAAGCAGATGCATTCACATAAATCACAGACATTTGTACCGATTTGTTTATATACGAAGGAAACAGTTGAGCTACACCCTGATAATTCGTCAGCTTCATGGAGAAGTTATGGCTCAGCGATGATGGCGCATTGGCAGTCTGTGGGTAGCTTTGGCCTGCTCGTCTACCTCCAGATGGTGGCAGTGTCAATAATACGTGGCACAAACTGTGTGTGAGCTACTCGGCCAGCCATGGAGAAGAGCACCTTTTTCTGGTGAACTCCATTGTCGCTCCCATCCCTGTCCACTTATCAACCAATCCACATCGAGCAATATGAAGTTGGGATCTTGGAGGACTTGGGAGCAGTGGTTGAAAATCTCTCTCTGAATTAAGCACTGGTTTTGGTGGTGGAAGTATTTTCAAACTTTGGGCAACCCCGAGCCAACTCTCGCTACATAGTAAAGTCCATAAATATCTGGAAATTTTTGTTGCCTTTTTTTGTATTTTTGCTCCTATACACCACCACAGTTTAAAATTCAACAAATAGCTGAAGTTCAGACTTTAATTCAAGGGGTAGATTGAAGTTTACATGTCATTCTCAGTATCCAAAGCTATCCAGATACAGCCACTCATAAACAATAAATGTGGGCTGATGCCTCGAAAAGTAGGAAAGCTGGATACCAACAGCACAACAGCAGTTCCTGACTTCACAACAAGACTGCAAACGCAGCGAAACTCAACTTTCTTTTGTGTCGTCTACAGAGGAAAATACCATTTCCTCTTTTCTGCATAGAGTTGTTTTCTGTAGCACAAAACTCAACAAAGAACTGCTTCCCAGCCTTTTATTAGTATGAAATTTGGTTGAATGTTAGGTGGTTAACATTTATTTTTTTATCACACAATGGAGCAGAAATGATCAAATCTGTATCACAGCCAACTTCCAAACACGAGATAGTAGCCCTTTCTTACAGTTTAACGTCTCTCCTGGGAGACGCTACGAGACCAGCAGTGATTTATGTTTGTGTAGGCTCTCGGGTTATGGTAGTCTTTAGAAAAAAAGGCAAAGAAGACGGCAAAACTTTAGGATTGTGAAGATGTTTTGTTTTTCATTCAAGAGCATCTTCAGTCCAAAAAACAACTGGCACAGAGTCCCAGGTAATAAACCCCCTTTGGTGGCAGTCCAGAGCGTTGTTAACGCACTATTGATCATGTTTTAGAGCTGAATAAGCATCTTGGATAAGAGGTAAGACGTCTTTGCAAACCTAAAAAAGTCCAGTTTTAGCCTCCAATCCTCCTCATATACATGTTGTTGTCACTGATGGTTTGAATTGTGGTTCTGCAGCCAATAAAAGTTTGTAATGAACAATTTGTCAGGTCAAAGGACGCTGATGTAAACTTTAAAACCCACTTTAAAACTGGTGAGATACCACAGCAAAAACTGGACTGTAGACGGACTGATGTCGTTGTCGTTTCCACATAGAGTTCGGATCAAACCGTCAAGGCCGTCCTCTTAAAAAGTCAGAAATACAGACCAGATTATTTCGAAGAAGGAAGTAAATACTAGTGTCTTTTGTTTTTTAAAGTATAGTTGTGACAGACTTCTCCACATACCTTTCATTTTTAATAAACACTTTTAAGCTATTTATATATTAACACCTCGGATTCTTACGATCATCTCCTTGGACAGGAGCCCAAGATGCTGACATCACAGACTTAGGAATGCTCCGGTCTAACGTTAAGCCAATTAGCGTATTAGGATAAATGGTGGATTTGAAAGTAAGAGGTTACAGGTCTGGGTCACCCTCCAAGCAATGTTTTGTTTTCTTCGATGTCTTGTTTCATTCGCACAGTAGAAAATAATTCCTGAACAAAAACTAAAAGGTCGTTTAGGCCACCTTGGAGACGCAAGCTGAACAGACTTGGTGGTAATGTTTGTACCACTGGCTTGTCAGGTTGACAAGCTGTCGACAAACAGCCCATTTAAAATATTGATAAAAGTTCTGAGCCGCAGAAACCCATGCCATTAATCTGCCGGTGCACAGTTTTTGTGCCGATTTTAATGACGGGAGGTTTGACATTCATAAAATCTCTAAGAGGGAAATTTCTCAAACTGACTTGTTGCAGTGGTTGCAACCTGTTACTGTACAGTACTTTAGAACGACCTATACTCTTACACGCTCACGGCAATCAGACTGAAAACACCTGAATTCAAAGATGAAGAAGAACAGGCCAAAAGTTTTGACCATGCAGCCTTTGAAGCTGTTTGCTTTTTACCATCAAAAATGTAATTAATCCTAAAGCTCGGCATTGAAAATAAACGGATCACCTTATCAATCGCCAACTTAAATCTCTTGAAAAACTCCATCCAATCTACTGCTCCCCGTGTGTGCAGTCTGATATCAAACAAACATGCCTCCAGGTCAACTAAGGTGCTTAGGATGACAGAAAAGTGAGCTAATCAGCTCACTAGAGAGGGGTCAAATGCTTTAACGGGATTAGATAAGATAAGATAAGATAAGATAACCTTTATTAGTCCCACACGTGGGAAATTTGTTTTGTCACAGCAGGAAGTGGACAGTGCAAAAGTTATGACGCAAAAATTAGAATACAATAAGAATAAATACAGTACACAACTGTACAGAATAGAATAAAATAAAATACTATATACAGTAGAATAAAATAGAATAAAAATATACAATAAGATAAAAATAGAATACGAATGCTATATACAACTGAGTAAAAATACAACGATGACAGAAAGGATTATTGCACTTAGTGTTATTGCACATGTGTGGATGTGTGTGTTTGTTCAGTTAAAGTCTTTATTATGGAGTCTGACAGCAGTGGGGAGGAAAGACCTGCGAAATCTCTCCGTCCCACACCGTGGGTGCCGCAGTCTCCCACTGAAGGAGCTGCTCAGTGCTGTCACAGTCTGCTGCATGGGGTGGGAGACGTTGTCCAACAGGGATGACAGCTTAGCCGCCGTTCTCCTGTCACTCACCACCTCCACTGGGTCCAGAGGGCATCCTAGAACAGAGCTGGCCCTTCGGATCACCCTGTTCAGTCTCTTCCTGTCCCCAGCAGAGATGCTGCCGCCCCAGCAGACCACACCATAAAAGATAGCAGAAGCCACCACAGAGTCATAGAAGGTCTTCAGGAGTGGGCCCTCCACTCCAAACGACCTGAGTCTCCACAGCAGGTACAGCCTGCTCTGCCTTTCCTGTAGAGGGCGTCTGAGTTATGAGTCCAGTCCAGTCTGTTGTTCAGATGAACACCAAGGTACCTGTAGCTGTCCACAGCCTCAATGTCCATACCCTGGATGTTCAGTGGTTGCAGTGGAGAATGCTTGTGCCTGCGGAAGTCTACCACCAGCTCCTTGGTTTTACTGGCGTTGATCTGGAGGTAGTTCAGCTGGCACCAGTCCACAAAGTCTTGAGTCAGTCCTCTGTACTCCTTGTCGTCCCCATCAGTAATGAGGCCGACTATTGCAGAGTCATCAGAGAACTTCTGCAGGAAGCACTGGGTGGAATTGTGGGAGAAGTCTGCAGTGTAGATGGTGAAGAGGAACGGAGCCAGAACCGTTCCCTGTGGGGCCCCCGTACTGCAGACGACCCTGTCCGACACACAGCCCTGAGTCCTCACATACTGTGGTCGGTCGGTGAGGTAGTCCAGGATCCAGGTAGTGAGGTGATGGTCCACTCCAGAGTTCACCAGCTTGTCCTTTAGAACCGAGGGAAGAATAGTGTTGAAGGCACTGGAGAAATCAAAGAACATGATTCTCACAGTGCTTCCAGCGGTCTCCAGGTGAGCGAGGGAACGATGTAGGAGGTGAATGACGGCATCATCCGCTCCAATGCCAGGCTGGTAGGCAAACTGAAGTGGGTCCAGTGATGAGCTTGTTAGGCGCCGAAGCTGAGCCAGGACCAACCGCTCCAGGGTCTTCATCAGGTGGGATGTCAGAGCCACCGGCCTGTAGCTGTTGAGGTCCTTGGGGCGTGAAGTCTTTGGCACTGGTACAACACAGGAGGTTTTCCAGAGCTGTGGGACTCTTCCCAACCTCAGGCTCAGGTTGAAGAGGTGCTCCATCACCCCACACAGTTGGTCCGCGCAGGACCTGACGACCCTCGAGCTGATGCCATCTGGGCCCGCTGCCTTCTTGCCATTAATCCTCCTCAGTTCCCTCCTAACCTGGGTGGTTGAGAGAGACAGGCTGGAGCCTTGTGTTGAGTGTGTATTGGATGCTGTTGTTGGGGGTGGGGAGGAGTGAGCAGGGTGAATAGAGGAGGTCGAGGCCCCACCCCTCGCCACCTTTCCCCTTTAATCACCTTAATAATGTAGTTTACCCCCCCCACACACACACACACACGTTGACGAGCCAATCGACCTCTTTAGCTCTTTGAAAGGTTTTTTCTGCCATTCTGACCTGTTGTGGTTGCACCTCTTCAAGTTGACTTTATTGTCAAAAACCATCACAGGAAGGTGCTCAGCTCCACTAAAGGTGTGCATTCAGTGTTAATGGAGTAAACCAAAGTGTGTGAAGTTTTCAATACTAGTTCAGAAGGGAGGCAAATATTATAACTAGGCTAAAGCTTTATGGTAAAGCAGAAGCAGATGACCGCAGGCTCTTCAGAGCTTGTTTTTAGGAGGAGACTAGCTCTGAGAGCCAGCGGAAAAATGCTAAAGACACACTGACATGTATGGATGTTGTCTGCTACAGGAAACTTCAACAAAAACTGCTGAAACAAAGAGATGAAAGGAGCAAGCAGTGGCTAAAGTCAGGAAGGATGTCGCGGCGGACGAGCATGAAAAGAGGAGGAAACAGGGAAAACATGAAGAAGAACCCCGAGAACGATGTCAGGCCAGTGCAGCAAGCCACTGACACCAAATTAAAGAAGGTTAATGCATTTAAGAAGACACCCTATCCTGGGTGGGGTGTCCTATTAGGAGGGGGCCCCAGGGCAGACCCAGGACACGCTAAAGAGATTATATCTGTCAGCTGGCCTGGGAACGCCTCAGTGTTCCCCCGGACAAACTGGAGGAGATGACCCTGAGAGGAAGGTCTGGGCTTCGCTGCTTAGGGTGTTGCCCCACGATCTGGCCCCGGATAAGTGGAAGAAAATGGAAGAATGGATGGACGCTAACTCAGCAAACTGAAGAAGTTCACTGATCCCATCAGCAAAAGCCCAGATGGGTCAAAGTCCAACATGGAGGAAAGAAAGGCTTCATAGAAAGTAAAATAACCATCAACCCAACAAGGATGCATGGTAAAATAATAAAGGCAGACTTGGATATCACTGAAGCTTCCTGACTGAAAAAATAGCTTATATAGCAAGTTCCCTCAGAAAGAAGACTGAGACAACGGTTCCAACCACAGAAGGGTCCTCCTACCCTCTGATCCAAGCAAAGTGTTCAGCAGAGTATTCGTGAATATAACAAGCAATGCTGTTAACCAACAGCTGAGGTCCAGACTCTGATAAGGTGCTGACCAGGGTTTTAATAGTTTTGCAATTTTCATTAGTTTTTATTTTTATTTAGTTTTGACTTCAGATTTTCAATTTTATATTAGTTTTAATTAGTTTTTACCAATTGTTTGCTAGTTTAGTTTAGTTTTTATTTTTTTGAAAATCCTTAGTTTCAGTTTAGTTTTGATTAGTTTCAGTTATAGTTTTAGTTGTGTTTGCAATAATTAAGTGTAACAAAATCCCAGTTTCATCATATCAGTCATGCTCTTCTGCTTATCCTCGGGTATGTTGCTATTCCAGCTACCATACCCTGCACCCTGCACAGGTCGCCTGTCTGTCGCAGGACTAACACGCAGAGACAGACAACTCACATTCCCACCTATGGGTTCTTTAAATAAATAAATAAATAAATAAATAAAGGCAGATGAACAACCATTGATACCAGGCAACTTTAAATTTTATATATTGGCCCCAATGAGACTATTAACTCTTGCAGCACCGGGTGTTCGTAATTTTGGTTCAAGTGATAAACTTTTTGAAGGCAATTGACTCACAGTTATGTAGATGTCCCCGTCCTGTTGTCTCGGGATGCATCACGCTGCCTTGTCTGGGGTTAGCGTCTGTTTCTGGGGATGAGGGTTGAGTGTGCTCCCTTCTCAAGGTAAGCTAGGTTAGCCTTCTGGTGTGAGCTTTTCAAGTGCACTTTAAGGTTTGTGGGATTTTTTCCCTTTAGAAATGTCCCTCATAATTTGTCTCTTTCCACTACAAGACACTTGCTTTATCCAAAACACAGTCATATTCAAAGTAATCCCAAATAGGACTCTGGCGCTTTCTCCCGACTTTTCCTGACATGATTCTGCGCGTGGACGCAGCAGCAACACAGACGACTCGACTAACGTGCTGCCACCTGCTGGCATGATGAGACACAGCAAGAAAAATCTGGAAACTAAACTTCATTTTCACCCTCGACTATTGTATGACACGCACACATCAATGAAACTAAACACATTTTTGCTATAAATTCAGTTAATTTTAGTTAGTTTTGTGAGCACACATTACAGTTTTAGTTAGTTTTCCTTTTTTTGTTTTTATTTTTATTTCCGTTAACGAAAATGTTTTTTAACTTCTAGTTTTCGTTATTTCGTTAGTTTTCGTTAACGATAATAACCTTGGTGCTGACATCACATCTGACTCAAATATTTGGACAATGACACATTTCCTTCCCTCTGTGCACAGTGGACTTTAAATCAAGTGCATACTTTCAGCTTTAATTCAGGGGATTTAAACCAAATTCATCTTTATACACAGTCAGCCATTGACTGACGAGCAGTTTGACTGTGAAGTGTGGTCTGTTCTCTGGTTATTACAGGGCAAGTTAAGATCTGTGGTTAATTCCAGGTGTTGAACTTCATTTGGTAGCTGTCCACAGGAACTCTCAATATGAAGTCCAAAGAGATGTAGATACAAGTGAGGGAGTGCATCAATAGAAAAAAAAATAAATAAATAAAACCTATCAGAAAGACTGAAAGCTCAGCAGAATGAGGGAACCGGCCAGCTAAGCAACACAGAAGGACCTGAAAGACCACAGAAGAAAACTAAGTGTGCTCTGACAGAATTACTTCCATGAGAAAGAAAAACTTCTAAATATCTACTCAAGTCAGAAACGCTTTGAGGAAGCGTTCAAGATACGCCGTCATAAACGTAAATACAACAACAAAGTGCAGCCCGGTGGTTAGACTCAGGAACAAGAACATGAGATTAGACTTTGGAGGAAAACATCTAAAAGAGTCGAAGGCAAAGCAAACAAACAAACTACGGACTCATGAAATCAAGATGGACTTGCACCCCACAGGAAGTGGAAAGACTCATGAACAGAAGCGTACCACACCATCTGTTAGACACGGTGGAGGTAATGTTATGGCATTGGCATTTGTGGCTGCCGGTGAAACCAGGTCATGTGACTGCTGATAGACGTTAAAGCAGCGGTCCCCAACCCCCGGGCCTCGGACCGGTACCGGTCGGTGAGTCGTTTGGTACCGGCCGCGAGAGTTGAGGCTCAGGTATGATATGTGTGGTTTTCAGGGTTTTTATCAGTTTTCAGCGTTATTTTGTTATCATTTTTATCGTTAACTCGGTTTTCCTGGGTCTTTTCACGTGTGTCATGAATAAATCTTCTTTTTTTCGGTACTGGTACTAGTTTTATTTTGTTGTATTTATCCGCGACACCTTAAAGGCCGGTCCATGAAAATATTGTCGGGCATAAACCGGTCCGTGGCGCAAAAAAGGTTGGGGACCGCTGTGTTAAAGGATGAACTGTGACGTGTACACGTCTGCACTCTCTGCTCAAACTCAGTCAAACGCCGAATGACCAGACAACGCTTTGCAGTGCAAACGCTTAATGACGCAACCCAAGAATTTGTGACGGCAAAGAAACAGGATATTATTTGATCCCCAGTCAGTCACTTGTTCATCCAGATATTCAGAACAATCGTTATATTTGAAATTCTGTTGGTTTTTGCTCTGAAACTGAAGGACTGTGTATTAAAATGAGTACTCCTAAACACTTAATACAATACCTGTGTTAAGCCTTGAGTTGCATAAAGATGAGGTTCTTTATTTAAATCACCCAAATAGTTGTGGACTGTCGTTGGGAGTGGGCCTGCTTTAGATTTAGGAGTCTAGGAAGTATGCACTTTGGTTTGAGCGTCCTTTCCTAATCTTTAACATCACCAAGCCTTTCACAGTACATCTATGGATTTCTCACAGCTTCATCATGCCTTCCAATATTCCCACATTAACCCATCAAATGAATCAACCATTTCAGCCATGTCAAGAAAGCTCTTTAGCAATGAATGAACACCCGTGTGCCTGGAGCATGGAAAATTGTCCCTTCCTGTGGAAAGCTGTGCTTCCCTGTTAGTTTAAGAGCATGTCTTTGAACTGCAGCGTCGATGCAAATTTAACTGAGGATTTTCATTGGATGCAATTTCCCAATTCTGTCTCTCAGCTGTTAAAGCATAAAATCTGATTTAAAAAATTTGCAGAAGTCCATAAAAGTGCCAAAACCCAGTTTGTCCATCAAATCACATTTCATCCTGATATCATTACTCAGATGAGTAACAGTTTGGACAAAATGAGTCCTTCAAGTTTTCAGTGCCGCTCTTACTTCACAGTTTCATTGACTTAAGATCGGAAAATGTTGCTTTGGCAAAAGCAAGATTTTCCAAAAGTTATTCCCTTATTTGCTTTTGATGCACTGTTCAACACATCAGTCCACACCCTAAAAGTTCAGCTGCGTCTGCATCTTCTGAAGGTTACAGTTTATGATTCACATCAGCTTGTTTCCATAACATTACATCTGTAAGCTGCAACGCTCAAACACCTTTTAACGAAAAATATTTGGTGGGTTTTCCATGTCTTTGTGGAAAATTGTACCCGCCGTTCAGTGGATCCGTTTAGATCACAAAGAATCTGTTTGTGACTGAAAGAGTGAATAAAAGTCATTAACAATCACATCACTGACTGGGAGGCAGTGATATCTGGGAAAACAGCGCGATAAAGGGGACAGCAACACCGACATTAACAGAAAGCATCAGCAGCATCCGAGTGAACCCAAGCCCATGTTGTGATCCGATTACAGCGGCAGCATTATAATAAGATGCTGACTTCCTGACCCGTCAGTGCTTAAGCCCTTACTTGTGGTGATTACCGAGCCTGAGTGCGGTGTACTCCGGCTCAGTAACAATGGGGCTACACCCACCTTCAACCGACCTTCAGCTGTCTTGACAGTTGTGCTGAAATTGTGAAAGATTGCATGTTACACGGTTATGACATGAACATGTTGACAAAATCAACAGACAGACACACGCGCAAGCACGACAATTTTTCCTTAAGCACTTCAAACTGTCGTTGTGGTACCCTGTGCTGCAATCAGCATCTCCAGAAACGCAATTTTCCATAGTGAGACACACACCTGCGTTGACACTGACAGCAGCTGTGACAGGGCCCACATCACGTGCAGCTGGAGCTTTGTTTCAGGACACCGGCGTGGTGTTCGTGATCATCTGCGTTACTGCGTGTTTCATTTGCGATATCTTTGCCAACGTTGTTCGTCGGCTGTAGACAACAGGCTTTATGACGGGGTTGTGTCTGACTGATTGTACCTATAATCAATCCAGTCCTTTTTGGCCATTTAAAAGATCTTCATAGAACTGTTATGTTCATTTTTAATTTCTCTTTGCTGTTTGGGCTGGACCTGATGACTGTAAAAACAAAGAATTACTGGATTTTTTTACACTATAATGTCCTTGTAAGTGTATATCAGGCCTTTGTAGAGCAAAATTTTGTATTTTGATCTAGATGAACCAAAATGTGATGTCCACATATGTGGACACCAGGTCCTAGGAGGTTAATGCTGATCTAGAAGGAAGCCTCCTGTCCCTCTGATACTGAGGAATTAAAAGCTCAGATGAGCTGACCTGCAGCCCAGCGCTGAGCTCATTAAGCATGTGTGGCTCTCTCACCAGGACTTCAGACTTTTACCTTTGTGGTAAAAGTAAAATACTCCAGAATAATGCAATAATTGTATTGTGTAGGGTCTTCACCTTGTGATATGAATCACTTTGAAATCACTGTTGTTGTGATTCGGTGCCATTTAAATAAAACTAGATTACTTGGTGTGTTTCTTGTCCTGGTCTTTGTCCAGTCATTCAAAACAGAAAATCCCAGCACTGCTCAGAAGTGGAGACGTGTTAGAACATGCAGGCTTGTGCGCAGTAGTAACTAATTACATTTACTTATTTACAATTACTTGAGTAACTTTTTGGAAAAAAATACTTTTAGGAGTAGTTTTACTACACTGTACTTTTTACTTTCACTTGAGTAATATGAGGAAAATGTGAAAACATTTTGGCTGCTGAGTGTGAGTGACGTCACTGAATGAACAATAAACAGGAGACACAAACCTACAGTTTCTGTCAAAGTGAGACGTTTTGTTTGTGCATGAAGTTTGTTGTTGTGTCATTTGGAGAGCAAAGAAATGAAACTCCAGATATTATTAATATGAACTCTTTTTTTTGCTTTTCAGTGTTTTAAATACCAAAATTTGCTCTAAACTTTATATTTTTGTTTGTCTGATTGTCTCATTTTTAAACATTAAATCAGGTGTGATGATCAGTTACTCAGTACTCAAGTAGCCTTGTTTACTAAATACTTTTTTACTCTTGCTTGAGTAATTTCTTGGACAGCTACTTTTTACTTTTACTTGAGTAAAAGTAGTGCTACTATTACTTGAGTACAATTTCTGGCTACTCTACCCACCTCTGCGTGCGCTACATTTCACTGACCATATCAAGATTTGTTGTTTTTTCCTGGAAATGATCGAATTCCGATATTTTTTCCAGGATTTTCCTGCTATAAAGTCATGGTTCCTGCTACTCTGTGGACAAACGCACAGACAGCAGCTGCAGACATAACAGACTTGAGCTGTAGTCTGCTTAGAGCAGGGGTGTCAAACTCAAATACACAGTGGGCCAAAATTCAAAACTGGAACAAGGTCGCGGGCTAACGCTAATATTTATTGAAAAAAAATCTTCCTCCAGATTTAAGAATGAATCTTTTCTTATGGACTCAAACAAGTTTTGCTGAAAAACTGAATATGGAACAAGCAAAGCTTAATACAAAACAT
Source organism: Aulonocara stuartgranti (assembly GCF_965226115.1). Classification (NCBI taxonomy): domain Eukaryota; kingdom Metazoa; phylum Chordata; class Actinopteri; order Cichliformes; family Cichlidae; genus Aulonocara; species Aulonocara stuartgranti. Next base: position 39,726,267 of record NC_138953.1, read on the forward strand.
TATATATATTAGCTGTATAATAACAGTAGGCCAGCTCTGATAGTCATTTGGTATGGCTTCGCTGTCAAACTCTGGCCCGCGGGCCAAATTTGGCCCGCAGCCTAATTACATTTGGCCCGCGGGCCAGAGTTTGACAGCTATGGCTTAGAGGTTGTGTGTAGCTAATACTTTGGTGGTTTCTTGTATTCACGCTCTGATGATGCCACTTGTGTCACTCTGACACAATCGGTCGCTCGGTTCGGTCACAGCGACACCATCTGTGTTACATTTGTGAATGAGTAACTTTAGCTTAGACTGAGAAAAGCAACACGAGGCCAATGTATTAAAAAAGTCCTAAACATCAACAGAAGATGTTGGAAAACTGTGTTATTGGTCTTTTGGAACTTCCATCATCAGCTGTGTGCTGTCGGAAACTGGAGGCACCTTCACTTCCTGCCGGAGTCCTTTCACTGATGTCGCCACAGAGCTGCTGTGGTTTGTTGGTTCCTGTCTCAGTTGCTGTTTGATAAATAACAAAAAAACTTACTTTAGTGGTATTAATATGTATGTAAACAGGTCTGTATGTAGCCCATCTCCTTAACAGTGGGGTGAATCTAAACATTACTCTGCATGAACATCAGATTATTAACATCTTTATGCTTTTCCAAAAACATTTCACCACTAAATACTAAAGACTTAGAAGAGTTTTGTTATTTGAAAGCCCACCGTGCTTTTTCACAATTATTATCATCATTATACCACCGTACAATCGTTACAGATGTCTAACACGTCAAATACAAATCCGTGTGTACTTCAAGGGTACATACATCTACAGATTTTATGCAGTTGTTTCCAGTACAGTTTAAAATTGACTAAAATGCACAAGGTGTGATCAGCTGCACCTAAAAGCTTCTATAAGTGGGTTTCTGATTAGGTCGCTGACCTCTTCCACAGACCAAACAGCAGTCTCGAGCCTGAAGAAAGCAGATGCATGACCAGAAGCATTTCCATCTCTTTTTTTAATCCAACATTGGCAGGTTGTCCACCATTCATCCACTCCCCACAGTCAGTCTGATGTCTGTGGACTTCAGACATGAACTGGAGCACTTGCCGTCTTATAGGCAGGATAAGCATAAAAATAGCAACTTTGCTCTTTTTTCATAGTAAAATATGAGGCAATGGGTCACCAGTTTGAGATGCAGTGTGCTCAGACATGCCCACCATCAAGTCATCAGAGCCGGACCACCTGAGAAAGATCCAAATCTTTCAGGTGGCCTATGAGCCGTGGCTACACAGGTAGATTATCTTTAATGAGATGGGGGCTCAGTTTAAATCAAGTATTTCAGCTTTTACAGGCACAGTCAGAACAAATGTGATATTGGTGACATCGAACATCTGCTGGTGACGTTTCGTTATGAAGCCTTGAGTTGAGTTTGGAGTTTTCTTGATCATCATCTCAGTGTTTTCAGACTGAGCTTGAGGAAGACGAGCAGATCTAACGAAACCTTGGACACATCCTGCTTTCTGACTCTAAAAATGACTCGTTTAGAAAATGAACTAACTCATAAATTCAGTTCCACAGAAGTCGTTTTGAAAACAGGGGCCAATGAAGAGAATGGAGGTTCAAGGCGATTCTGCATTAGCTTCACTTTTCAAACCTGGAAGCTCAATTTTTTATACTGACCTGTAACTTTTTAATTCCACCTTCAAACTAAGCAAGTACAGGCAAACACACACTGATAACACCACAGTTTATAAAATCCCAGCAGCATGAAACAGCAAAGGTACAGACTAAGCTTACCCATCAGGCTTCCACAGCTGGAATAACCAGAGTCTGAAATATGTCATCAAACAAGGACAGTTTAAGCCTTCGGACTGTTCACTGGAGGATAATGAGAAGAACCAGAGAACAAATCATTGTTAATGCTGTAGATGCCCACAGCGTGTTTGCTGAACAATAACTCCAGATAGCTAGCTGTTAGCATATTTCCATGTGGTCCGACACTTACAGGAGATGAAGGTTTGTGAGGTTTGGACTTGCAGGAGGCCTGAAGCAATGACGGCTTGCTGTCATAAATCCCCATTCATATTCATACGTCAGGTAATGAGAAAAGCCTGCAACCTATTCTGGGATACAGCCAAACAGGCTGAAGCTTTGTGCGGTGAACTTAGGCGATGTTGTCAACCACAGGTGATTGGTAACCTACTGTTAGCTCGCTAGTCGTTATTTTAATATAAGTTAAATTATATTTGCATTGTTATGTAAAACATCGTATTTAGGTGTTTGTAAGTTCTTTGTGACTGCTCTGCCTGTTTACACGTTTCAAAAACAATCAAAACGGTTAGCTTGTTTTAAAAAAGCATCAGCAGCTGGTTTATTTTCTTTCTTTCCAGCACAATAGGCTGTGATAATGGTTGTGTTAAATGTATAAAGCAGAAATGATCAAGCATGAACAATATATAGTTAATATTTTCCAGAGGAGGGTTGGGAACGCTTTTAGCTGAGGTCGGCCCCAAAGTTAAATTCTGCTCTGATATCAAGAGCACCAAACCACCTGTCGGTGTGGTGTGTGGACGAGCAGGTGAAAGTGTGAAGGTTATTAAAGTAAGTGAATTTATAATGCGTCCTTCACAGGCAAATAAAGCAGTTAAAAAAGAAATAAAACGGATAAAGGTGAGACAAATATTCCTTAAACTGAGTGTGAAAGCTCTGGGATTTACTGCAGTGGTTAAAACAAGATTTTAAAAATGTGTCTATAAAGTTAAAAAACATTTTTTAAAACTGAAGAGATCTCGTTCCCGAATTAGTTAAAAGACGTGCCACTCCGTTTTAAAGAGATGATTTGTTAAGACGGGTAAATAGAGAGTTGCATTGATCCCAACGAGGAAAGATAAAAGTATGAACAATTTCCAGCAGTTCCACTTCAGAATTAAAACGTCTTAACTCAGCAATGTTCCTCTGATGAATGAGGGCTGAGTCAGCTTCCTGCCAGTCTAAAGACAAAAACTGTTCAGGATAACCTCAAAGTCACATAAGCTAGATGTAGCCAACCGATTTAACCAAGACCTGATGGCAGCTTGTTAGGTTGGAAAGAACAGGAGAGATGGATGCATACAAAATTTGGTAAAAAAAAAAAAGTTAATTAAATGACCGAATTATACAATATACAAGCTAAACAGTATAGATCCCAAAACTGATCCCTTTGGAAAGTAGCCTTTTCCAAAAGACGGAGATTAATGGTGATAAAACAGAAAATTCTGTTTGGTAAAATTGAAACCAGTCTAATGCTGATTTAAACACAATCGTCACCTGATGGCTTTAAGATTGTTGCAGGACATGAAATCAGCACAAGTAGGTGAAGATATGGTGCTGAGGTAGCTGGGATAGGTTCTAGCACCTTACCCTTCTGCTCCCTGATAAGGATACGCAAAAATGGATGGAAATGGTACTGTTAGAGAATATGGGGGATGCCAGAAAAAGATAGAGACACCAGCCTGTTTATTGCATCAAAAAGGACTGAAGGATTTCTCTTCCTGCGTGATATAAGATTAGCAAGAATTTGTAGTTCTGGCTTCCTTTATACCAACATTATAAAAACAGTTGTGCACTCTCTCAGATGAAGTCTGTGCATTTCTAATTTTTACCACATGTACTTGATATACAGTATGTGTTCCATTACAATAAATCACATACTGGTGTTGAATATTGCATTGTACAGAGAAGCACATTAGAATAGGAGCACGCTGTAAAAATGACCTTAAAATCTTGTTTTTGTTCATTTTTCTGATGTGGAGGCTGTTTCCATGAAAGCTTTAGCTCTGATCGAAGCACAATGAAACACTGATCTTAACTGAATTTGTAAATCTAAACAGCTTTCTCAACCTGCTGACAGGCAAGCATGCAATCCTATAAAAGCATGAAAATCCCCTAAGTGGACTTATAATGTGCAACAAGATTGTAGTCTTTATCTGTCGGCCTGTGGTGCGATGGGCTGCTGGCCTGAGCTGTTTGATCTCATTATCTGAGTGTGTGTGAGCACAAAAGCAGATGTGATAGGCCGTTTGATTGAGGTCAAATCTCTTTTGCGCTCCGCCGTGCCAAAAGCCCCCTCCATCATGCTCCCGACCCCTCTGATGGGCCGGCTGGTGTCAGAGAGCTCAGGAGTGACATGTCAGGTCAGCGAGGCAGTGCCCTATGGCACCAAGCAGAGAAGAGAGGCGTAAAGAGAGCAGGAGATGGAGTGGTTGTGGTAGGTGAGCTAATGGCTTTGAGAAAGAAGAGGTACAGGCCTGAAGGTGCAGACTGTGATGTCTTTATACAGCGTACGAAGGGACAAATTATTAAAATGCAGGAACGGATGCAGAGAGTAAATGACTTGACCTGAAACCCATGGGTCAGGACCCCCACCCCTCCACCCCCATCTCCGTATGTGCATGTGTGATTGTGTCCACCCCCACACTGATTGACAGCCGCTGTCTTTGTCTAATAATGCTTTGGGTATTTTTCCCAGGCACTAAAAGAAACGCTGCTGTCCAAAGGCTCGAGTGGAGGCTGCTACACGTGGGGGTAGAAGTGTGTCCAGAAATATGGAGCCTAAATGTTAACAGATGAGACTGTTGGGGCTAATCGCTCGGTTCTCATGCTCTTTGTTTGACTTTCCAATCTCACATCCTTTGGGAGTGCACTGTTGCAAAACTGTATTTCAGCGCATGCTTCAGCGCACACGTATCAGCTAGATTAGATTAGACCTTTCTCACTTTCTCACTTTAATGGTGGAAAACTACATTAGATCACAGGCGTTTAACATTACATTGAACTATTTTATTTTTGTAATTATGTTGCAAATGAATTCAGTTGAATTAGGATTTTACATGCACACAAAAACGGCCAGAAGAGACAGCTGTAGTCATTATATATCTGTATGTTTGTGGACTGTTAATGAGTCGGAAACAAGTCAGTCTTTTTTATTATTTTATTAAAAATGTTTCAAATGGTCGGCTCCAGTTGTGTTTAAAGAACAAAAACATTTCATGTGGGCTAACGTACTACACACATCTTTAAATAACAAACATGGAATATTAGCAGGGAGCCGGACAACAGCAAATATATATGCATTTATTGAAATCAGACATTTTTTGTTGTATCTACTCGATCTGGAACTTTGTGTGTGCATTTCTCAAAACAGGCAGTAATAATGTATCAAAGTATATTTAATGATTACTGCACTTACACTATGTTAGTATATTTTAAATGAAAATATACATTTTACTCCAGTTTTCCATGGTGGCGAGATATCTGAAAAATAATACGCTGTTTAAAATGAATAAACTGTCACTACTTTTATTTTGATAATTGAAAGACGACTTTTAATAGAGTGCTTTTAGGTACCGAAATAAAACATCTGAACACTTTTTCACCCCTCGAGGATAAACAAAAGAACAAAAATCCATTTCTTTCCAAGAGACATTTTGCTTTATTGCGTTGCCTTTGACACAAGAGTCACACAGAGGTTACAACAATCGTGTCATCGAAAAAACCTTTGATGAACTCAGAAGCTTAACGCAGATCTTAGAGAGCGGCAACACAAAATGGAAAGATAATTGCATCATCTGCTCTAATGGCAGCTATTACAACAATGGCGATGGTGACCTGGAGGCGTGGGGGGAGCGGGAGGACGGGCCCTCTCCGGTGACCTCTGCTCGGGAAAGGGCGAGCTCAGGCAGGAGTCGGAGCGTCAGGGGCTCGCCACCTCGTCTGGCACTGTGAACTCTCCATTCACAGCCTAACACAACAGGCAGGCATCGCTGTGACCCTGTGGGTGTGACACTCAACCTTTGCCTTAACCTCCTGACCGGCAGTCACAGCTGCAGCTAACCGGCTCGGGCAGGTCAGGGCGAGGGGTGAGAGATGAGAGCAGGGAAGATGGAGGGGGAGGAAATAAAGAGTAAAGGCAGAGCGACTGAAATATGAACGAGTGGGTGACAAAGAAGGTGAGAAGCTCAATAAGCCGGGTCTTAAAGGGTCAATCCACTGAATTTAGAAATAATAATTTAAAAAAGCCCAGTGCATCTGGAAGTATGCACATTACCAACAAATAAATAGGTACACTAGAATAAAGAGGTAACAAATAAGGTTTTTACAGGATATAAAGAAATAATTATACTGTAAGTAAATTTAAAGACTGTGTCATTTCCTGGTGATTTAGCAGAAAAACAAACAACATGGGTACTTTTCAGGGTGCAGACTGCATTATGGAAACCTTATGTTTAACCTTGCATAAAATGTTCCTCAGTATAACGGGATTACAGCATAAATGTACAAGGCAGATATTTCCAGACACGATAACTATACACAAGGTAAGTTTAGACATACGAGAGTGAGGCGAGGCTTAGAAAACGAGTAGTTACGCTACTATGTCGACTACTAACCCCGCTGTCACAAAAGGAAGGATGCCTGGCAGCAGCTTCGTGCAGTTGGTGTTTGCAGGAAAATGGACGCGTGCACTGTTGAGGTCAGTCCCGAGGCCTTTAGTGGGCTCAGTCTTTGAGTCCCAGCTGTTTGTCTGATGTGGATCCTTTTAGAGACGCCAAGCTTTAGAGTCCAATTCAGTTTATTGATAAATCTTACACAACCGTTCAGGTAGAAATCACAGTGTTATGTTTTATTTTTTACCCCCCAAGAGCCAAAGAAAGTGCTGGATGTCATTAATGATTGCTAGATAAATAGATATTCTTTACAGGCCCAGAAAAAGGCTAAAAATCTAAGCATGTAATATAAACTAGATAAAAGCAGAAAGCTATACTCGTCATATTTACACATGTAGCTGATGTGATTAAGATACGGATGTCGAGATGGCTTTCAGCGAAGACTTGATGTCTTATAAAACAGTCTCTTCCCTCCTCCACTCCAAGGCTTCCTCTGCAGCTTTTGTAGCTCCGCCCTGGCCGTGTCGACTCTCCATCGAGGCCGCCAATTTCTGCTCCAGCCGCCACACCTGCTCCCGATACTTCCTCCGTATCTGACGGTATGAACTCAAGGCTTTGCTGCGACGAAAAGATCCACATGACTTTTTAACTTTGACTCAAGCTGAGCACAAAGGGCCTGATGAACAGACACCAAAGAAGTATATTCAGCAGCTTTCTTTTTCCATTCACCTGTGAGCTTGTGTGAGGCGAGCTATCTGCTCCGCATTGTCCCTCCTGTGGGAGGAACTGTCTGAGACGGCTGCGTTCAGTGACTCATGGACCAAAGCCAGCCGCTTCTTCAAGGCTTGCTCCCTGGAAAAAGAAATAGTGAGGTCAGTGGGTAAACATGCTGTGAGGTTATTCATTTTGCTGCAAGCACAAAAGATGTTTACTCACAGACTCATATTTAACATGCGTCCTTGGCCTTAGGGCCGCTGTGACGCATTGTGTTAACAGGAGTGCTTTATTTAAAAGTATTCAGCACTCTAGGTCAGAAGAGAAAAGGTGCTCTCTGAAGCACATCGTGGAGAGAAACAGCTAGAAATTCTTTATGTGCAAAGTCTGCAGCGTTCCTAAGCAACAGTTCAAAGCGGCCAAGAGATGTCTGACACATTTTCAAACCTGATTATATTCAAGTACGTCCACATATTCAACATCCAGATAATTACTATCATAATTATTATCAGATTTTATTGTTAAAACACGAAACTAGAAGTTGTCAAGAGCTAAAGTGCTTCTATATAGAGGCCATATGACACCGACAGGTATGGAAAAGACAGAATCCAACCCTCACCTCTGCAGGACCGCCTGCAGCTCTTTCAGGATGGGTCTTGTCCTATAACCAGCGATGTCCCCTTCACAACCGAGCTTCGCTGCGTTCTCACAGAGCCTCTGAAACACAACGTTCAGTTAAGATACCGCCCAAAGTCCCAAAGGTGTCTTCACTTCTCCTCTGGCGTATGTGCACTTTAATCTAAAGCTGTGGCTCCAGGCTGTCATCATGCAATGTCTCGTGTTTTTAGCTCTGAAGTGCTTTTACACTTTAAGGCTGATGGGACACTGTTGGCCGTGGACACCGAAGTTTGTGAGTATGATAGCTTGAAAATGAGGTGGATTTGATATCCCAATATTGACCTCAAGGTCAAGGTCAGAGGTCAAGTTTTCTCAAAACCTTGTGAATGTAATTAATTGAGATTTTCTAATTCATACCATACGAGCTACTATGAGGCTGGGGCTGGTGGTCGCCAGTATTTCTTACAGTTCAGTGTCCAACAGACCGAATAAAGTGATCTGCGAGGCCAGTAGTGTTGTGGGGATGGAGCTGGACTCTCAAAGGGGTGTCAGAGAGGTGGATGTTGTCCAGGACAAGGACGACGCTGGACGATACCTCCCACCCACTACATGACGTGTTGGCCAGTGACAGGAGCACGCTCAGTGAGAGACAGAGGAACCATCCCTGCCTGTGATCAGTTACTGCTCTTACTGTCTCAGAGCGATGTGACCACATAATTTCCTCAAACGTATTCTGATTCTAACATCATTTGTTTTTATCATTGACCGTATCAGGAACATAATACTTGGGTCTAATTTCTCCAGCTGAGCAAAATCAGCTGGTTCAGACGCCTGCATGTACACGCAGCATTTATTACACGGCCTGGGCGCTGACTGAGATTTTAGGTGAAGTAGCCAAACAGGACACAGTCTGCAGAAACCAGGCAGCGTGCAGCACAGGAAGTTTGAAAGCTATTCACATTTGTAATCTGGAGGCAAAGAGCCAGTGCAAATTAACATCACGGGGGGAAGGAAAGCTAAAGGAGCTGTTCCACTCTTTGTCATTTGACAATGACAGAGATGCGCGGCATGAATCTGTGCTGCAGTGACAGGACAGCTCAGCAGAAGACCTTGTGGAACCAAAATATCCTTCCTGGCCTGGAGGGATTCTGCTTTTGTAGATGTGTGATTTCCCACGTGGGGCACCCATATTTGAATCGGGTCTGTCACAGTAGACCAGCGTCCTGCTCCCTCTTGCTCGTTTCACCTTGACTTTGTATTATTTTCCAATTTGAAAAAAAGAAAGGATAAAAACCCCGTCTGGATTGCTGCTGCAGGAGTGTATCCTACCTGTTGTTCAGTCCTACGATCCTCCACCTCCTCTTGGAGACTTTCTGGGATGAAGACCCCAGCTGCTCCCTGAGCCTTCTGGCCCATTAAACTCCACTCCAGACACCTCAGCTCTTTCTCCTTGAGGCGGATTAAAGCTCGCAGATCTGACATCTCCTCCTGAACAAAAGCGGTTATTTAAAGAGTGGCAGCTACATGATTGGATAGAGGCACCAAAGCCCAGCTTTGGTGCCTCTATTGATTTGATAAATATTACCTCAGATTGTCAATGCATGAAGATTTCTTTAGAATATCCTGATGTTGTGTCTCCTGATTTTTCTTTTTTGTTTGCATGTAAATTCATGAAACTCTGTCTCGTTTAGCTGGTTTGCACTTTTGTTTGAGTTATTATGAATTTATTATAATCTGTATATTCATGGCGTCTCATTCACTATATCCTGTATATGTATTTAGAGTACTATGCAAACAGTGTTTTAGGAAATTGTGCAAATATTTTACTCCTTTCATAGAATAAATCTGTTTCACTCATAATCTCTTTGCATCCATAGTTTTGCATGCTTTTATTTTTTTTTCCTGGCCATGGTGTGATTGTAATGTACGTCATACCCTGACTGAGATCAGTTCATAAAACAGGGAAGGCTTCTCCTTCTTGTTATCAGGCTTGTCTTTAGTCATGTGACCCCCTCTTTGTCCAGGTGGGCTCAGTTTGGCCTCTGCTCCTGGACCTGGCTTAGGGAGGCAAATGGCTGCCCGGTCCCTCTTCAGGCGCTCAATTTGCTGCCGGAGAGCCGCCTCCCGATCCTCGGGCTCGGGCGTCCTGTGGGGTTACTTGCAGTGAACAAGCTGACAAAAGCGCAGCCCAAGAAATTTGCATATTTGAAGTTCCTACACGGTGATCTCGAACTCTTTCGTCAGCTTTGTTGTGTGTAAGCGTTTTAAAACATCACCTCTGCCCGGTGTGACTCGCTGTTTCCGTCTCCTCTGTGACCCCTGCTGTCGAGAAGGAGGTGGACAGCTCTTCAGTGCCCATTTTCCTCAGCTGAGCTAATGGACTGTCTGGGTCCCGAATGTCACCGACCGGCTCTGATGATGGGAAAAAGAGAGAACACAACTGTGTCTAATGCTTGAAAGCCGTATATTGTACATGTGAGTGTCTGAGTGCTCTTTGGTGCGAGCAGTATTAAAACTCGGTATTCCATCACCTGCTGAGACACTCTGCTGAGGACTGCTTTGCTGCTTCCTGGCGTCATAAAGCGACAGCAGCTCGCCGTAGGCCTCTTCACACTCCTCACTGTCAGTCGCAAAACACAAAACGTGACCTTGCTAATACTGTTAAACCGACCTGTGCGTGCTGATGGTTTCTGACAGGTGATAACGAACTCGTCCAGCGTTGACACAGACAGAAATATTTATTGGTACCAGTATCTGAGAGCCATCTGCAGGGCCGAGCAGTCGGACTCAAGCCTGTTCAGCGTGAGATTGATCTGCTCCGACTCTCCTTTCCTTCGCTCCAGAGCTGCAGTGAGACGTTCGTTTCTGGCCTTCAGCCTCTCGATGCATCTGCGGTAAAGTGAGTGAGGATGAGGGGATTAATTCAATTCAATTCAATTTTATTTATATAGCGCCAAATCACAACAAAAGTCGCCTCAAGGCGCTTCAGAGAGAAAAACCCAACAATCATATGACCCCCTATGAGCAGCACTTTGGCGACAGTGGGAAGGAAAAACTCCCTTTTAACAGGAAGAAACCTCCGGCAGAACCAGGCTCAGGGAGGGGCGGGGCCATCTGCTGTGATTGGATGGGGTTAAGAGTGAAATGGCTTTAATGATCAAAATAACACATGAAGAAGCTGCTTTACTTGATTGGTTGAGTTAAACTTCAGCAATTACATCATCAATCAGACCAGTGAGATTTGAGATTTGACCCTTATAAGCACTTTGAGGCGGTCTTCAGGAGGCAGAGCAGGTCATCTACTAATGGCAAGGTTGGTGGTTCGATCCCTGGCTCCTCCAGCCTGTATGCTAATTATCCTTGGGCATAAAAAACTAATCCCAAGTCGGAGTGTGAATGTTAAATAGAAAGCACTGGTGAATGTGGCCTGTTGTATAAAATGCTTTGAGTACTCTGTTAAAGCAGAAAGGTGATAAGAACCAGTGTTACAGATATCTACCTGAATCTTTAAATGAGCTGTGGGAGGTTATAAGAACATGTAGTCATAAGTCTAGTAAGTGAAACTGTATCTGTGTCTTTCTTTACATACATGTAAATACAGGGACAGCGTGTGTCAACAATGTGGTAGTCGAGTTTTTATTTTTATTTATAACTCCTAAACCTTCTAAGCTGCTAATCACTCCCACCTGTTGAGCCGCTCTGTCTCAGACTCCAGGCTAAGGGGGCTGGGACAGAGACTGCCCGAGTTAACTGATCCCAGTGGAGATCCATCCCCACCCACAGTCAGAGGCGTCACAGCTCTGTTGGCTCTCCTGTGGAGTAAAGGTGAACCGGGATAGGGGGGCGAGGCCCAGTCTGGACTTAGGGCCCCAGCAGTGGGCCGGTAGGAAGGAATGTGGCTGCCAGACCTCCAGGCTTTATGGAGACCAACCAGCTGAAACACAGGAGAAAGGCAGCTGCACTGATTCTTGTCAGTCTCTTGTAGTGTTTATTGGATCTTTGTCCACTGAACGAGATTCATTCTGGCTAATAAAGTACGAGACATCTTCTCCCACCTTGTTCTTCTCCTCTTCCACCTGGCTGATGCTGCTCTGTGGGGGGCTTCTGAGAGCAGACTCCTGTTTGTCCCCATCCAGCATGTCTTCCTGGTACTGGTCTCTTGGGAAGCTCGACCAGCACGAAATCCCAAACTCTCTTTCCATCTCTTCCAATATCTGTTGGAAATGAAGCAGGATCATGAAAGGGACTGATGGGAGTCTAAAGACAGTCTGAACAATGACATTTTTTTCTCATAAACTGATCCTTGCTGAATTTTCTTTTTTTATGAAAGAAGAAGAGCCAGTATATGGACCTGAAGCTCTTTTTCTTGGGCTTTGCAGCTTTAAATTACTTAATAGATGTTTTAATTGTGATTATTCTTATTTGTTTTTAACTTATACCTGGCTGGCTTTAACCCAGTTCTCTTGAGCTGCTCTCAGATGCTCTCTGTGCTTTTCCTGGTCAGAAGCTGTGATGGGGGCCGCCCAGGTCCTTCTGAAGCTGATGGAGTCCTCCACTGATGATAAAACCTCCTGCAGTTTGCTCCAGACAACACCACTGCCTCCTAGTGGATAGAAAGCAAAGGTGCAGGGATATATGCAGTATATGATGCTCAAACAAACATAAAATATGCAATAAAGGACATAAACATAAAATATTAATCGGTGGAAGCTTCTGGATTGGATGAAAGTGCATGGCATCCAAACTGATAAGCTCTGCTGATGAACGAGTGATGCTATGGTAACGCCAACCTTGCTCATTCAGTGGAGGTTTAGATGTTGGGCTGTTTCTTTCTGGGCTGCTTCTAACGAGCCGGTGAGACAGAAGATCTGGAACCAGAGGCCTGGATGGAGCCGGCGGTCTCGTGTCATCTGGTTCACTGCAAGAGTAGTGCGTTTACACGAGCTATAGGTTGAATATCAAACTCCCTATTAATGTGAAAATATGTGTGGTATTGCCCACAAGGATGAATACAAATCCACAGATTTCAGGTGTCTTGTAAGGATGGCATTAGTATTCAAGTCAAAGTGGAGCCAAAGGTGATGCTGCAGTAAATCCAGCCGTCGCGCCGGGCGCCTCGCTTACCTTGGAGCTTTTAGTGACCCCATCTTCTTGTTCAGTTCAGCAATGATGTTGAGCAGCGTGCCCACTTCAGCCTCACACTGAGCCAGCTCTGCTGGTGTAGGCTCGAGGATGACTGCAGGGTCACAGCCCTCGTGGTAGAGGGAGATATAGTCACTCGGGCTCATCGCCTCCTTGTCACACCTTGACCCTGCATCCAGACTGTCACATCTGCCTCGCCTGAAATCCTACAGAAACATGGAGTCGTGTTTGGACTGAAAGAAAAAATAACTTGGAGGACCCATTCATTTATTTTTTCGCTGTATTTTTTTTATATTTCTGCAATCTGTCACGTCTGCGTGCACCAATAATAACACACATCACACCCGATGTATGCAGCCTTCTTCCGTCCTGTGAACAAGCACCTTTCAGTGAGTACAGCAAAATAATTTAATTATATAATGTATCAGCATTAAAAATCTGTTACGCTATTGAGCCAAACATGTTTGGCAGCTATTGTTCTGAGCAACGGAAAAGGAGGAAACTAAAACATCCTGACATCCAACTTCCTGCCAAGCAAATATTTGTGGACCGAACCATCTATTGTTTTCATGAAGAACGCTGAACAAATCTCTCAGACACAAAATGTTGAATCAGAACAAAATGTTACTCTTTAATTATGGAATTAACTACAGTCAGATGTAGAATGAAAATGTACTTTTTAAACGATTGAACACATACATCTTTTTAATAACACACGTATATATGGTGCAGGCCAGAGTTGGCAACATACTTGAAATTCCTTATCCTCATTACCAAACTATTCCCAGTCAGTGTCAGAGAAAAGTCATTTAGGCATGAAAAGGGGGAATAAAGACTTTACGCATGCTGTCAGACCAACTCTCTGATTTCAGATTTGTGGATTTTATTACTTATGTGCAAAGTGCATGTTTTCAAACAGTAAAAAGTCTTACCCTGCCTTATCGATGGGGCAGATTAAATCATTTAAAAGTCTCTATTATGAGGCTGCAGCAGTTCTGCAAACAACAGTTCTTCTCTTATGGGGCATATTGGAGCAACATGCGACATCTGCATTAGGCATTTACCAGTGACAGCTTTGAACTGCATTACAAACTCATATACTGTGTCACATATCATAAGCTCAACTGGATTTATGTTGCTCCCAATCTCACTAAACCTTCAAAACAATCCCTCAAACATTTCATCATAACTTACCTCCATGCTCGCTGATCTGTGTGACTGCAGAAGTGACTCAGTTTACCACGTGTGTAAAAAAAATAAAAAATTGACAAAATGAGGGTCTGTTTTCTTCCGTCCTACTATTTTGTGTAATTATATTTTCCAAGAGTCAGTCAGTCTCTGTAATAAGTCTGCTCTCTCCATGTCTGCCTAACACTGTTTTGTGTGATGGGTGAAGTAAGTGGAAAAGTCATCCCCACCCATTCCCTTTCACTCTGAGTCCTTTCCTGTTTTGTCCGTAGTGTGCTTCTATGTCTGATTATGACCAAAGGGGGTGTGAATTATCCTATCTGGTTAAAATGTACAATCCCTCAAACATTTCATCATAACTTACCTCCATGCTCGCTGATCTGTGTGACTGCAGAAGTGACTCAGTTTACCACGTGTGTAAAAAAAATAAAAAATTGACAAAATGAGGGTCTGTTTTCTTCCGTCCTACTATTTTGTGTAATTATATTTTCCAAGAGTCAGTCAGTCTCTGTAATAAGTCTGCTCTCTCCATGTCTGCCTAACACTGTTTTGTGTGATGGGTGAAGTAAGTGGAAAAGTCATCCCCACCCATTCCCTTTCACTCTGAGTCCTTTCCTGTTTTGTCCGTAGTGTGCTTCTATGTCTGATTATGACCAAAGGGGGTGTGAATTATCCTATCTGGTTAAAATGTGATATATACGCAGGAAAATGCTACCTGTTTATTTTTTGGATACAATCTGCAGACCGGTGTTGGCAAAAAATATAGTAAAAGACTCACTTTGGTAGAATAAATTCAATACATCAATAAATCAATCGATTACTTATGCATGACAGTATCTGTGGACTCAAACAAAGCTTTTTATGATACTACTACTACTGCTACTGCAGTAAAAACTATATTATTAGGTCAGCAAAACTGTTTTTGAGCACCACAATCCATAAACTTCATTACCCACAATTCCATTGTACCCGTTCCAGTTTCTGGTTATATCATTTCCGTTCAGAACAAATGTTAGCTCGCTGTTGGAATATTTCTCAGTCCTCAATGAGTTGTTACCGTATATAAATACAAGACCTGTCGTAATAATTAAGTAAGTGTCTGTTCTTCTTCTTCCAAATGTAAAAGTTATACTTCAGTTCACAGAGTGACTGATTTGACGTATTTGTTTT
This sequence comes from Aulonocara stuartgranti, assembly GCF_965226115.1. Classification (NCBI taxonomy): domain Eukaryota; kingdom Metazoa; phylum Chordata; class Actinopteri; order Cichliformes; family Cichlidae; genus Aulonocara; species Aulonocara stuartgranti. The sequence goes on from NC_138953.1 coordinate 39,741,504, forward strand.
AGTTAAAGCTAACTAATGCTAACGGCTAATGTTGCTACAGCCGTGGAGCATCAGCTGCTCTGTCTGCTGTGGTTTTTAGCACTTTGTCAGGTTTTCTGGTCGCATTGACTCAAGCTTTTGCCAATTAATAATATTTCCTGTAAATATACACCACTGCGTTTATCTACACATAACACTCGAGCTAACACGTGGAGAAGCAGTCCTTGTGTGTAAAATGAACTTTACACTGGACTGAGTTTGTACTGAAAGTAGAAATATGATTTTAAAGTTGATGAGAATGGTTGTGTGGTGGTCTGGTGTAAATGTGCCCTCTGTAAGATAGGGACAAGCGGTGTCGTTTATGAGAAGCCCGTGTTTAGGATTTTAGGTGGATTTGCACTTGTTGGTCTTTGTGAAGGATGGACAGCAAGCAAAGTTACAAATATTATACCAGCCTTTTAATGTCAAGTGAGTCCATCACCTGTTAAATGCTAGAAATCTTTGAGAGCCAGAATAACTAACTTCACCTCACCACCTCCACTTCTGTAGCTTCCTCCTTTATCAATGGACACACCAGAGCCCGGCCAGGCAGATGGAGAGGAGCGTCTTGTAGAGCTCCGACCTCGAACGCGCTCCAACCCAGAGGGTGCTGAGGACCGACGCAGCAGCACTGGCAGCCTCGGAGGCAACGGGAACCCCAGCATATCTCAGCCTGCCGTGGGAAGTCGTGTGGAGGGAGAAGGTGAGGCCTCGACCAGCGACAGCCCTCCAAGTTCCACCACCGCAACCATCTCAGTGTCTACGGCTCAGGCTGTGGCTCCTACTGCCGTCACAGGTGCGACTGCTGCGGCCAGTGCTGCGGTACCACTGTCCACTACGGCCGTGTCAACCAAAGACTGGCCAAAGTCCACACAGCAGCACCCCACACTCACCACGTCCGTCCCTTCACCGGCAGAGTATCAGCTCAGAGTGCCCCGTGTAAACTGCCCAGAGAAAGTGGTGGGTCCACTTAGCATTTCTGATTTTTGAAGAGTCACAAGAAAAAAAAAAGTCATTTTCACTGTCAGTTCTTCTCTTTTATGACAGATTATCTGCTTAGATCTTTCTGAAGAGATGTCTTTGCCAAAGCTGGAGTCCTTTAACGGGTAGGCGGCTGCATGTTAAACTTCATTGTGTGTCGTCAAAGTTTCACCGCCTAATTTGACTGTTTTTCAACCTAGGTCTAAAACGAATGCTCTGAACATATCCCAGAAGATGATTGAGATGTTTGTCAGAACAAAACACAAGATTGACAAACGGCACGAGTTTGCTCTGGTGGTCGTCAACGATGACGCCCTGTGGGTGAGTACGAGAGCTGTTAGGATGCTTTTTCTTATGTGTGACTTCTAAAAAATGTAGAAGACTCAACACACTCTTAGCCGTTTGTTTGGGCATGATCATGTAGTTCCTTTTTGTTGTTGTTGTCTATGGCGGTTGAATGCACTTCCCTAATGTAACATCATTTAATCCATCTGTGGACATATCTCAGCTGTCAGGCTTTACCTCTGATCCCAGGGAGCTGTGTAGCTGCTTGTATGACCTGGAGACCAACGTGTGCGAGTCCTTCAGTATCCTTAAACTGAAACTGACAAAAAAAATGCTAGTAACTTCTAGATGTTTGGTTTTGACCCTTAACTCCCCTTTTATAGACCTGGAAGATCTCCTTAATGTCATGTAAGTAACAGATCTGCTGTAAATTTGATTAAAAATGCGATTTTTTTAGCTTCTAAACACATAAGTGTTTCAACTGTTTGCTCATTTTTTGCCTTTGCAGACATCAGAAAATCGAGCTGCCGTTGATGGAGAATATTCAGACTATCCCGCCTCCGTATGTGGTGCGGACTGTGCTTATCTACAGCCGTCATGCTGGGCAGCTGCAGTTCAACCCATCTGAGGCTGTTAGTGTAAGTACAGCACAGTCTCTCTTTGTGTCTGTATTTTAGTTTTTACACGTGGGACCTGTTCCTGACTGTGCACTTTGTGTTTCTCTGTCCTGTCACAGAAAATGCTGCAGTCGCCATATTTTTTCTTCGACGTGGTCTATTTGCACAACGGGGTGGAAGAGCAGGGGGATGAGACCAGCTGGAGGGTGAGTGCAGAAGCTGGTGATGGTTCAAACTGTGTGCAGCAGCTCCATGTACCAGGTTTGACGCCCTTTTACCTTCAGAAGTGCCTTAAATCTGTATGGCACAGGTTCAACAAGGTGCTGGAAACATTCATCAGAGGTCTCGGTCCATAAACCATCGCATCAAATAGTATCCAGTCTCAAACTGACCGCAGCCTTAGACTGTCACTGACCGGGTGGTTAAAGGAGTCAAACAAGCTTCATGCTGTGCCACAGCGATGCAGTTACTGTCCTACCAAAGGGGGGGACGTGTGGATGATTATTAACATGAGGAATAAGAAAAGAGAGGAACATAAAATACCTCGTGATCAAGATCAAATCTGTTAAAATAAGTTAGTTCAGTGGATAGGACGACACAATAATGGCACACAGTGCGTGAGTGCTTTACTGACAACAAATTTTTCAGCTAGCAAGTATTACACAAACCACACTATACGCTCATTGGTTACTTTCTTAGGTGCACGCGATCAGTTGCTTGTTAATGCAAATATCCAATCGGCCAATCACATGTCAGCATAGCAGGTGATTTAAGTCACTTTAAACGTGACGTGTTTTGGTGCCTTAATGTTGAAGCAGACGGGCTACAACAGCAGGAGAGCGCCCTGGCTGCCACTCCTGTCAGTTACAAACAGGAAACTGAGGCTACGCTCCGCACAGGTTCAACAAAATTAGAAGATTGGAGTGTGGCAAATATTTCCTTGGCACACTTTGGTCCTTTTAGTACCAGCTGAGAATCGTTTAAAGCAGGGGTGTCCAACTCCAGGCCTCGAGGGTGTCCTGCAGGTTTTAGATCTCACCCTGGGACATCACGCCTGAATCAAACGATGAGTTCATTGCCAGGCCTCTGGAGAACTTCAAGATATTTAAACCAGCTGTGTTGGATCAAGGACACATTTGAAACCTGCAGGACACCTTGAGGCCTGGAGTTGGACACCCCTGAGTATTGTTGCTGACCACAGTGATGCGATCTCCTGATGGCTGCTCCCAGCAGCGTGACGCACCATCTCATAAAGCTTAAATCATCTCAAGCTGGTTTCTTGAATGTGACGATGAGATCACTGCACTTAGATGACCTCTGCCGTTAGAGCGCGTTGGCCTTTCGGATGTGGTGGAACGGGAGATTTCCACGATGACTGTGCAGCAACTGCGTGATGCTATCACGTCAAGAAGAACCAAAAACTCTGAGAAATGTTTCCAGCGTTCTGTTGAATCAGTGACCCAAAGGATTGAGACAGCTGAGACAAGCGGTACCAACAAGGTCCAGTGAGTGCATGTTGTAACCTTTGAATAAATCCAAACCTTTACTTGTCTAAACATAAAGTACGTCCTTGTTTCTCGTCAGTGTTCAGCATGTTTGAAAAGCCTCTGTGGCATGTTAAATGTGAACCAGGGCACCGCTGTAGTTACTGGTTTGAGCGTTAAAGCTCTGCTCTGAGGCAATTCGCTGCATGTCGTCCCCTGCATCGTCTCCCAGCTTTCATGTCTTCTCTCCACTGTCCCATCTCATTAAAGGCTAAAACCCCCCCAAAATATATATTTGAAAAAATGAACCATCTATGCCTCCAAGCTTATCTTTTAAGATATTTTCTGCACATTGTAAGACAGCGATGCCAAACTCTGGGCTGTGGAGCTTTTGCACGCCCGACTCACCTTCAAAGCCTTTGCTGCTCTCGTGTTCACACCCAGTGATGATAAAACTGCAGTACTGACACTAAAAACCAGCACCGGCCTTTTGATTCTGTATGTAAAAAGCTGTTTTACACTGTCTCACCTGATATTCTCTTGCATACTCTTAAACTGAGTATTTGCTTTTTCTCCAGGACAACTACACCTCTTTCAGTAACCTGGACTCTAAGGGCATGTGTTACCGCTTTGAGGTTTCCTTAGGCGGACCCGCCATTGAGCTGCACAATTGCATGGCCAAACTTCTGGCTCACCCTTTACAAAGGCCTTTCCAGAGTCATGCATCTTACAGCCTGCTGGAGGGGGACGACCCCCAGGACATTGAGGCAACAGTTTAAAATGGGACACTGGCTTCTCTGTGAAATCCACACGCACGCGTTTCGGTTTTTCCTCCACATTATGACCATTTTTTCTCTTAGCTGCTGTAATTCATGTATTATTTGGGATGTAGGTGTAGATCTAAGGATAACCAAGGGGTTTGGTAAGTTGCCAACTGCACAGACATTGTATGTCCATACTAAAATAGACGAGTGATTTTTTTTTTTCTTCATCTTAGCTGCAGAACTCATGCAGCTGTTAGCTGCAGGTGTCGTGAGAATGATTAAAAGTCCCAGAATCCAAGAAAAAGATAAAAGAGCAGCTAAACGGTGTAAAGGCATCATTCATCCCTCGTTGCTTTCTAACACACCACACTGCTCCGAAGCAGGCGATCGGGAAACTAATGAACCTTAATTTGAAGTAATGAATCACAGAGACACGTGATCCTGCCTGTACGTCTGTTTTAATCTACTTTGTTTTATAAGGGCTTGTTTTCTTTCTTAGCTGTCACACTTACGTTATGTTACATAAGCAATGAAAAAATAAAGGGTATGATTGTAAAAGCGGCCCTTTGCACTGCCCGTAGATGCACTCGAAACACGTTGTGTACAGATGACGTTTGTAAAACTGTTTCTGCGGATTAAAAACGTTCGTTTAATGACACTTGTCGTGTTCGTGTGTTTGATGTCATTTTTTTAATGTCTAGCTTTTGTCAGGAGATGGCAGCAAAGCCTCTGCTGGGATCCTTCAGCTGTAACTGTGATTTCCCTGCAGCTCAGATGTCTTTATATTCGTGTTTATGGCGGTGATTGAGCAGTCGAGCAGCAGACACCGTTGTAAACAGGAAGTCTTCTCCAGTTGTAGCATGAAGATTAATTCAGTGTGGAGGTTCTCAGTCTTGTTCTGATGCTTCACGTGCTGTTTGAATGTAAGTGAAGCACTGACGGCATCAGTCATGTCTCTATCATATTCAGTTTGGTTCCACTCCATATTTTCCCCTCGTTGAGCTGCAGCGCTCTGTCCCCCAGGTTGAGAATCACCGCTTTAGCTGTAAAATATGTTTTCCCGTCACCTCAAAGATGTCTAGTCTGTTATCTTAAAAGGTGTCTTATCACGGTCTTCAGCCATTTGGTTTCCTGCTTTTGTTCACGTTATCTAACACCTCTTTCCCGACTCGTTGTCTTCTGTCACTCTTAACATGCCTCATAAATAAGTTTTTCCACCTGAGGACAGGTTGTCAGGGAGACAATAGGGAGCAGGAAAGCTTCAGGCTCAGAGGCCCTTTCCCCTTTCACACCCTTCCCCGGCTGACCCGACTGCGCCTGACGTCACCGGCTCTGCCGTGGATGCCGTGGGTGGGACGGGGGGTGAAGGGTGTCTGCGCTCTGCAGGGAGAATTTGTTATTCCCCATCCCCACAGAATGACAGGTCCCTATTGTTTTCACTCCTTCACTCCTCCACTACCACGACTCCTTTCCGTGCTCGTTCAAGACAGGATATGCTGGAAAAAAATTTTGTTTGGCATTTTCTGCTTTTACTCCTTAAATGGTTCATATTGTTCATCAAGCACCAGGGGAATACATCAGTCTGCAGCAGCTATAATTAAATAGGAATATTTCCTGTTGTTTCTTCATTATTTTTATATCTCATGGAGTCATGGGTAAAAAAAAACATAAGCAGTCTTACTAAAGTACTGAACGTCTGTGCTTCTGGTGGACATGAGTCCTGACTGATTGGATATTTATCTGAGAAAATATGATGTATGTAGTTTATGAATGTGGCGTGGTTGTTGATGCAGCTGAGCTGCTTGGAGTATTTGAGAAACTGTTGATCTGCTGGGATTTTACTGCACATCCATCTCTAGTGTTAAAAAATAGGTTTTATTTATGTAGTGGCAAATTACAACTGTTACTTTATACTGTAAGGTCAAGACTGTACAGTAATACAAAGAGAAACCAGAGCGCTTCAACCAACGTTTGTAGAAGAGCATCTATGAACGACTGTGGCAGATGGGCCCCAGCAGCAGGAGGCCTCACCTGCCAACAGGAACCTGAGGATTGAAACTGGACCACAGAAGATTAGAAAAATGTTGCCCGGTCTGTTGAGTTTTGCTGCAAATAGCATGAAATCAAATCATCGACCCATCCCGCTGCAGCCCAGCCTGGGTGTTGTTGCTGGGTCCATATCTATGACTGCAGTGCACCTTCTTCTGATGCCGCTGTGATGCTGTCGCACCAATATGGACCAAAATCCCTGAGAAATGTTTGCAGCACCTTGTTGTTTCTGTGCCACAAATTATTATTAAGGTGCTTCTGAATGCAAAAGATGGTCCGACCCGTTACCACCGAGGCACAATGAAATGATTGCTCGCTTATTTTAAACCCTAATTTAAGGTCATTTAATAGAGTTCGTAGATTCCACTACAGGAGAGCATGCAGCCTCTGCAAAGGCGACTTCTTTAGGCAGCGTGAGCACATTTTGTTAGAACTGACGGTTTTCTTACAGTTTTTGTTGAAAAGCTTTAAATGTATTTATGTCTTGAAGATCTTTAAATCTAATTCCCATCACACCAACTTATTTTTGTTTCAAACGTTCCATGGAAAGTTTCTGATAACTTGGGCAGCTTTGCAGCAGGAGGCTGTCCTGCGACACAGGCTGATTAGGGACAGGAGGGGAAGAGGCAGGAGAGGTTGGGCTGGGATGGGCAGGAAGTGTGCCTCTAGCACCAATTATAAACATGACCCTTCTGGACACCTAAGGGTCATTGTTTACGTCCATCATTGCCTGCCACTTGTGCCTGTCTGCTTCTTCACGTCGGCAGGGCTGCAGAGCTGTAAAAGGTGAGCAGAAGTCCGGGAAACCATCACCTCACTGCACGCTCGACTTCTTCCATCTTCCAGGGGGAATACTTGCGGATTTTCTTTATGGACAAATAATTTCTCTGTAGTCAGTCATGTACAGCTCCAGCTACTCTCGGGCCAAACTGAGCCCAGGGGTAAGGCACCTGAACAAGTCCAAAGCGAAGAGCTGCGGCTACTACATGAGGATCGTCTTCCTCTTTTCTTCTCTCATCCAGTCGCTCATCATCGTCAGCTTGGTGCTTTTTGTCATCTACGGACAGCCGGAGAAGACTGCAGCAGATAAAAGGGTCAAGGTCAGTGAGCTGGTCTAAGTTTGGTTTATTAAACTGAAGCATTCAAATATTTTAAAGACATTTGAATGTCCCGGCCCACCTTGAATAACAATACAACAGCTTATTAGTAGGATTATTTTCTGAGAGGTTTTCTTAGATTTCAGTGATGTCATGTTCAGAAACCATTAATGTGTTTTTTTTTCACTGTAAATATTTTAATTCTAATTATTTTAGTATTTTACGTGATTTCCCAGTTGTTCTACCATCATGTGTAGAGCTGTAAGAAGCATGGCTTTGATGCTGAGTGCTGTTATCCTGCAGGAGCTGGAGCTGGGCTTCAATAAACTGAGTGACAACAACATCGAGCTGAGGAAGGAGAAAAGTAAGCTGGAAGCTCAGCTGAAGGCTCGCGCTGAGGAGAGAGCAGCTCTGGAGAAAGAGATGGCGAAGCAGCAGATTGATGCCAACAAGACGGAGCAGGATCTGAAGAAAAAGTCTGTAAGTTCACTTCCCCGTTGGTCACCAGTGCAAGAAAATATAATCGTGAATCAAATGTCTTTGTGTGTGTTTTCTTCACAGGAGGACTGCAACAGGTTACTGAACCTAGCACGGCGCCCCCTCCCTCCGATACAGCCCCATATCACTAGAAGCAGCACGAGCAGTATGTACCTCAGTGCCATCTTCTTCTTCTCAGGCATTTATCGTCTCATCAAACATGAAACACAAACAGTGTCTGCAGACGTCACTCTGAAGTTGAACAGTTAAAAGAGTCTTGATGCTGCGGAGGTGGATCTCGATCTGCCCAAACAGTTAAACATGTTGCAAACCATCTGGAAACTCGTTATCTAATAACTCTGAAGCATTAATAAATGATGCGTTAAGCCTTAATTAGCATTATTGCAGTTGGCCTTAATAAGAGTGAAATCGTCGCTTTCTGACAGTTTCTGTCTGAATCCTCCAGGCGAGCTGAGTAATCTGAAGAGACTCTACGATCAGCAGGAGGCCAAGCTGGACGTCGTCAACTCAAACTTCACCCAGATGGTGCAGAATCTGCGGGATGAGTTAGACACAGCCGTCAAAGACCGAACGCGCCTCAACGACGAGGTGGTGGAGCTGCGGCGCGACAACACCTTTCTCAGGGAGCAGCACGCCTTGTACACCAGGTAGGTGTGTGTGGCGTGTGCGACTGAAACAACCTGAAAAATAAGCAAAGTTAAAGCGTTTTATTTTATTCTTTCTGCCTCCACCAGCAAGTGCAAAGAGGACTTTGCAAATTCTCTAGAAGGCATCACGACGGTGACCAGAGAATTCTTGGACCGGATTAACAAACTGTTTCCTCACCAGCTCACCTTTCACCTCACCTGCAGCAGCCAGCGGGAGCACATGGACAAGATCAAAAACAGCTGCACGAACCTGTCCAGAGACGTGGAGAACAAGTTCCAGGTTTATCTCGACAATGTGGGGAAAATGGTAATTTAACATTTTTAATGCCATTTTTAATACTTTCAAATCACTCTTTGGTGCAGCTGCTGCCAACTCAGAGATGCATCAGATCAGACAATCAACCAGATCTGTTTTTGTTTTTAAAGAAGGGGTGATAGGCAATCGGGATTTCAGTTCTCATTTTATTCTGAAAGGTCAGAATAAAAGTGATAAATGACATACTTGTTGCTCTTGATAAAAAACAGCACTGTGCTTCTCTCTTTATCGACCTGTCAAAAGCTTTCAACACTGTGGATCACGCCATTTTGAAGCATAGGCTTCTTTCTTTGGGGCTGTCTAGACATGTCGTCTCCTGGTTTACTAATTATTTGAGTGACAGGACTCAATGCATTAAATGTGAAAATCTGTGCTCAGAACTTTTGAATATTCACACTGGGGTGCCACAGGGTTCAATTTTAGGACCTCTGCTGTTCATCATGTATATAAATGATTTGGGACAAAATGTGTTCAATGCTAGTATGCATTTTTATGCTGATGACACAGTTATTTATTCTTTTGGCTCAAACTTTGAAAAGGCAATAGAATCGTTGCAGAAAGCTTTTGACGTGGTTCAGCACACACTTCTGGAGCTGAAATTGGTTCTCAATGCTGAAAAGACAAAGCTAATGTTGTTTTCAAACATGAAGAGATTTCCTCAAACTGTCCCCTTGGTGTCCACTCTTGAGGGAAACCTCATAGAAGTGGTGCACACGTATAAATATCTTGGCTTTTTAATTGATGATTCTCTGACCTTTAAACCTCACATAGACAATCTTGTGAAAAAACTCAAACTAAAATTAGGATTTTTCTTTCGAAACAAATTTTGCTTTTCTTTTGAGACAAAAAAGCGTCTTGTAAATGCTACATTTTTATCTGTTTTAGATTATGGTGATCTGCTGTACATGAATGCTTCCGCCCAGTGTCTTCATAAGATTGACTCAGTTTATCATGCCTCCTTACGGTTTATTACAAACTGTAGGGCCTTGACCCATTGTTGTGATCTGTACGCTCGAGTGGGATGGCCTTCGTTGTCCTCCAGGAGGTTTGCTCACTGGTGCATCTTTATTTACAAGGCCCTGCTTGGACAAATGCCCACCTACATTTGCGATCTGCTCACACGGAGAAGTACTGTTTCTTACAGCCTGCGTTCAAGCGATCTTTTATTGCTCAATGTTCCATTTGCCAGAACTGAACTGGGAAAGAGGGCTTTTACTTATGCTGCCCCTTTTACATGGAACATGATGCAAAAAGACTGGAAGATAGCAGATCTTATTTCATTAAATGCTTTTAAGTCCAGCTTGAGAGAGCCAGAGAAAAATGTTTTTAAAATGTAATTGTTATTTATAATATGTATGTAACTTTGTAATTTCAACGTGTTGTCGCCTCTTGGCCAGGACTCCCTTGAAAAAGAGGTTTTTAATCTCAATGGGACTTTTCCTGGTTAAATAAAGGTTAATAATAATAATAAAAAATATAGTGAGATATAACGTGGCAGAGAGATGCCTGCATAAAAGAGGTTTGCTTCAGTAAATTAACTACTTGAGGGAGAGGACGTGTTTATTTTCAGGTCAGACTTTCAGCCTTTAAACTTTTGAACTCTCCCTGAAGAAGTTAATTCTGTGGAACATCCCAGAGTACAATCTGAGTGGGAAACCGCTTTCTCAAGGGAGGAAGTCTCTGCATTGTATCATTGCTGATAAATGCAGCTAAAGAGACAGATGTCCTGTGAGGCAGTGCCAGGGTAAAGCAGACGTGAAGTATGTGTCTCTGCTGATGCAGCACTTTAAAATGAGCCTCGGACGCCTTCAAAGTGTCGGGTCAAAGTTCTCAAAACAGCTTAAAAACGTTCGAAACGTCATAAATATTTTGATATTTTTCATGTTTTTACTCAAAATTGCAGCAGGGAAAGCAAAACAAAATTCTATCTACTCATATGTTGTCCAAGATTAAAATAAAATTGTGTTGTTTTGCTCTCAGGTGTCTGAAATTCAAGAAAAGTCCAGTCAGCTGGAAGTGAAAAACAAACACTTAATCTCCGACTTCGAGGAGTGTCAACGCAATCACTCAGAGTTTGTTGAAAAAACGTCCAAACAGTCGCAGATCGCACAAAAAGCTCATGATGATAAGGTAAATCAGATCTGGGTGGACGGGAAGCGGGAGCCACTGTGTCGTTACAAAGCAAATGCAAATGTTCATCTACTCCTGTTTTATCTGCTTTTCTAAGAGTGCAAATCCTGCAGTTTCATATTCGACACAAACACTGTTTGACTTACACCGTGTGTACTTTCCACAGGTTGAGAAATTACTGCAGGAGAAGGAAGAACTGAGACAACAACTGTCCAATATGAAGGTAAAAGACACGAACAAATAAACAAACTAATACTCTGTCACAGAACGAGAGCTTGATTAGGACTCGGGACAGATGTTCACTTATTGTATTTACATTTGACTCAGTCTTGAATCTCAGCTGATGAAGATTCGATTTCCCTCCAATCGGAATTATTATTTATCCCCAAAAGCAGAGATGTAATCATGTCACATCCTTCTCGGAGTGTCATCCACCTCTGAGCTGTGAAATCACAGCAGATCTGGTGATTACATAGACGTCAGTGCAGAGGTGAGGTGGTGAGGGGGAATTGGACAGGAATCTGAGAATCTGCAGCAGCTGCAGGGCGGATGGAGAAGCGAGATGACAAAAGAAAGATGCACTAATGTTCTGACTGTGTCTAACGTTAAATGACCTTTGTTTTGCAGCCCGGCGCTAAACCTGCAGGCTTTCAGGCGTCCTCGCTGCAGGGCAGACACACTCCAACTAACTGGACTTCTGTAGGAATAACAGGCATCTTCAAAGCTCCAACGGTAAGCCTTCAGATTGCTGTTGACTGCGAGCTCGAAGCTTCATCAGCCTGCAGATATCATCCCTGTGACAATGATAAAATACTGATGCTGAGCAGGGATGAGACCTTTACACGTCCAGCTTACTTTGCTTACAATTTTTTGATGTTTTATCTTCCAGGTGAAATGAAATAATGCGTCCTGGTGGTCAGAGAGAGGAGAGAGGCAAATCCAGCCCACAGCGCTCAGGACGTTGTTTTTTAAAGCCTGTGTATATACTAGAGTGTGCAGATGCTTTGCCTCCATATAGTAACTGCATCGTGTGTTTTTGAACTTCTGCTCTGAAGCATTGTACCCAGGTAAATGTAAGAAGTAGGTGTGCATGTGTCCTTTTGTGTGTCTCTCTGTGCAGGTAGAAAAACTGACTCTGGAAAAATACTTTTGTTTGCTGACGATGAAATTTCGTCCCGCTGACATTAAAAATGTAACAAAGACTCAGACAACAGCTGCTCACTGGGCTGTGAGAAACAGACTAGTCTTAAAATAGCAACTGTTAAGTGTCCCAGTGGCGAGATGCTAACGTAGCCTGGATGACAGTACAGACGTCCATTAAGTCATAAACACGTGGTCACGTCAGCCGAGTCGCTCGAAGTCGTAAACACTGGATGTCAAAAAGAGGAATCATGAATTTGACTGAAAACACTTTGTTTTGATGATCAGCTTAAAGAAAAGAAAGAAAAACAGCTGAGTCTTCATGAACTGTCCCAGTTTCGGTGCTGTTTTCAGGCTTTACTGCTTCCTTTTCTCGTCATAAGCAGGCTGAGCACGTCCGGTCTGTGGCAGGAAACAGAAGCCTGCTTTTATGATTATTGTGGATCCGTTTGGACATGAAAAAGATGTCAGGAAAACAACAGAAACACAGTGAAAAGTCGTGTTATTTGCAGTGTTTTCAACTTCTGACTGAAGACTGTTTCATGGCTACTATTCATGTAAATACTGTATATTTAATAAAAGAATAAACAACCATTTGATGTTAACAGTTATGCAGTTTTGTTTTTATTTTACCAGACGTTCAGCTTTACAGGGTTAAACAAAAGTTACATCGTTATACAAACATCCTCAGAAACTCAAAGCTGCAGGTGACTGACAACCAGTTTCACACACGTGTTCTTTCATTTCAGAGGTGAAGCTTGTGTCGCGGTAATAATTCTTTGAGGTCCAAATGCACGTCACAGCCTGAACTCACAAAAACACGCTTTTTAAATGCAAAAACCAAACGCTGAGAGACCCACAAACAAGCAGCAGCTGAGGCGGCTGCAGCGACGGCCTGGCACAGCACGTTAACGAAGGACACGCAGCACTGGTGTCCGTGGGTTCTAAGCCAGACTCGTGTCCTATGAAGCCTATGAAGGGATTTTGTGCGTGAGCATTAACACTGAGACGGTCACCGCCTCCTCGTTGATTAGTGAACACGGTGTTTAAGTTCAGACACAAAAGCGTTTTTGCAGAACATCTTTGCCTATTTGTGTAGATAATAGCATCACTTCTTTTATCCTGTTAGACACCAGTGCACGTTTTCTATCATTTGCACGATTATCTAACAGGTTGTGTCCTCATTTAAGTTTGTGTGAAGTCACAGAAGATGTTTAACCTTTGACCAACAAATTCTACTCAGTTTATTCCCGAATCTGATGCAATAATTGTGCTAAATTTAAAGATATTTCCTCCAGGTGTTCTGCATTCACAAGAACGGGATCATGGTGACCTTTGACCGGCTCCATCTCAACAAAGTTTTTCTGTTCTGTCTTATAAATCCCGAGGATTTGTTTTAGTTTCATTTTGTGACAAACTTGCGTCAGAAGTGGAAGAAATAAGGCCAGACAGAACAAATATTTGAGTTCGTTTCCATATTACATAAGAAACAAACCAGGATTATCTCCCAGACTCGCTGTACACAAGGATGTGTGTGTTACAGGTGAGCTGGTCTGCCTCCTGTTTTCAGGAAATCCTTTGTTTCGCATCAAGTGTTTCCAGTGCCGTGTATAGCTACGAATGCACTCACACTGGTTTAAGTAAAATGCGTGCAGGGTGGACCTGGCTGCAGCGGAGCAGACAGTCATTAATCAAACCTACAGGAAGCTAAAAGTACCCATCATCAGTCACATATGGACCAAACTGTGACGATGAGGTTAAGCTTATGCGTCATCTCTTTTTCCCATTCGTGTGCAGACTGATGATTATGAGGACATGTTATCATGTTGAATTTGTTTAACTACATTGTTATAACTCAGGGCACTGATATTTGCAATCGTGATGATTCAGCTAAAATAAAACACCTCAGGTTTAGTCAACACGAGGCACTGATGGACGAGAATATCCAGAGCTGCGCTTTTACTGTCACAGATCTCTGTCATATACCCTCCATATAAAAAGAATTAAAATTACATTTTTTGGTTCTTACGAAGCATGAATGCAGATCCAAGCCATCAGCACTACAGTGGTGCAGGACGTCAGCGCAATTATTCTTCTGGGAATCATGAATTTGTAGATAAAATATCAACAGGACACATAAAATTGACAACAACCACTGAGCTTTCACAGAGCGGCACCATTAGCGTTGTGAGGTCCCAAAGAAGTACACCTTTCGTACTGATATACAAAACATCCGACTTTCACAGCTGTAGTAAACACAGTGACCCGGAGGCCATCGCACACGGGCAGGGCTTCAAAGACAAAGCTCCAGAATTTACTACCACTAATTTGTCTGACAACAAGCCCCACTTTTAGTTTACACTTCCCTTGTTTTGCAATTAATCAACGCAGAACATGAAAGTCAACAAAAAGGGTGACAGAGCAGCACAGGAAGAGGAAAGGTCAGATAGCACAGCCAGACGCCAGAGACGCAGAAAAGGCAGAAAGGCAGCGGTGGTGCTGGGTAACAGAGGTGCAAATGTCGTCAGAGACGGGGCAAGAAGACACCAACTGGGGAAGAAGGGTGAGGAGTTCAGCGTGGAAACATAAATATTTGATCAAGGCTAAACTGACAGGGAAACAAAGGGCACAGAAAGCAGTGCCAACAAGAATGTGTCTAACAAAGGGAACGCTGGCTTTAGACAACACTAAGCCAGTCTCTGTAGGAACAGACAGGAATATATGTAATGCATAATGAAGAAGGTTAAAGCATGCGATTCGTGCAATCTGTTCTTCGCCTTTACTTCTCTACTGTAACACGTCCGTGCACCTTTAAACTTGTGTAATAAAGATTAATTCAAATCATCGCTGAGCGACACATTCCTGTTTCACCAGTGATGCAATGGAGTGTGGAAGTCATCCCAGTACAATGAACTCACCGTCATGTTCAAGAAACCAGTCCGGGATGATCCGAGCTTTGTGACATGCCACCCCTGCAGACCTGTGGTCATAAAGGGACGGACGGTGCTCAGGTAGGCTGTGGTGTTTGGACAATGCTCATCTGATACTAAGGGGCACAAAGTGCGTTAAGACAATTTTGTGGATGTGGTCTGTAATAGTTCAGCAGCCCATTTAGCACCAACGATCACACCATGGTCAAAGTCACTTAAATCGCTTTTCTACACAAATCAATTTTATTTATACAGCCGTGCTTTATATTGTACAGTAAACCCTACAATAATACATACAGAGAAAAGCCCAACAATCATATGACCCCCTATGAGCAGCACTTTGGCGACAGTGGGAAGGAAAAACTCCCTTTTAACAGGAAGAAAACTTCAGCAGAACCAGGAGGGGCGGGGCCATCTGCTGTGATTGGTTGGTGTGAGAGAAGGAAGACAGGATAAAGACATGCTGTGGAAGAGAGACAGAGGTTAATAACAGATATGATTCAGTGCAGAGAGGTCTGTTAACACATAGCGAGTGAAGAAGAAACACCCAGTGCATCATGGGAATCCCCCGGCAGCCTACGTCTGCTGCAGCATAACTAAGGGAGGATTCAGGGTCACCTGGTCCAGCCCTAACTATATGCTTTAGCAAAAAGGAAAGTTTGAAGCCTGATCTTGAAAGTAGAGATAGTGTCTGTCTCCTGAATCCAAACTGGAAGCTGGTTCCACAGAAGAGGGGCCTGAAAACTGAAGGCTCTGCCTCCCATTCTACTTTTAAATACTCTAGGAACAACAAGTAGGCCTGCAGAGCGAGAGCGAAGTGCTCTAATAGGGTGATATGGTACTACAAGGTCATTAAGATGAGATGGGGCCTGATTATTTAAGACCTTGTATGTGAGCAGCAGGATTTTGAATTCTGGATTTAACAGGAAGCCAAAACAGCAGAAAGTTAGAGGCCATCCAGGTCTTTATATCTTTAAGACATTCCTGCAGTCTAACTCATTGGTGTGTGTTATATTTGTTTATTATGTAATATGTAGTAATATGTTTTGAAAAGCTGTAAAAATCCCTTGATGTTTAATAGCATGAGGGAGGCTAATTTTGTACTGTTAACGAGTAGCTGATGGGTTTATATTATTCCATCCATCCATCCATTCACTTCCGCTTATCCTTTTCAGGGTCGCGGGGGGCGCTGGAGCCTATCCCAGCTGTCATAGGGCGAGAGGCGGGATACACCCTGGACAGGTCGCCAGTCTGTCGCAGGGTCAACACACAGGGACAGACAACCATTCACACTCACATTCATTTGCACATTCACACCTAGTGACAATTTGGGTTATCCAATTAACCTATCCCCACAAGCTGCATGTCTTTGGACGGTGGGAGGAAGCCGGAGTACCCAGAGGGAACCCACGCAAACACGGGGAGAACATGCAAACTCCACACAGAAAGACCCCGGCCTGATGTTGGAATTGAACTCAGGACCTTCTTGCTGTGCGGCAACAGTGCTAACCACCGTGCACCGTGGTTTATATTATTATTTTTATTATTAGTGACTCAAAGAGGGCACCGAGTATTTTTAGTTCACTGTTTTATCTTCAGCAAAAAAACAAGAACGTAGCTTCTGTGTATCTTTAAAGAGAATTTTTATTTGTTACAAAAATACACACGATCTCATTTATTTAAGGGTCCAAAGTAACGTAACACAGCAACATGTAACAAAGCGACACAATCATTCTGATTAGTATTAGTTCTTTTTTGGAAAATAAATAAATGTAATAAAGGCGCAAAGTAAAAAAAATAAGTCATGTTCCTGCGGTACAAGTAAACACCCAAACCTTCAGTCCATGACCTTGCAGGTTATATTTGAAAGATCTGGGCTGTTGTGTTGCAGCCCAGGAGGCCGATCTTCAAAGGATTTCGACATCTATTTTCAAATTACGACTCAAGGCTTGCCAAACACTTGTTCGGTATATTGGGCCTTTGAGGCACCTGTCATCATGCTCAAACTATTTTGGCTGATAAAAAGCATCAACAGAAAACATTTTAGCGTCCTGGGAGCGCACGCGTTCAGCGGCCAAGAACACAGAGTTTTTTCTTTCAGCTGTGTGTCGACGCCTGGCTCAGCGCCCAGCGGTGTCCTTTCAGTCCTGTTTTCTGACACCGTGAGACTGTAGGAATGCGATTTTCCTCTCAGAGCAGCCGGCGATCGCATATCTGTCAGTTTTTCACTCTTTTATTTTCCAATGCAGAAGTCTTTGAAGATGATGTCCAGGATCTCCTCTGCGCCGACCCGTCCAGTGATCCGGCCCAGGCTGGTGACAGCTAAACGGACACCTTCGGCTGCCAGAGCGAGGTCAGTGTCACGGTACCGCTGATACTGAGCCAGAGCCGCCGCGCACCGCTGCAGGTGGGCCCGGTGGCGAGCCTGTGTCAGGGTGGGGGCACCGAACAGAGGGTCGCCACACCTACAGAGGAAGTTAATCAGCGAATGTGAAGAGCCTCTGGAGGAGAACTACAAAGATAAAGATGCACTGGGAAGACTGCCTTAACAAATAAACAGTTAAGATTGATCCCTGCCATCAGTTCAGTTTGTACAGCCATCTCACACATCCTGCAAGAGGACATTCAAATGAGACTTGGCCTTCGCACTGGGGCAACAAAACAAAACTCAAACTCACAGAGTCTTGACACTGCTGTGCAGCACTGTGAGGAAGGCCTTCAGTCCCTCGTTAGTCTGGCAGGAGATCAGACGGACAGCAGGGAGACCAGAGACACCCCTCAGCTCCGTGTCCAGCTTTTGTCTCTGCTTCTCAGGCAGCAGATCGGCCTTATTCAACACCAGGAGACACCTGTCTGCAGGACATGATGTGGTAAGTTAACTTGACTGATCCTCATTTGTCTCTGCCTGGGGTTACCTCATGCACGTGTTTAAGACTCTAACTAACTAACTGCAGACAGCTACAGGCACCAAGGCTTTCTGTGAAAGTCAAACGTCTTTAAAATGCAGTCGGTGCATCAGTAGACAAACGCATGGCACGGTACCTGTGTCAGGCAGCACACTCCTCAGGTGCTCCCGCAGGAACGCCGCGGCTCGGTCTACCTCAGAGGGGAGATGAGCAGAGTCCACGACCACCAGTGTCAGATCTGCCTGCTCCACCCTGGAGAAACAGAGCAGCCTCCACTTTAGTCACAAACCCTCTGCTGACACTCGACCTGTAATGATGGCGTGGCAGGTATTTCTCATCACCGTGTTTGTTTCCATGGCTGAATGTGTTCTGGTAACCACAACAAGGACAGTCGTGAGTATTTCAGACGTGGATCCTGAAATGTGTTTATTTGAGGCAACTTTTCCGTGAAAATCGTAAGATGCAGTCAGGACACTTTATGGGCGATAGCTGAGGTCAAAAGGAAGGTGAAGGGCGAAAGTAGTTGTAGTCCAAACCAGGAGTACTGAGTAAAAATAATCTGGGGCCTCTTACTTCTTACTTTGACGATTTATGGTTCAGACCCCACCGACCATGACCTTCACATCTGTATCTTGCACTGTACACAGACGAACAAACACCGGCACTCAAAACTGCTTTTGTGGTGGTTTTTGTGCTACAGGTGGTTCCTCTAGGATAAAGTATAGCTCCTTTATGCTCTACAATCTATGGCAGTACTGTTGGGAAATACATCAAGCCCAAACACGTTTCCCACCACCTGTGCCCGCTCTTGGCTGCGCACCAAGATATCTCAGAGCAGAGACTGTTGTTCTGTTTCACAAACGAACTATAAGCTATAGCCCGGAAAAGCTGGCAGGGACATCCCATCACTCTAAATGGTATTCACGTGAAATACTGGTTCCTTGCATCCGTCTCACTGCGAGGTAGCAGCAGGAGTGGAGGCGGATGCTTGTACTTACCACGTCCTTCCTGTAGTGACCCAGGTCACGAGCCTTTCTCCTGCTCCCTGCAAAAGCAGTTTCCCACAGAACACAAACTGCCTGCCCTTCCTATAGAGCCACCAGGTCAGGCACATAACTTAAACAAGGAGTGAAGGGATGAGACTGCATTTGCACTGGAAATGGCATTCCTCTGGACACACCTGGATTTATACCAGCAGTGACAGCAAAGCTGATACTGTGCTCATTTTGGGAGTCGGGAGGTGACGAATAAGAAAAATACAGCGTAGTACTGTGAAGGCTGACACATGTATGAGGTTCAGTATTCACTTTACTCTATACCAGTGAGTACAGCCTGCAAGTATGAGGGTCCTTCTTTCACTGCAGGCCCCTTCATGTCCCACTGACTCACATACTAGCCACCCATCCATCCATCCATCCATCTGTTTATCCGTGCATCTGTACTTCATTCCATCCTTCCACCCATTCATCTGTCACTCCATCAGTCCCTCCACCCGTCCATCTGTCCTTCCATTCATCCATCTTAACTTCATATTCAGTTTAGGACAGCAGGGGGACCGAAGCCCACCTTTGCCCATCACAGGGCTCAGCTGTCTTTATGTGGTGTAGAAACATACACTGTTTATGTAAAGTTAATGTGAAAGCTTTAAGGTTTTAGCCCTTTCATTAGCTCGCACACTGAACTGACATTGAAACCTTGTTAGAATCAGCTACCTGAAGCCATCTGCCCGACTAGTTTACACAAGTTTGATCTGGTCTAATATATTTAAAAACCTGCTGTAGTCTAAATAAGCCTACTTCCTGCCGTCCTACCACCTCACCTCCCTAAAGAGGCACAAATGAGTCATAGATAATACCGTTCAGGATGTGTCCTTCATTTTTGGTTTAAGTACGCTGTGGCGCAGCCTGTGCTTGAGACCTTGATAACCTTGATCTCTTCTATGATTTCAGGTTTGTTTCCAATATTTCTAAAACTAATATTAGGGAGAAAGTCTGTCTTTAAATCAAACACACTCGGTGTGCAGATATTTTATTAACACTTGGCACTAACGACTCGGCTTTAGCTTCCGTTAACACTGTAGAGCCCAGCGCTATCTCGTTTGGCGGGCATACATGCACTGCAACCAGCTTTAAGTTATAATTGTCAAACAGAAGATTTTCTGTGTGCCTCACCTGCTTCCTCGGGGCTCCTACCAGCCTCTACTCTTGACCTGTTTCTTTATTCTCTGTGCTGTTTGCATGTTTCCTCTGTTTGCTATTTATTCCTCATGTCTTTACTAGTTTACCATTTCTATGTGGAACTTCTAAACTTGTTTTAAAGCCTTCGCCACCTCCATCACGGCGGATACTGTTTTCTATTTTTGAGTCCGACTGCAGAGATGTATGTGTTGTCATGCTGAATGGCCTGATACTGTATGTTCATCTCTCCTACACACGAAACTTCTCGACGGTACAACGAGGAAAGGGGACTCTTCGTTATGCAACCTCCTGAGAGTGTTTGCACTGTGTATTTATAACTAGCATCAATATAAACTCTGGGGTAGGACAGACATTACAGAAATGACTTATTTCTTCCTTTCTTTGTTTCCAGGGTCACTTCGCATTGGTCTGCAGGCCAATATGTTCTGTTAAATCATACATAATGCAGTACTTTGCAATAAATACTCACTTGCATTCCTGTCCTGTGCAAGTATTCGAACATCAGTCTTCATTTCTTTCTATTAACATGAAAGCAAAACAATGCAACAGAAGTCCAACTTTAAGAGGTTTCCATGCGCTACCTTTCCCGAGCGCGGCGGACGCCCTCTCTCTCCACCAGGTCCGAGCTGTCTCTGAGGCCAGCTGTGTCACTCAGGAGGACGGGGAACCCACCGAGGTCCAGAGCCGTCTCCACCACATCTCTGGTGGTGCCAGCAATGGGAGACACAATGGCTGCAGGTCTCTGACCTGGAATACAAAATGTTTTTAAATGTTAATGAATAAACTTGCCTGTCACAAAAAAACAAGCATTGTGTGCATTTCTCAAAGTAATAATTTGGTCATTTCATCACCTGCAATACAGCAGATCATTTATAACCAGAGAAATCTCCCGGGTCTAATAACGCTGACATATCTGTGCTTCTGGGTGTGAGCTCGAGCCACCGGAGCACGAATCATAGCAGGAAGGACTTTATCTGACATCTGTCAAATACACCGATCGCTCTGATACGAAGACATCCGAGCTTCAAGACCGGAGAGCTTACATTAAAAGGTTCGACATTATGTCAGGAAACATGTCCTCATATTACAAAACACCAAACATATACATAATTAGAGAGAAGCGGCACATTTAAACTCTACAGAAACGTATCTAACAAATGTGAAAATATTACTTAAATCTTAAATGTTTTTATTCTTTTAAGTGTTTATTCTACAGATTAGGGCTGCCACGATTACGTCGACTATCAAAATCGTCGACGACTGATTTAATAGTCGACGCGTCGTTTGAAGCTTTGTAAGATCACAAAAGACGCAGGAATGAGTAGTAGGATTTAAGAGTGTAATAACGGACTGAAACAGAAGATGGCAGCACCGCATGTACAAGGATGTCAGCTGCCGTTAAACCCCGAAGAAGAAGAAGCTGTGTCCCAGAATTCATAGCGCGGCCCAGCTCAGCTTCCAACAATGGTGGCAGCTAGTTAGTTTTAATATTACTCTTATTATTCTTTCTGGGTCACAAAATAAACGTTTAACATATTTTCAGGCGAGAATGTAGCTGTGTAAACCTCAAATATCGGCTCAGTTTATCAAGACACCACATATTTTCAAAAGCGCTCCGACGTTTTCGGAGACGTCTGTTACCCACTAGCTCGATAGTTAGCCGGGGGCTAGGTCACTAGAGCCGTGAGAACACCGAACTCCTGGCAAATCGTTTTCAAACCCACCGCCGTCTTTCGCTACTCAGGTTAAACATGATATATGAGTCACTTAGATAACTTAAAATGTTATTGTTTGGCTTTTTTCAGTGTTTTATTTGTTCCTGAGTAAATCGGTTTGTCTGAGATTAAAGTTATAGTTTTTACACAGCTGAATAAAGTCAAGCAGACAGCTGATTATCAGAAGTGTGAGATGCTCCAGAATATACTCCGGTGTCCTGTTATATTTTAGATAGCAAGGAGTTTATTAAACTTCACCGAAACAATCTGCAAATTTCATTAAAATGTAATAAACTATCATCTTGTCTTTATTTTTAGTTAGCACAGACCTTAAACACTTCAAGCTGTAAGCTAATGATAGTTATATAAGAGCAGATGCTGCTGGTGCAATAAGCTGTACATTTTATGTCCAGTGGATGATGATCTGATTAGTCGACTAATCGCAAAAAATAATCGCTGACTAGTCGACTATCAAAATAATCGTTTGTGGCAGCCCTACTACAGATTGACTCCACTGTCACCTGAAGCACCAGCACAAGCGTAAAACAGAGATAAAGGTTCCCGTCTTTCATACAAAAATCTGGGATGAAAAACAGAAGTTAAAAACTTTCACCTTTTGATTAGACGAAAGGTGAAAGTTTTGTCTAATCAAAAACTAGAACAAACTCTTTGACTTAAGCTGCAGCGTAAAGGTGTGAAAGCTCTCAGGTGCATTTATGTTTCCATCCAGACTCCTTTCATTATTATTCTTTCACATTTAGTGAAGAATATGAAGGATTGAACTGAAGGAACTGGGCACAAAGGTAAGTCACCAACTCTTTATCCAACCAAATATGAAACATGGTCACAATCTCCTCTTTGGTTCTGAATCAGGGCTGAGCATCGACTTCTATGTATAAAAACAAAGCTGACACTTCATCAGAGCTGTAACTTTGTGTGACTGAGGATAAAACACAGGCCTGGCTTTTTATAGCAGATGACCTTAAAAATATTCTGCAGTAAATCAAAAACTGAAGAAAACCATGAATCAACATGTGAACGTTACCTGATGCTGCTGAGGTGAAGCAAAGTTACAGAGGCAGAATTTTAAAAAGTTTACATTTCCTCTGGATTGAACAGCAGAAATGAGGCCGACAGCTCTGAACACAACAGCCGACTTGTGCGTAATAATCAGTGAATAATGCAGAAAGCAGAGATTTTGATGGTAAACTGGTCTCCGAGTACACTGAGAGAGAGAGCTGTGCAGGAAGTGAGACTTTTATCGTGGTGGAAACAAAACAGCCAAAGTCAGAGAGATTAATGACGAGAAGTTTTCATCTTCTTTTGCTGCTTCAGTCAGTTTTGGTCAGAGTGACGAAACCTGCAGCTTCAGAATCTGAGACGTCGACTTTCAGCCCCGACGGCGTGTCCGTGCTGTCGGGTGAACGGTCCACACTCGTGTTTGCATCCTTGTGTGGATCCGTGTAGCTGCCCTCATTTGCTGTTTTAAATCGTTTTGTGAGCTTTAACCTGAGATTCTGGCGTTTCTGGTAAAATACATTTAATGAATCGATATCGCTTCATTCAAACTAAAAATGATTTGAATCAGGAAATCGATATTTAAACCCAGCCCAAGTCTGAATTATGGTTTTAAATATATCACCATGCTGATGTCACAGTGAAGCTGAACGTTGACTTCTGGATATAAAATGTAACCAAGCTGTCCACGTTTTCATTCACAAACATGTTCACTGTGGTCTCAGTGACGCTGGGCCGTGATCGGCTCGTCTCTGACTCCACGTTGGTGTTTGCACCAAATGTGCTGCGATTCCCTAAAGTCGTTCCTGATGCTGCACTGGATGAGCCGGATCGATCCATCAGAAACTTTTGCACTTTTCAAACAGATGCTAAAAACTTCTGATGAGAAGGAAAAACCAGGTTTCTTGTGCTTGATGGGACGCAGCACAGACTTCCTCTGACTTCTGAGATGACAGATATCTTTTTCCCTGATTCGCCATCAAAATATATATTAAAAATATTCTTTGTACATTATAATTTGATCCTTTGGCTGTATGTGAGGGTGTGTCCGACTCCGGCTCTCTTACAGAGTTTGTTAAGAAGGCTACTTTTTCCTGCATTCGTAGCTCCCGCGATCACCACCTGGACCCCGCTGCGAAGCCGCTCGCCCCGTCTCTCGTCCTTCAGGTGTCGCTCAATCTCCGCTTGCAGATCACTTACTGACACGTCCACTATGAGGGGATCAGCACAGACACAGAGGCATTATAAAATACATTGCTGTCCTCTTTTTCCTTAAAACTCTTCGAACTCTTCGATGGACAAAGTACTTCACTCAAATTTTGGCCACTTTGAAGGTAAAAATGAACACGATGTCAGATAAATCTTTGCAGGTGGAAAAGCAAAGTATTTATACCACCTTTCCTATTTTTGAAAGTCTATTATTAAGTCTATTATTATTTTCCGCTCTGTGGCATGAGCCAACATTAGTCACCACCAAAACAAACACCCGTTCCCAGGCTTTGTGCTCAAATCTCAAAACATTTGAGACTTATGAAAGAATCTGGCAGTGCCAGACGACCGGCGACACTCACAGGGGAGGTCGCTCCCTCTCAGGTCTGCTGAGAGGATAGGAAACCCAGTCGGGCCGCTGACGGCACTCTTCCTGGGAGTAGGCTTGTTTTTGAAATGCCTCAACTCCCCTTCTGGCCGTCCTCTCAACACATCCTAAGAAAATGACCCTCGGAAAAATTGCCACTTAGAGCTCATAACAGGAAGAACAGTCGGACTCCTCTCTCCCTTTAACCCCTTTAAACCCCAAAGCATGACTGCCCTGTTGCTGTTTCGCAAAGGTCAAAGTGCACAGGTACCTCGGTTCAAGACCCCGTCCTCAATGAGCTCATCCTCGCTGAAGTCTATGAAGGCCTCGACGTGGGCCAAACACTGTGAAGACACAGGGAGGGGAGGGGTGAAATCAGGGAGCTAAAGCTCAGCTCCTTCAATGACTTAAGCATAACATTTCTGGAGGAGTCTTACAAAAATGAAGCTACTTTTTCTATTTTTACTGCAAAGCTTATTTACATGAAATGTGACACCAGGCCAGAAAAATACACGACAGATATGAACATAAATCCCTTTTGCTGAGTCTTTCTGTAGGTTTGCTTCACTGCCAGATTTAAGCTCAGGAATAGCTCTGTATAGAGAAAAGCTTCAGCATTTCCACCAAGATCAGTATCTTCACTGACACTGTGGAACATAAACACAATAGCGGTATAGCTCCAGAAAAACAGGAAGCATCAGATTCCCATAGTTGAATCAATTTCTAAATGTGGGAAACCTATGGTTAAAAAAGCCGCATTGTTTAGTGTCAAATGCAGGTTTGACCTCCACCAACATGAACATATAGGATACTTTTTTATTAGCAATCTTCTCAGAAATGCGCGTCCAAAATAAAGCCGTGTTTTAAAAGCTTCTGGGAACCGAGCTCAGCAGCTGCCAACAAGCAAATTAAGAAGGTTTTCTCAGGGGAGAACACCTGGACCGGCTGGTCAGGTCTGGTGCCAAAGTATTGAAAGACCAACGTTTTATGCTTTTCAAAACAGGTCAGAGTACAAAAGGGCTTGGCCCACATCCAGCGAGTTCAAGTGTTCATCCGCGGTCAGCGACCTTCTCCTGTGAGCTGCCTCCGCAAAACACCAACAAAAACCACGATCAGGTCAGGATTACACAAACGCACAGCAACGCACGGCAACACGTCAGCGTCCTTTAACTTTGGGCCTGACTCACAATGACTTCTTTATCATTTTGGACTGCATGCATCAACTCAACCACAAATGAACATCGTTGCTTTTTAAATCTTTAGAAATAATAAAGCAAAATAAGGCACCGAGCTACAGTATCGGAGCAAAAACGGTCTAACCTGGGATTTAAATTTGCGTTCATTTCTCCCAACCTGAGCTACACCTACTGATTTATGACACACACAGGATACTTCACACAGATAAGAAGAACAATACCGCTGCACGTACTGTATCATGCTTTTATTCGACCGTGGTCATTTTCAGATAAACGTTAGCCATGCTTCAGACGTTCAGTAAACACTGCAGCAGGTTTTAACCACTTTTCTAAAACGACAGTTGTCAGAAACAGATGTGCCGCTTTGTCTGCTCACTAATATCACACTTTTCCTCAGGAAATAAAAATGTTAACACAGGTCTGATGCCACGAATGCTAAAAATTACAGTTTTTTTATTTTTCTCTGGAAAGTGAATCACATCACTGATCCGAGGAAACGCTGCCGTTACTCACTCGACCGCTGCTGACTCTCCTGTCTGAGCATTTTATCCATATCTGTGAGAAAAGTTCAATCATTTAAAAAAGTTATTAAGACTTTAGAAACCTTCTGTTTAACTGTTACGCTGGCTGATTGGATTCATATGATTTTCTTTTAATTCCATGTCTGCGAGGTCAAACTGAACTGACTTTAATATTTTAAAAGTACTTTGTGTACATGTGCCCTGGAAAGACTATCCCTTTGAATCCAAGCATTGAACAGAAACACACGGACTGCAGCAACTTGAAAACAGGAAGCCTCAGACTCCCATAGGTTGCTGCATCAACACTGCAGTCTTGGAGGTACAAAAATGCATTGTGTTGGTACGAAGCAAGTGAATCCCGACCTACAGCACAGTCCGGACAGGTTCTTTCCTGAGTTTCTTCTGGGAAAACTCCAGAAGTTCCCCTCGTTTCAGGTGCCAAGCTAACTCGGAATGAGTTAAAACAGATGCTTTCTGTTTGTGCAGAGACGCGAGGAGGAGAGACCGGGTGTCAAAGCTGCTGCGTCCAGTCCAGCTGAAGACCGGAGCAAGTTTAGGATTTTCTTGTAGGCGGCAGAATTCCTGGTTTCAGCTCCAGACCATCACACGACCACCACCAGGTTTGACTGAATCGCCGCGTCAGTTTTTCAATTCAATGCAATTCAGCTTTATTTATACAGGCGCCTCAACGTGCTTTATATTGTAAGGTAGACCCTACAATAATACACACAGAGGAAAACCCAACAACATCAGAGCAAGCACTTTGGCGACAGTGGGAAGGAAAAACTCCCTTTTAACAGGAAGAAACCTCCAGCAGAACCAGGCTCAGGGAGGGGCGGAGCCATCTGCTGTGATTGGCTGGGGCGACGTGGATGACCTCAAATACTCCAAAAAGTCCAGCTTTTGACTCATCAGGATAGGTCCTCAATTTATTTTCCCACATGAGCCCCGCAGCTCTCTAGATGTTCTTCCTCCTGGATGAGTCGTCGATGTGAGTAATTTTGGTCGGCCGGTCACTCCTGGGTTGTTCCCCGCAGCTGAAAGACGATGCTCTGCGACTCTTTCCAAGCTGACTTTGTTTCTCAGCAGTTTCTCTTTCAGATCTTTTATACTACTTCATTTTCTCCCGATTCAGCAGGTCCGGCAGGTGTAAATGAATTAAATATGTATGTGTGACACAGAAATAACTAAAACATCATGAAAACGGGCAAATACTTCTTCAAACCAGCTGCTTTTCTACCAGAGGACGTACCCGTTTCAGTCTGTCGCTCCAGTCCTGATACAGGCGTCCCAGTTCGCCTGACATCTGTCTAAGAGCCTGCCTCCTCTGGGCCTCTGTCTCTGCGTGGATCAGATCCCCAAGCCCCTCCACCTATGAATCACACACCATATGTTACATATATCCTTATACTGGAATGTTTAATGTGTACACATCCTTTCTGTCTCCTGTCATAACAAACGTTTCTCCCAAAAAGTTTAAAATAAAGTGAAAAATTCAATAATTTCCAAATCATTCAAAGAGTATTTAAACACAACATATCAAATGTTAAAAGTTAGAAATGTCATTGTTATTATTTTTTAACATAACACAACATAACTAATAATTTTTTGGTTTTGATGAAGCCGACATCTTTCACAAACTGCAGGAGTTTTAGGGTATAAAATATTGGGAACACCCAGCGCTTCCCCTCAGCCTCCCAGCAGACATCCCTGTGCTAGCAACAGTTTCACAATCCTACATTGACCTGTTTTCAAGTTATCGCAGTCACTGGATTTTCAGGAAACTTGCCCTCTGACCTTTGACCTTTTGGTCGAAGACACTGAACTCGTCTGACCCCCCCCACTCAGCCCTTTCTGGTTGAGGCGTATATAAATATATGTAATGCAGCCCATTGAATACGCAGATGTGGGTCTTCAGGCCTGTTCAGCACCCAGAGTCTGGCTGCTGGGATACGTGCAGAACCCATTTTGGCGCCCACGATTTCCAAAAAACATATCTGCAAACTTTAACGTGTCCCATCATCTTTTCCGACACGAATTTTAAAATGAATTGTGTTCACTGACAACAGTTTTCAGAGGTGGTGCGGGCTGTTTCATCAAGTGTTTTTCCCTTATTATGTCCATTAGGTGTTATCTACAGGAAAGTGCATCCTGCTGCTGTTTAGAGAGGGATGTCGCTGCCTCAGCTTAGACACTGATGCCAAATTCCTTTCAGCACCAATAAAACTCATCTTATCTGAAAGTCCTGCGAGCGTTTGGCTCATCTGCTATTTTACTTTTCCTCTCAAAACAGTCCGTTAAAAACTTTATTAAATTGTTCGTACGTGTTATTCATATCCAATGTCCTGTGTGAGGTTAATATATTAGTTTTTATGCTTCACAGAAAATCCAAACAGACTTTTATTAATGCTTCAGGCTGTATATTAAAAAAAACATCTACAGAGGCCCAGTTGTTGCATTAATGTGGGAATATCAGACAACTCAATGAAATAAAATCGCCAAAGGGCAAAATACGCAAAAGGAGAAGTTGTCCCTGTTTACATTTCATGCATATGAAATCCCCGAACAGCCGCTATAATAACTCTAGATGCACAACAATGTGTTTTACACATTCCTCTCCACTCGCCTCCGTTAAACCGAGTTTCCCTGCTTGAAAAGCTCTCCGCGTGAACTCCCCCGCTTCGGCCGGCCTCAAGCCAGGCACGCTTCCTGAAAAACACACGTAAACACAAATATGAAGAAATGTATGAGACGTGTGCGCACACAATGCACACACTGAGGACAAAACATAAGGTCAATGACTCACGCAGAGAGCAAAAACAGGCACAACTACAGGTTAAGTAGGTTCATTGTTTTCTCAGACACTTTGCAAATCTCATCAGGAGAGACAATAGTGAGTGCAAAACCAAACGTGGGTCACCGTCTCCTGATTACAGACATTTTACTCGACTGATCTCACCGACACGCTCGGTGTTTTTGGTTTCCAAATGAAGGCAACAATTTTATGTGAATGAACCTTGAAAACAAAGGTAATGTAATATTAAATATTCCTCCCTGCTTAGAAAAAAACACCTTACAGCACATAAACTCTCTGCTTTGTACAATGCTGCCCCCTGGGAGGTCAACAGGAGAACTGCAGTAAAAACATCAAGCACAGGAGGACTGTCACGCTTGCCACAGCACATATTAAAAGTATCTCAGACGCGGCGATGCATGCGTCAGTTCTCTGTTTTAAGTCGCAGTGATGGATGGCCGCCTGACTCCAACAGATATCGTACTTACGGAGGCTTAGAGCTCAGGAAGCTACAAAGACTCAAACTTCAAAACGCTCTTCAAAGGGACGGCTGCATCTCAAGT
This sequence comes from Aulonocara stuartgranti, assembly GCF_965226115.1. Lineage (NCBI taxonomy): Eukaryota > Metazoa > Chordata > Actinopteri > Cichliformes > Cichlidae > Aulonocara > Aulonocara stuartgranti. The sequence continues at coordinate 39,770,946 of NC_138953.1, forward strand.
CTGGATATGTTTGCTTGTCACATTGAATTATATCAAGTTTTTTAAAACATTATACTGAGAATCACATCTTACCAAGAGCCTGTAAGACAGCAGTAACGACAGCGGGACCTCCGTGGATATGGAACTCCACGCTATCTTCTCCGGAGAAACTACGAGGAGCTGATGAAACAAACAAAGGAATAACAACACTCTGTGCATCCTTTAGTTATTTAAATATGTAAAGAGAACTGAAGTGAATAATGGGCAGGACGTGAGATGCTGGAAAGATTTATTACTGGTTTTAGATCAAACACAGCAGCTATGGTTGTGGGTTAGTGAGAAATGACGTGGTTTTACCAAACTCTGTCATGTTGTTTAGAGAATGTGTCCCACCGTTAAAGCAGCCACCGCTCTATTTCCACCGTTTAGCCTCTACACGCTATTTCCAAACAATGCAGTGAAAAACCTTATTTCACGAGTGGAAAACATTCGAGGCAGATGCTCCACTTCTCAGGCGTAGACCTTCCACCAAAGTCAGTCCAAGCTCAGGTCGTGTTCAGAGAAATGGGGGAAAAAACTAAACAAAGAACTACGTCTCAGACTCAGTTAGCATGTTTTGTTTGCATGGCTGCATCTGCCAAACACAAGCCTTCTGCGACAATGTGCTTTAGGCAGATGAGACCAACAGCATCTTAGCACAAATACTTCAGCACAGTGATGGAGTGATGAAGGTTTGGGCTTGTTTTACAGTCTTGTGGCTTAATAAATAGCCACTAACAATCAGTGAACTGAAGCACATTTGAAAAGGAGAGTGAGCCTATAATCCTCCACAACAATACTTCAAGCTATTGCTGCTAAATGGGGTTCTACCAGTTCCTGAATCATGGAGCGTAGTTAGTTTTTCACACACTGCTTCTATATTTTGGCTTAGCATCCCAACCCCACCCACCCTCTCCTCTTGTTGGTACCCAGGACTTAGAAGAAACTGCTGATCCTCTTTGAGGCCTTTCCCAAACCGCAGCATCAATCAAGATCTTTGCTCGCTCCATCCATCATCCTGTTTCAATAAGCACTGTTTAATCAGAACTAAGGTGTGGTCCCTGCCTGAGGAATAACAACACTGTGTAATACATCATAAGGCATTATTCATCTCAGGTTGTATTTACCTACTTTTATTGCCTGGCAAACACTACATCGTTTTTATATTGTGTGCTGATATGTAAAACAATAACACTGGCTGAGGGAATACTTCCTTGTTATCATAATTAAGTACGAGTCTGTCTACATATCTGGGACATGCTGATAAACCTTTGGACATGGATGTAACTTATGTGCTTCTAAACAAAAACATATCCACATCCTCATATTCTCAGACAAAAACAGAGAAGAACAAAATGTTAGAACGGTCCAGTGGAACTGACCTGGAAACCACAGGACGAGCCCACGGTCCAGCACTTCTGTGGAGCGGGGGTCTGTGATGCTGCGTAACAGGGCGGTGCGTGGAGGGGGCAGACGCTGCGTGAACCCAGCCATACACCTCAGGGCTGTAGCTGAGGCGGGACCGCTGACACGTACCACTGCCACCCCGCACCTGCCGTGCCCGGACGACAGCGCAAAGATGGTGTCAGCATCAGCCAGTGCAGCTGGGGCTCCATCACAGGTAGAGGAGAAGAGCCTGTAGGGTGGAGCTCCACGGCTGGAAATAAGAAAATGACTGATTCATACTATAACATATTCTACATCTTGTTTTCAGTTATTATATCTCTATTATATTATTTAAACTCAAAATCAAAGTTATAAATGAGCACTTAAATAAACAACACTGAAAGTTAAGTCAGTGTAACAACAAGCATTAAACTTGAGTGGGTAAATAATGAAAAGTGCCCAAAGAAATCTATATTTTAATAGCACTATTTTGCTTCTGTGAATGCAGCCATAAAAATAAAGACATGAATTTGACATAGAGGCCGGGAAACAGAACGAACCTCATCCTGACTGTGTGCACAGCAGCTCTCCATATCCCACCACACACGGGCCGCAGCGGCAGCATCAGTATGAGACACCAAACGTTTCATTTATTTGCCGCTTCTCCTACAGACCAACACCCAACACATTATTTCCACTTTGCTTCTTTTCAGTTAACGTCGGAGTGTCTGTGAAGCTAATGTTACCTGCCAAATCCGGACATTCACTCTTTTGCGTCTTATCTTATGTTATATTAAAGTATAATTTACACACTCATCCCACTCGTGACTTTTCCTTCCCATCTTTCAGTCACATTTATGTAGCTCCTCCCACTCTTGATTTCGATTGGTTAGCGTTTCTCACAACGACAGCAGATTAAGCACTCCCGTTTGTTCGACGCTTGTCAATCCATCTCAAGCCACGCCCATCGTACGCTGAAAATTCGGTCCGTGTGACTATTTCAAATATGATCGTTCCGGGATCAAAGGTCTGATTTTCAGCCTTTTTTGTTGTTTTATATCACGTTAAACAAATACATCCATTTAAACATTAAAATATAAAATGTTGGTTATTTTGTGGAAGGAATCTGTTTGACAGTAATCTTTTGTCCCCCCACAAAAGTAGCTTTGCATGAAATAAAGCATGAAAATAACTCTTGTTGTCTTGTTTAACTTGAAATTGTGTTGTGATATTTACAAATCTTCCTCTAATATGAAGGGATTTTATGTGATTTAGGCCACAAAAAGGTTCATTAACACTGTCATTGGTGTACATCGATCATTGCTGCAAATTCCAATGTTTTACTTTTTGTGTATGTAGCTAATATCGTTCTTATTGCGGCTATAAACGTTTCACTTTTTATCACTACTGTTTTTTTTAAACTTATGTTTACATGAACTCAAATGATTAACTCAGTGATGCACCTGCTATCAAAGGATCTACTGTTTGTGTGATGTACGTGCCAACATGTCTGTCACCTTTGTTTTGTGGTTAGTATATGAAAAAGGAAGATGTAAAATTCAGTTCAGGACAGACCACAGTTTGTTTTACTGCCAATTTACTTACCAAATCATCAAAGACTGGGGGAAACACCTCTGGCACATTATGCAGAATGCACATGTTAACCAGGAAACAAATCAGCAGTCAAGTTTTGCTTTTTTCAGCACAAGGTGGAAAGTATTCCTTAGTGTGTGAGAATCAACAGCAGTGCAAACAGGGTTATTCTTACAGCACTACTATTTTTAATTTATTTCAAATGATAAGTTTTACAGTATTTGTTTAGATTGTGTTCTGTCTATTAAAACTAACAGTGCTTTGATCTGTGGTTCTTCATAGACTAGGCAAGGCAAGGTAAGTTTATTTGTATAGCACAATTCAACAACAAGGTGATTCAAAGTGCTTTGACTACATAAATGCGTGCATGTAACAGAATATAAACAGAGACTGTGTGCATCAGTGTGTGTGTGTGTGCGTGCCCCACTGCAGCGTCTTGCAGCTGTCATCCCAGAGAGTGGTGAGTAAGCAGAATTTGTGCTCACAGATGAGATGCTTCTGAGCCATACGAGGGGGCGGGCTGCCAGCCTGCCTCTGTAGCCGCACAGTGAACCACGGCCTCCAGGAGGGACGACCAAGATGATAGATTGTGTACACGGTGAAGAGGCATGGCCCAAGGCCTGGGAGCAATCTTTAACCTGGGATCTAAATAATTTATAGACTGCTCAGTGTGTGCACAGAGCATGACAGCTGCCACCTCACAGCTGCTGAATACAGTCCAAACAGAGACAGTTACCTCTCAGCCCCGATTATGATTCCAGGTTATGAAATGATCTTTGTCTACAACGATAGCTGTGTTCACCTTCCTTGCACACACAAGCACTCCTAACATATGCTTTAGCAACTCCCCCACAGGTTGAAAAGGGGCAGACACAGCAATTTAAGACAAAGCACATATTTTACCTGCAGAGGATCATCTGACTCGCTCTGCTGTAACAACATTTATTTTGAGGGCCGTGTGTCTCTTTAGGGTGGAGGACTGCTCTTTGCTCTCTTTTCAAGACAGTGTGACCATGTAAACTGGCCTTAGCGATACAGTGATGGAATGACCAAGCTTATTAAGCAGCAAAGCAAACATTACACAGCCCCACGCCGTGTTTACTGTAGAGTGTTTGACTGAGAAGCGATATTACCGGTAGCCACACCCAAGTGTCACTAAAAATTTAATCCATGAAGATATTTTTTGCACAGCTTCTTCAGTTTTCCCATCATAGTCAAAGAAGAGTGATAGTCTATGAAAGGATTATCAAAGGCGTGCACATTAAAAGCACCAGATCATCTGATTGGGCATCTTGCCTGTGAAGTAATGTCATCACTGTGAAAACCATGCATTTTGAATGAGTTTTCCTTTAATGTAGCCATTTGGATTCTATTTTTGGCCTCGATCTGCAGCCTGCGAGGTGATAAAAATACACTTCTCTCAGAGATGGAGGAACCGCTTTTACATGCATGCATAAAATGATCCTAACAGACAGATTCTTTTAATTCCTACAGCGTGCGTAGTGCGGGTTTGTTACATTTAACATTTTTGGTAATGTAATCTGAGACAACAATCAGTCAGCGACCGTGAAGGTGCATGTGTGTCACACAGCCCCCTCCATCCACCCCTCCCTCCCTCTCTTTGTCCCTCCTCCTGTAGTGGTTGGAGGAGCGCTCTCCATCTAACCGCGCATCCTGCTCCAGAGTACCACCAGGATGATCCGCCGCTGCGCCAACGCTAACAACCTTCACTTCACTTTCATTCTCATTTAACCCCCACTCTGACCCCCACGCTACACCCATGCTTTGCCTTCCTCTTGAGATGCGACACCGCTGCACGATTTCCCGGAGAATACCTTTATCCTCAGTCGCTCCTCGCTGATAGAGAGCATGCCCGACACGGGGACGGCAGCGGCGGGCGCTGCTGCAGCCGGGGCGGCCGCCGGTGGCGCGACCACCTCCGGGGACGGCCCCGAGAGTTCCCGGCACCGACACCGAGCGCCGCAAGGAGACGCAGAGAGGCCGGATCCAGGCTCGGCTCCGCCACAGACCTCCTCCGGCGTGCTGGGTGAGTGAGAGGAGGCGGAGGGGAAGGACAGGTGAAGGCGACGCTGTTGGAAAACGAGACAAGAGGCGCACTGCCGTCGCGCACCTCGCGGTGGCACGGTTCTTTTGTCTCCACGAGGGCGTCCCAAAATCAACAGCTGGTCAGGCAGCAGGCCTGTAAACGATGGCTCTGACTGGCATTTCGTGCTGTTTCCAAAATTCACTGCTGTGATAATAGGTGTTCAGGAAAAATGGCCACTTTGGCACATCCGAGTTGTGACCTTCTGGTCGGTTATTGTCTGTTTAGCCCATTAGCCTGCCTCCTGTTATGAGCCCATTTGTTCCCTCTGGGCAGCTGTTGTTGTCCATACTATCCTCACACGCAGCTCACGGGCCTTGATTGGCTGATAGTTAGCCTATTTTTATTGAAGGGGGTTCTCTCTTGTCAGTCATCTCCTCTGGTTTAAGGTTGTTTACCTTCGAGATCACTTTCCTCGGGATTTCCGAACTATTGCAGGTGGACTGCACTATTGCACACCGCGTCGTGCACCTCAGTGTCAGTTTCCATGCTATTGGACAGACTCGAGGACAGGTGCATGTTTAATCTGCTTTGAGCTCGCAGTGTTTGCCTTTTCTCGGTTCACACCTCCTCACATTTCATTGTATTTTGGTCTCCGGTGCTGTTCTTGTATTGGAGGCTGCAAGAAAAAAGTACATCATAAAATCGACTTTTCCCTCCTTCTTCTTTACAAAGGATAATCAGAACCAGCCTGCTTCATGTTAATACTCCGTGCCTCTGACAGTGGATTTGAACAGCCCATATCTTAGTTGTCTCTTTGCAAGATTTACAAGTGAGGCTATTTTTGGATCAGACCACAATATTAGCTGGGACAGGGAGCCTCAGCTGCCAAGGCAGGATTGTTTTCCTGCATGCGGGGTGCAGAGACAGCCTGTGCCTCCTGAGTGCTGCTGCAGAGTGATGCAGTGGAGCAGTGGGCTGTCAGCAGATGAGACCTTCTTTCCACTCTTGGTCGAGGTAACCTGAGCAGGCAGCTGCCGAATGGAAGAGCAGCCCGTCATCCAGTTGAGAGGGTGGCACCCAGTGGTCCTTGAATGGGTTACAGGCTGTTGGAGGGCCAGTGAAATGGAGATGAGTTCAACTTTACGGTGGCTCGACTAGCTAGAGGCAGCGCCGGGACAAAGAGAAGAAACCAGGGCTTTAAGGCTGGCTAGACACACATGTGTAGGACAAATCTAAATAGTGTCAAGTATGCAGAGCTGTGCAGAAAGCATTGAATGCTTGATCAGACATCTAACACTGTGTTTTTAATCGTCAGATCAGAGGAATCCCAGTTTTATTCAGATGTTGGCTTTGTTTGACTCGATATGTTTATTAAGTTTAATGAAAGAAGAGATGAGTTTATAGAAAGTCCCCGTGCTTCCCACAGTGCAGGGACAGTAACTTAACAGCAGACATAATAGCCCAATGCTTCCAAAGGTTTCTGTGACATGAACTAGGCTGTGAGATGTTTATTGTTCCCATCTGTGCTCGAGAATATTATGTGTAGAAATAAACATCAACATGCGTGGCAGGTGGTGTGGTGGTTAGCACTGTTGCCTCACAGTAAGGAGGTGCTGGGTTTGAATCCAGGTTTGTCCTGTTTTGTTTGCACATTCTGTCAGCGTGGGTTCAGCCTGGTGAATCTCAGGACGCGAGCGAGCGATTGGTGACCTGTCCAGCGAGCTCGCATTGCCTGAATTAAATAAGCATAAGATCATAAATGGATGGTTAAACTTCAAAACCATCTACAGTGTGGGAATCTACATGAAAACAGATGCTTTTGTGTAATAGTTTCGCCCAGCATTACAGAAACACGCATGTAGAGATGCAAATAGTGGGAAAGGATTTTCAGCACATCTGGCTCTACTATTACACCTGCAGTCGTTCAGTGAATCAAGACCGTTTCACCGATAGCAGCGATGATGAAATGATGCAGTGACGTTTCCATGAAGCAGTTCTTAAAGGGGTAGTTCACCACGAAATCCAGGGTTTTTCCTCTGAGCTGTGCTGCTGTTTATCGACACTGTTTCTGCTGTGAGCTCCCAGTGTTGGAGTTATCAGAGATGTCTGCTTTCCCTTAAATATGATGGAGCTATCTTCGAGAATGTGAACTGTACCGCTGTGCAGAAGCAAGGGTGCTTTCAACCGTGAGGAGGGGCTCGCGCTCATGGCAGTGTGACACGATGTAAACATTAATGCTGCTGCCCTAAGCTGAGCTTAAATTTCAGCTTGCTGCCAGCTTCCATCAGCTGTTAGGTGAGAGAAACTCGTTCCTACGTGAAGGTTTGTGTATTTTCTTTGAGTAACTGGTTCAGGATTTCTGAAAAGAGACACTGCTGCAGAGTTTTATGTATTTTTCTGCAGATTTGCAATTTTGTTCTCCTATTTTTATATAAAAGCTGAAATAACTATAAGATTTTGGAGTGACCTGCCCCATTTACTTATAATAAATACTTGTTAATTATATACACAAAGGGAAAAGCCTTGAGGCCAATAGCTCAGGGGTGTCCAACTGTCCTGCAGGTTTTACATGTGTCCTTGATCCATCACAGCTGATTTAAATGACCTCCTCAACATGTCTTGAAGGTCTCCAGAGGCCTGGTAATGAACTAATCATGTGATTCAGGTGTGCTGACCCAGGGTGAGATCTAAACCCTGCAGGACACCGGCCCTCGAGGCCTGGAGTTCGACACCCCTGCAGTAGCCACTGTGTTTTTAGGGAACCAGCTACATTTTTTGTCCTAACGTTCTCCTTTAGTTTGGTGCATAAACAACATGCATGCTTACGAAACTCATAATCACTCACATCTGTCACAAACTACGAAATCAAAACAACAACCCGCTGTCAGTAGTTACTGCAGCAGTAACTCCTTCCTGTGTCTGTTCTCCTGCATGGGTTACGAAAAAGAGGCTCTGGGACTTCAGTGGGATTACTACGATATCACATAACGCCCTCGCACGTGTCAGTGTCAGTCAGCGAGCAAAGCACAAGGGCAGGGTGACTTCTTCGTGCAGCCGGGGTCTTGGTTGTGCTCTGGAACCGAAAGGCTCGGATGCTCGATTGTCTCCGTGCCTCCACCGTATTTTGCTAATCTCTCCCACCGCAGCAGACTGGAATGACTTTGATCCTCGCAGCCATCCTCCTTTGTAGCCTCAAAACTCAAAAGCCCGCGTCTCAAGGATTAATTAGACACCCAACGTTAACGCCTCAGCAATTAGTTTGTGTTCCCTCTGAGGCCAGTGTTGATAAGATTTGTCATGGAAATTAGGCCATGCAATTTGTGGTTTAGGATTAAGGACACGTATGTGCTGAGGTTATTCCTGCACTGATAACGGTTCACTTTTTTCACGGTGCTGTTAAAAGCTTCTTTTGACCCAAAACACCAGTTAGTGGATTGTAGATGTGGATGTTCTTCATAAGTTAGCCCAAAACTTGGGAATAAAAATAAATGTAACTTTGTGATCACAGGAAAACCTGTGTGATCCTTTCTCTGATGTAAAATCTAAATAAATTTGACAATAAGTTCACAGGTGATAGTCCGAAACCATCCTTGGACCCCTGCTTCTTTCTGCAACTCATTTCTATCCCTGTAAACTTGTCTGACCTCGTCCTCATGAGAACAACATTAAGCAGTCACCCGTGCACTCTTTGCCAGAGCGCCGCTCTCTCTGTATCTCCGGCTCTCTCGCCTCTTCAGCGAGTTGAATGCCTCAGCTTTGCCTCAGACAGATTTAGTCAGGTTGAGTGTCACACAGGCTGCTTTAAATACAGCAGCGTGAGGGGAAAGCATCCCACTGAACTTCCTAAAAGAAGAGCTGCTTTTCACAGCAGCGGCAGACGAGCCTCTGCTTTTGTGCCCTCCCACGGCTTCGTAATGAAAGGGCTGATGAATGTCGTGCAGTATGATATAATGACACATGTGTTGTGCCTAATGACTCTGAACTTAATGTCTCTCTTGCATCTGCCTCCTCGCCTGTGTCCCCCGATATTCATCGCACGCTCCGCAGAGATGTATTTCCTGTTCCTCCCTCTCTCCTCGCCTTCTGGTGTAAGCGCTGAGCTGCACATTAGCTGCATTAGCAGTCAAGGAAAAATGCCTCTGTGTGGGGTGACCTTGCTGCTGTAGCTTTATCAGCCTTTCCCCGACACGTCACACGCACAGCTGACTGATCGCTTTGGCGACTATAAAATGAAACGGCCCGCTCTTTAGACGAGCAGCTTGCCTTCAAATTGTGAAGTCAAGCTGCCGACCAGATGATATTAAACACTGCAGTTAATGCTGCAATGATTTTCTGTCGATGGTGACAGTGGTGGTGTGTTTGTGGGGACAGTGGATCTTTGTGTGTGCCAGAAAAATGTCAGACTACAAAGCATCCCTGTGAGTTCCAACAAAGGGAGCTTCCCCAGATTGTTAAAGGAGCTGAGCTGAGCACAGGTCTTAAATTTGGCATCAGGAGATGAACCGAGTTATCCATGCTGACTGTTCACTGAACAGATCTGTTTTCTCAATTTATTCTGATCATGCAAACCTGCGGTGTCCAACTCCAGGCCTCGAGGGCCGGTGTCCTGCAGGTTTTAGGGTCAACGCACCTGAATCAGATGATTAGTTCATCACCAGGCCTCTGGAGAACTTCAGGACACTTTGAGGAGGTCATTTAGGTAAAGATCAAGGACACGTCTAAACCCTGCAGCACACCGGCCCTCGAGGCCTGGAGTTGGACACCCCTGATGTAAACAATATACAGAAAGTCATTTAGCAAAAAAACTATACAAGATAAAGCAAAATACCCTCTAACTATCCTCAGTTTACATATCCAAAAGCATTGGGAAGAAGTGCACACTTATTTAATTCCATCCTCGTCCATAATCTGTCAGCAATAGACATATTTCTAATAACACTGACTATTAAACTGCTTAAAATACAAATTATTATCATATTATTTAATTTTAACAACTCATAACTCCACACATTAAAGCCAATGACCTCCAGTTGTGGAGCATTCACTGTAAAATCTGAATAAGAACGAAGCAGCAACTTACTGAACCGAGACATTTACTTTTCCTCTTCTGTGGATTTCCTCTTTTTGAAGTGCTTTATGTTTGGACATTGTTTTAACTCCACACTCAAACTGTTCCACACACAGAAACACAAAAACGTTCCCTGATAGCCGCACGTTCACAGCTAAAGTCGGAAAAACGACTTAAAAGCACCTTAAATGATAAGTTGCTATAACTCTTTAGTGCACTGGCCTGATGACGCAGCCGCCTTTGCTCTGATTCTGCACTGCATGAAAGGAACAGCATCATTATTGGACCTTCGTGACAGGATGAGTTTATGATGGACCTGAGAAAACAGATTGTTTCTGTTTCTTTTTTCTAACGCAGGCTTTCGGAGGTGTCCTTTAAATATGTGTGCTGGTTTTACTGGCCCAGCCCCCTGTAGGTCATACTGGGACCAGCCCATGAGCTAAAGTCAGTAATATGAACTGAAACATGAACTAAAGAAAATCTAAAACAAACTGAGAGCGATCTGCTGTGATGAACGTGGTCAGTGTAGCCCCGCCCCTGGTCAGTGTGGCCCCGCCCCTGGTCAGTGTAGCCCCGCCCTTGGTCAGTGTAGCCCCGCCCTTGGTCAGTGTGGCCCCGCCCCCACCTTCTTGTTACCTGCTTGTTGGTTGCTTTTTCTAAACTGCAGAGATGCTCCAGAACACACAAACTTGTGTTATCAGGCTTCCTGCTGCGTAGGTGTTTGTGTGTATCCAGCAACATTAGATGATATGTTTTAGGAAGTTACAGATAATTTCCCAGAGCTGCGATAAACCGTCTGTCTTGCCAGCAGTGATTCACTTGCCCTACATTCTCAAGTTTTTAATGGCTTAATCATATCCTCCATAATGCCTCTTTGCTTCTAGCCAATCGACTTCGAAAAACTCCATTCATGGCCTCTGGAAGTTTACACTCCTCCATTTATAGCCATGAAGATTATCGTTCCTGCACGCAGAAAACGATAATGCACACTCCAGAGCTTAATGCGCGTGAGGCGCGCAGAGCTGCTGGTGTTGCCCGTCCGCCTGTTTGTGTGGAAGCAGTGACACAATGCAGAAACCTTATCAGCGGGTTTAGGCTCCACTCTATGATCAAAGCACGGTCCTGTGCAGGCTGATAGCTCGTTCCTGAAAGGAAAAAACAGAAATACGAGGACTGAGAGGAGTTGGGTCAGCGCACCCTTTATCCTGTGTGACTGCACTGACTAGGCCTGGATTTGATTCCCTTCTTTTTTCATCAGTTGCTAAGCAAAGCCAGGAGAAATCCAGTGACCATGGTGAAGAATGCTGTTTCCTGTCGCAGTCGTAGGAAACCGCTCTACATTAGCTGCTCCGCAGTGTCCACAAAGACCAAAGGTTCGTCAGAGCGTCGTGTACGACTCACCAGGGAGGGATGCTCTTTCTCCTGAAGCTCATAACCGGACATATCCGTGTCAGTGTTAGCACGGAGACAGTTTTAAAGCACAGTAACGTTGGTTCTTGTCCTATTTATCACTCACGGTTCTCAGTAAATACCCTCCTGTGACTCGTTTTGTTTCAGCCACTAAGTTTGATTTTTTTGTGGGTAGCGAGGTGCAATCAGTCCTCGCGCTCGTGTCCTTCACCCCTCTGAAGCAGCCTGAATGCAGACAGCGTCTGTCTGACGCACTGTCAGAAATGTTACAGCTCCCTGTGATTGCTTGTCTGGTTTTTCTTCGAGGTGCTTGTCACCCTGGTTGTCTGACGCGGCTCCGTGTGCATGTATATGATTTGGTTTCGTGTAAGGGAGACACGGAGCTAGTTTAGTGCAAATGAGGATCAGAATCAGGGTTTGTTGTTCCAAACTGAAGCAGCTGCATGTGTGAGTGTAAAAAACAATGTTTTTTTGCTTTGATATGAGCACAAAGCTCAGAGCTGTAGATGACAGATTACAGCGTCGCTCTGGGCTTTTCTTTGAATGTCCTCTTAAAATGCTCCACTTTTGTTCTTGGCAGAGAACTGCTGCTCATTGGATAGTTCGTCTTTCTCCTCCATTGTGGCGGAGTCACCAGGTTGGACTTCGGCAGGCCGTCTTGGTCATGTTTACATCCCTGAATGTCCCAAATTCCTGCAACGTGACTCGCTCATTAGATATTTGATGATATGAGCCTTTGAACAGATGTACCTAACAAACTGGCTGGTGATTCCAACCAGCAATGAAACCATTATATGTCTTTTAAGCCTCCATACGCTCACAGCTGTATTCTTCAACAGGATGGAAATATTCTTTATTTATGTGTTACTGTTTGTTTCCTGCGATACAAGTTGATATATTTGAAGTCTTTAAAGGTTTCTGACCTCCACCCGTGTTTGAAACGATGTTCTGTGAGATGTGATGAAGCTCGGCCATGTAGCGTGAGTCTGTACAGCCTGATGGGCTTGTGGGGTTGAAGAGTGTGTAACGAGGTCATTTTCATTCCTCGTTCTTTGTTTGCGTCCTTTGTTCCTTATCTGAAAAACGTGAGTCAGATCTTGGCCGGGGCCTTTAATGTGAACTTGAATGTGGTGAAAGTCCACAGCTGAACAGGAACACACAGTTCCAGGTGTGATGCAGCAGAGGTTTCTTCCTCCTCCGTTTTCTTCTTTCTCCTTGCTTATCTTTACTCTTGAGTCTACATCATCACGATATATATATATAAAAGGACACAAACTCAGCGTGTCCTCTGCGGCTACGCGCCCTTTGTCTTCCTGGTAGCTTTTACTCCAGCTCGTTCGATGTGGAAAAGCGCGCTGAGGGACAGGATCTGCATTGCCACTGCTATAACACCCGTATGTGGCTGTGAGAGAGGGTGATCTCCCGTTTCCACGTTTCTCCTGATCACTGTTTATTCAGGCAAAGCAGCTGAGCGCCTAACGTTTGCTTTAAGGTCTTTGAGTGCGACTGTGTGGCCTCCTTCTAACAGAAGAGGATTCGCCAGCTCAAAGATGCTGCGACTTTGAATTAGGCCTCACGCCGACCATTTCCATGAGTTCAGCTACATCTGTTTAAACTGTGTTAGCTTCTTGTAGCGTGCACGGTGGCGTAACCGACCATCCCAACATCTCTCTCTCTCTGCGCGCGCTGCCAGGCTAAATGAATTATGATGATTTGCTGCATTTCCTCCTTTTGAAAAAGCTGAAGAAATCAAAGCTGACTAAGTCATTAATGATATCCTCATGGGAGGAATGGTGTCGTTATGTCCAATAATCACTGGTTCCTCCGGGGTATTGATCCGACTTGGAGCCTCCTTTCCGGCTTTCCTGTCCAGGAATAGAGTATGGTACCATCGTACAGACAGAGCTCCATCAGACTGACTGACTGTAGTACCTTTTCTCCAAATTATTTAATTATCCTCCCCTTATGCTTTCTGACATGAATAAAAGCGCCCAGTTTGCCCAGTGTTTACTGGGATCTCTCACTGCACCACAGTATCTGATTATCAAATGATTAATAGTGTTTTCTGATCTCCCAGGATGCTGGTAGGAGCTGGATCCTCTGAGTCATTGCAAATACGACGTCAGAGGATCTGACAACAATTCAATCAACCTTCCCAAATAGCTCGGTCCAACCGCAGTCCCACTGAAACGACTGCTAAACTCTAAGCTTAGTAAAGTCAGTCCCTTTCACGATAACAGAGCTTGTGTACTTTGGACACTAATGCACTAAAAGCTTTTTAAAAATGCATGAGTCTGTTTTCTCTCCGTGCCTCAGCTGTTCAGTTGTCCACACTCTGCACGATCTCTGAATAAAAGGTCGTGTTGTTGATTCTCCGTGAAACTAGGGCTGCTCGATTATGGCAAAAATGATAATCACGATTATTTTCACTGAAATTGAGATCACGATTATTTGACGATATTTATTTAACCATTTAAGACCTACTATAGAACCAAGTCCACCAGAGCTTATATATATATATTTTTTTTACATGCTGTAGTGCCATTTGTGGGAGCATTTCAAGTTGCTATACATCAATACAACTGTTATAGCCCATATTTTAATAATATGTATGCATTAAGTGCATAGTAATTACATAAATTGCAAAAAAGTGCAATAAACTACAAAAAAAAATTGAAAATCGTTTTTGTTTTGTTTACATATATTTCTACTTGGAGAAATTTAAGAGGTTTATCCCTCAAAACTTTAAATACAATAAAGTTGCAAAAAATAGTTTCCCACCACAGGAAATTTATTTTGAGTGTCTTCATAGTTTTATTTTGGAGATACAGCAATTTTTATATACTGCAGGAAAAACAAAAAACAATCCTATGATGCAAATTTGCAAAGAAAACAGCAGGTGCATCATTTCACTGTGGGAAGTGTTACGAACAGCTGATAGGATCGGCAAAGCGTGTTTCTGGAATATTATGTTTTTGTTCCTGCAAGCGCTTTTTATGCAATTTTTGCAAAGCTATATGTGGAACGAAACCGTGACCGAGGACAAGCTGATGGCATCAGATGTAAGTACAACTCCTCCGGTTTCATATGCAAAACAAATTATTGTGCTAGCTTACACGGTTCAGGTTCTACAGGGATTTAAAAATAGTTACGCAAAACGGAGCGTGCTGCTCTGACCGGCTTTAAAGGGTTAACAATGACTTTAAAAAAAATAATATAAAATAGTGTGCAACACCACTGAAGTTTTTTTTTTTTTTTTAACTCTTTTCAACCAACGGCAGTCACTCTCCAAATAACTTCTGCTTAGCTTTCCGAGCTTCCCTCCAGCGGTCTCCAACCTTTTTTGCGCCACGGACCGGTTTATGCCCGACAATATTTTCACGGACCGGCCTTTAAGGTGTCGCGGATAAATGAGGGAGGGGCTAATAATCGGCTCAGTCATTTTTAATGATCGTTGAAAGCCCAGATCGTAATCGTGATTAAAATTCGATTAATTGAGCAGCCCTACGTGAAACCATCACCAGCAGGACTTTGTCCAGATTTCACTTTGCACCTCATTTAGATAAGCTGATGGCTTTTACTAGAGGTGCAACGATACACAAAATTCACGGTTTGGTTCGGTTCTTTGGTGTCACAGTTCGATATTTTTTCGATACAAAAAAATGTTCATGCCTTTTTAATTTGTCATTTATTAAAATTGTAAATATATATTTTAACTCAAAAGTACAGTTTTTAAATTTAATGTTGCTGAAACCACAAAGTAATAAAAAAAAATCTGATTGAGGAATCCCTCATCTTTGGAAAAGAGTTTATTACAGAGAAATGGCTCTTTCAAAATAAAAGCTCTACTATACGCTTCTTCTGGGCTATATTCTCAGCAGCACATTAAACATATCAGGTCCCCATAATGAGGATCACGTGCTAACGGCTGTCTAAATGACTCGGGTAAAGTTTGTAGCATGCTGCTTGTTGTTTTTGTCTGCTTCCACTTGTTTTTGCACTAGGATGATGTCGGAGTAAATGTGCAGTCATACTCGTTGTGTTCCCACTAGTGCTGTCAGCGTTAATTTGAAATGACGTTAACGCCACAACACGGCCAATCTCCGTTAACGAGCTACCGCGGATCGCCCCGTGCGTGGGGCTGGACGGTGTCAACAAGCTAACTGCGCTAACGCGCTAGTTCCCAACAATGTAATTGAGCATTGCGTGGCACATCCGACATGATGTTTTATTTTTGTCCATGACGCGCTTACCTTCAGGGTCATACTTCACCTGAAGACCAAAATAGTTCCAAAGGCCAGATCTGAATGAGGGTGGGGGAGGTTCAATTTGCCATGTTGCAACGAGCTTAGCTTCTGTCTTGCTAGCTTGCGCTGCGCTCAGTGGATCTGCGCTCGACAGTGCAGCCTAGGCGAAGTAGTCGAACGCAGATCCACTGAGCGCTCAACACAGTCAGCATCGTCAGAAGAAAAGTTGATAAAATTAATAAAAAAATGTTGTATTGTTCGATACATATGCGTACCGAACCGAAAGCACTGTATCCAACGGTTGCACCCCTAGCTTTTACACACCAAGAACTCGTATCCGTGACGTTTGTGACGTGTCCAAACGAAGCGAATCGATGTGTTTTCTCAAATAACATCTCTGAATATTTTTCTTCCACGTCAAGCTCTTCGCCAGAAACTAACAACGTTGTCAGTTCTTAGCAAGTTTATTGTTTATTTTGTGATCAAATGTAGCCAGAACTACATCTAATCTGTCACTGAAGTGAAAACGTTGCTGCTCAGAAAGGCCCGCTTGCCCGCGTTGCCTTTTTGCCCCCCAGAAAAGCCTTCCTCCACACTGGCAGTTGTCCACTGCTCAACAAGGAGGTTTGTTTGCTTCACAAAGGCTGCTATTCAGTCCACTATATTCATCATCACCACTCAGTTATTCATGATTCGTAATCCTTGCTTGACAATGTTCAGTTCATGCAGTTAGATAACCAGTCTGTGGTTGTCTGAAGGCGTGCTCTGCACCGACTGGGCACAAGAGGGATTCTGTTTATGATTATTACCTGATGAATGCACACAGCCCCTAGTTTTATATTGTAAACAACAGCCGAGGCCCTGCTTCTCTGCTTTTTCGCTGCGGTTGCTCATTTAAATTAACCAGCTAACCTGAAATGAACCAGCGATCAGCCCACTTGGCAGAAGAAAGAGAGTTGGAAATAAAGGCGTCACATTTAGAGAGACTAGGTTTGAAGTGCAGGGAAAAAAGTGATGTAAAGGGTAGAAAGACGCTGGGATGGGAGACGCCATGCTTTGATTATTCTGCCATGTGAGCGGTGGGGCTCTTTTCTTGCCTCGTCCTCTTGGCTCTCAGCCACAGGCGGCTCCGGTGCCATAAGCAATCATTGTCATTTTGAAGCCAAGGATGAGTCTCTGTTATCCTCCCTGCGTCTGTTAATGAGGAAACCAGAGTTCTGACATCCACGGGCATTCGCGTCTTTATCCCATTTGTCACAAACGTGTAACAAACACAGAAATCTTAATCCGAGCGACGTCATCGATACGTGCTTTTATCTCAGGACAGCTCTCTGCACTTCTGTCTCTGTTGGAACCAATTTGTCACGAGTTTCAACAACATTTTATGGAAATTGCTTTCAATAAAACAACAGTATTGCAAATAAACACTGAGGGTTTTTTTCCTGAATATTCTCACGCTAAATATTTCATACTTGTAGTTTTGAATTAGATGTCCTAATAACTGTAATTCAGCATTAAATATGAATGTCCTTGGTGTCAGTGAAACACAGTCATTCTAATTTTAATCCAGCATCAGGAGACTGTGTCACTGGGTCAAGATAACATTAGATATTTTATTTATCCCATATTTGGAAAATGCTTTGGTGCAAAAACACGCTGCTAACACTAGCACGTTATCACTGTCACTACGAGTAGAAACGAATGAAGCTGCCTTGCCACAGTCAGTAGCTCTGCTCTCTGTTTGATGTGTCTGTGGCTGGAATTGAACCAACAACCTTTTACTTGTGCAGGTGTTGGAGATACATAAACTGGCTGATATATTGCTATCAGCATTAAGAACCGATGGGAGAGACACCATTCAACTATGTTATGAGCATTGATGTTGCGAGGTTTATCCATGAGAGGGCGCTCTACAGACCCCCGATGGCAACAACCAGGGACTGTTTAAAATATAGTGATAATTTAGCTAAGCACCATGTTTTAACAGGTATGCTGATATTAATTAAAAAAACCTCTTTACTCTTTACTTAATGACGACATGTTAAGATGTGGGAATTTCAAAGTATGAATCTTAGCTGTTGTAATTATTGTGTCTTAATGCAGCGGTCTCCAACCTTTTTTGCGCCACGGACCGGTTTATGCCCGACAATATTTTCATGGACCGGCCTTTAACGTGTCGCGGATAAATACAACAAAATAAAACTAGTACCGGTACCGAAAAAAAGAACATTTATTCATAACACACGTGAAAAGACCCAGGAAAACCGAGTTAACAATAAAAACGATAACAAAATAACGCTGAAAACCGATAAAAACCCTGAAAACCAGACATTTCACAGCTGAGCCTCAACTCTTGCGGCCCGGTACCAAACGACTCACGGACCGGCACCGGCCTACCGCTGTCTTAATGGGTCTTTTTCCTTCTGGTTGTAGTGCAACCAGCAGGAAAATGTCCAGGCTACGTAAAAGTTAAGAGGGGGTTGTACTGACGAATGTCTGTGGGTGGGAGTTTCATACCACGGCTCCACCCGTGGTTACTACTGCGCAGATCCTGGCTTCAAATTCAAGAAGGCGTCTCCCAGATCCGGGATATTTTAGCTTCATTTATACAAAATGGGAGGAGGTGGAGCCGCGTCATCCATGTTCCTTACAGTCATTGGCAACAACCAGCAGAGCGTAAAGGAATTGATCCACGACTTGTTTGAATTAAAACAGATTTAGTTTTAAACTGCATTGTTGTGCTAGCTAGGGACGGACTCACAAATAGCTACACGTAAAACAATGTCAGAAAAATCTGTTTGTGGGCGGAGCTCAGGGGGCCACGTTCAAGTCTGACCTGGAGCCCGTTAGCTTTCACTGCTCCTCTATCCAAGGAAGCCGAAAATGTAAAAAAAGGTCTTAAAAAGAAAGAGATGTGTCTGAAAGAAAAAAATCTATCAGCTGATTTTAAATGATTAAATATGGGTGCTGAAAATGCTACATCAGCTCTAACTGTGAGCATGGTAGGACTTATCCCAAAGTAACATCCTGTGGTAACGGCTGTAAAAAGACGATGGCTCGTTGTCATTGGGCCTGGCTGTTTGAAACCTTAGCTGGTGCGTTTGTGTGTTTTAAATAAAACGGCGTGATCTTCCTCGCGTACCTTCAGTGATGAAGAAGGTTTAGGGTGAGGGTAATTTCGAAGGCAAGCTCTCTCGTAGTATTGGCTCCTGGAGTAGAGCACACTGCCTGTGTGAAGGCATCAGCCCTAAGAGCTCTGTGTACACAATGATGACAAATATCTCTTGAGACGACTGAGAGAGGAGGCAGGAGAGCTGAAGGAGAGAAACGGATAAAACGGAAGCATGGCGGGAAGGAGGGATTGATAGATTCTGCCTTGAGGGGCTGGAAAGAGAAGATTTAGATGGAGGAAAAGAGACGGTGGTGCCAAAAAGATATGAAGAGGAGAGAGAGCAGACTGAGGGGAAAGAAAGTGAGAGACTGCAGGAAGGCTGTGCTGCTTTGGGATGAGGGCCTTTCATATCCTCTAAACACATCTGTGTATGCAGCTGCCAGAAGGACGTGGTGTACGAGAGTCGATGTCGGTGTCTGTACGTGTACCTTGCGGTACAGAGAGGTGGCCGCTGCCACAGCGATGGAGTGAGTCAGTGTTTGGGAGCAGGAGGAAGCAGGACGGATCTGGTTTCTATCCCTTTCCTCGAGACGCGCAGGATCATTTTGTGCTCGGGCGAAATGATCGAATGTTTTATTTATTCCAAACGTCTCGGCGCCACGATTTGATTTGACGACTCGGTGTAAAAATGCTGTCAGTCTTTGTGTTGGGGTTACAGATCAGCTCTGGGTCCTCTGTGGCTTTTTGTGGACTCGTCTACACAGGATGGCAACAAGTCAGGAACATAAATGAAACTGTTGGGTGTTTGAACCCGATTAGGCTCGCTGTCCCACTTACTGATGTAATCGTTGTAACAGGGTCATTTGCACACTAGATGTGACAGTACAAGTATTTTCTGCCTGTTTTATATTTTGCCGTCCTTCCTCTGTCTGCTGGGAGCTGTGTCTGTCTCTCTGCCTTTATTACTTTATGTCTGTCTCAGGCTCTCTGTTGAATAGACGAAAACATCCAGTCTTCAGAAGCTCAATGCAGACTTTCATTAAGCTGATTTTACAGATTTCATCACCTGCAGCGAATCACCAAACCTGCTGTTTTCTCAGGATGTGATTTTTGAGGAAAATAATTCAGATTCACGGTGACAGAATCTCTCACGTGTAAAATCTTTGATAAAGACTACATAATATTGTTACAGATAGTTTATTATGATGATGAAGGCTGATTGTGTGTGCTTTCTTTTGATGCTTTCTGTTTAAATGAAACCTGTTTATAAGTCGACGCTTCACCGAACTTCCTCCTGTGTGAAGCACAGAAGCTATTACTGCTAAACCATAAATGTGTTCCTGGTTGTTACTTAAAGCGACACATTTTATTTCTGTTCGGGACGTCTGTGACCATATTTTCAGGAATGTGGTTTGAAGCGATGAGCTGAAAGTTCGTGAAGAGAAATGTGCGGTCATCAAATGTCCTGTGGTTCATCATAGGACCTGAAAGCTGCAGTAAAAGTTTAATGAGATTTCTAAGGATGCTCATTAAGGACCTCTGTAGTTCTGCCACTCAAAGCTTTGCACCACAAGGTAAAAGCATCTTCGTTTAGGTTCATATTCCCACATTAATCAGCTTTATCAGTCGTAGGCTCCCAGCAGCTCTGGATGTTGGGGTCACATGACACCGTGTGCATATTGGTCAAGAGTTGTCTGCCATATTGGAAATTATACAACCTCCAGTTGCTAGGTAAAGATGTGTCGGTTGGGTGTGGTTCCTGGAGGTTGCGCCGGTTGCACAGAAGGTGCTGCATCAATAATCTGTGATTTCTTTAGTTTGGAGCCAATTTTCCGTGTCTCTCTGTAAATACTCATGAAATATCCCAGCAGTAGTGAAACTTGGAAACGTGCATTTTTAGAGTAACTGTTTGTAAAGTCCGGCTCTTCCATTCAAACCGATGCAGCAAAACAGTCACTGGGAGGTTTTGGCCAACTGGTTGGGGAAGGCAGGTGGTTGCCAGGGGTTACTGTAGGCCTCTGTGACGAGCCTCACCAAACATTTTCACTACAACTGCCATCAACTTCCAGCAACCGCTGGCCAGCGCTTGGGGACTCATTCAGTCATTTTTCACTCATGATCAGAAATTGCCAGCCGAGCCGTCTGCAGGCTGTGTGGGCCCTTATTCACGTATTCGTTGTCACTTGTATATTTGACATTGAAATGAGGTTTTCAAGGACTTCAAACTGAAATCTGCTTATTCAGACAGTTTAATGAGGCTTATTTTTCCATAGCACGTTCATTTGATCTTTTTCCTGAATGCACATCTTTTGGCAGAGAACAAAAAAACCTCATGTCTAACCGGACTGAGTGAGAAACGAAAGAACATTAATTATTTGTGCACAAACTCAATAACACATAAAAACATATTATTATCAGTTTGCTGGCTTATGGAGTTTGAAGGCTTAACTTGTGCTGTGACCATGTTTGGTACCTGATGGAGTCACTGTTGCCGGCTTCATTTCTCAGGCGCGCAGGTTGCTGCTTGCTTTCAGTCCCAGCTTTTATCCCATTTGGAAGAAATAAGTTCATAAAACTTTAAAAACAAACGTGCTTTTACCTGGCAAAGCAAAATCTTTAAAGGAGGCTCAAGGTTACATAAATGGCAATCAGTTATCAAACTGCTCACAGAGAAGACACATCAGGTCTGTGACCTTCATTTAAAAGCTTTGCTTGACTTCATGACTGAATTACACCCCATTAATCTCATACTTTATATCTCATGTTCACACACACACACACACACACACACACACACACACACACGCAGACGTCCCAGAGAAACACTTCAGCGAGCGTCTCAGATCACAGAACGACGCCCTGCTTGTTATGTCTGCCTGGCTGCTGTCTGATAAGCCCCACAGCAGCCGCCTGACTCTGAAGGCCGTGAGTGATGCAGGATTCATCTGTACGACTGCGAGTCCTGGACCAGCCGAGTCCACACTGACCTGGTTTCTGTTACGAGGCCAAAGGGGCTTTCAAGCTCAGACTCACCGACCAAAATGACATCCGGGATCTTTTGTTTTTCTGTGTAGCTGCTCCACAGTCTTTACCGAGATGTTGTTTAAAGATAAATATGGATCAAAAGAGTAAACAAACACACGACCCTCACTGCACAGGTCCTGTTTAATACCGTTATTATTTGCTGCTGTTTTACAAACCGTTACCTCAAAACACTCCAAAAATAGCTGCTTATCTGGCCGTGCTCTCATTTGTGCTGCTTGATGAAAATACATTTCTATGAAACTGACAACAACTTATTCCCAGAACATGAGAGGCGGGTTATTTCTATAGCAAAGGGGGGACGTGCAAACACAAAGCTGCAGCACGAGCCCGTCTGTGCATTCAAGCCTTGACGGGCGACGTATGAATCAAACATCGGGACACATGAAGTGAAGCTTTGTTGAAACCAATCTGTTAGCTGCTCCAAGTGTGTGTGTGTGTGTGTGTGTGTGTGTGTGTGTGTGTGTGTGTTGCCTTCAGCGATGAATACAGGACTCATTAGAATTGCTGTCATGTTGCAGCGCTGCCTGCAGCATCTCCTCTAAAGCACAGTGGAACAACCAGTCACATTTCAGTATCCAGGAGAAGCACTGAAGAATAAAAAGACAAACACCTCCGTCTCCTGTTTGGCCTGTTGAGATGTTTAAAAATGTTCTTCAGAGGAAAATCAGCGTGGAACCAGATAAAGCGGTTGCAGCCTCTTCGTAAGTACTCGAGGGACTCTTTAAATACTGATGTTGGTACTGAAATCATTATTCTCGACAAAAGACACCAGATAGGAGGCAGACAAATCTTTAGATTTCCTGGATATATTTGATAAATAATAATAATAATGGCCTTAATTAATAAAAACAGTAAAAAAGTAGGTGTTGTTCCTACAGCGTAACCTTAATGCTGTTATTTATATTTCATAATATCCAACTATGGTGGATCCATCCATTCTTAATAATACCAAAGAATGTTTCCTGCTTGCAGTGAAACGTGCTGCTCGTTATCGTCTTCGTCCGCGACGTTACTTGTTGCTTTCTGTTCAATTTGCACAAACTGAACTTGACAAAAGAGCTTTTGTCCATTTAGCATCCTCAGCTTGGAACGAGCTGCCGAACGACCGGAAAACGTCAGAATTCATTTCATTAAGTGCTTTTAAATCAAAACTCTGAATCCTGGAGGATTTTTGTAACTGCGAGATACTCGCTGGTGCCATCTTGGCCAGTTTTTAATCTCAGTGGGATTTTCCTGGTTAAATAAATTTTTAAAAATCACCCAAAGCTTCCTGTTCATACGTCTTACACATGTGCAGTGTTGTAGTGTATTTGTTGTAGTTAGCCCAGCACAGTGTGCTGCGTGCATGATGTGTGACTTACAGAAGGTTTTATCGGTGATCTGTCCGACATGAACAAACAGCTCGAGTGCCTGTAACACCTGCGTGGTGCACCTGGTAATTTGCTCTTTTTGTTTAAAAAAATAAATCTGCATTAATAGAGCTTTAAACACTGAGGGACTGTACCAGCAGATCTCATGACCTTTCATGAATACAGAGATGACTTCATAGTGCACGTTGATCCAGTGCTGATGCGCATACATAATGTGAAGGTGAAAAACAAATCTAGATGTGCAAATACACTCTGTGGCTTTTTCCCCGAAGCCCCACCGGGCGTCCCTCTGTTCACAGTTCCAGGAAGCAGGATGACACGCTGACTGGCAGCAGCGCAGAGATGCATTAATGTGACAGTTTGAGTTAAAGCACCGTAATAAAATTAGCAGCCACTTCCCTGTTTGCCACATTTTAAAAGCATTTAAGTGATATCTGAACTGATAAGACTGACGAGCTTTTACATTTGTAAGATTCATTTTACTGCTTCAAACATACAAAAATAAACTTTCATGACTGCGATTCCACCTTTCTTGACTTTGCTCTTCATTAAGGGGGGGATGCTGTGGGATGGCCTCTCCACGCTGCTGTCGTTGTTATTTAGGACTCGTAAACAGTTTACACAGACGGTCCTGTGACAGCTGAGCAGGATGTGAGCTTACGCCCATCGCAGTTCACTCGGCTTTCTTTTGACTCTTTGCACTGGCTCCGATTTTTCAGCGAGGTTGTTGAAAGATGAGCGAGGTGTCAGGGACAGCAAAGATTGCAGCGATGTTACAGGATCCAGGGAGGAAAATTTATTGTGTTGGTCTTCCTTCAGCCCGCCTGGAGTTGGCAGCGTTTTGAATGTCACATTACTGTGACAGTCGAGCTATTTCCAGTTTGCTCTGGACTTCAGGGACCAGAGATGAAGTAAATGTACACAGACCGAGTTCATGCATGTGTGTGTGTACAGAGCATTGCATTGTCTCTGAGACTCATTACATATCACAGCACTCAGAAATAACCGCTTTAAGTGTGTGTGTGTGTGTGTGTGTGTGTGTGTGTGTGTGTGTGTGTGATAAATCATAGCAGAGGGTGGTGAACAATGTGTGGCCTCTGGTCTTGGCAGGGCAGGATTATTTCAGTCAGTGTCGTGTTGTGAGTCAGAGCGGTGTGACATTTAAATCTGTCCTGTCAAGAAAGACAGCTTTGTGTGTGTGTGTGTGTGTGTGTGTGTGTCTTTGTGTTGTGGCAGCAGGGGTAAGGGTTTGGAGAAAGTGGGGTCAGGTGGCGGGGGTGTGTGAAAATGTTAAAAATGCCATTTCTGCTTACACCCTGTCTCTTTGAAAAGGTGACTGTCCCCCTCTCCGTGGGTCCGTCTGACTGTCCGTCTGTCTCTCCGTCTTTCAGATAAGCTGTTCGGGAAGCGGCTGCTGCAGGCTGGAAGACACATCATGTCTCATAAGTCTTGGATGAAAACGGTGCCCACAGAGAACTGCGACGTCCTCATGACATTTGCAGGTCAATCAAACACACACATTCCTGCTGCTTTCATACGTGTGAGAATCCTGACTGACAGCTTTCATATCACAAACACAGAACTATGTCTGCAGTTAACCCTCAGTGTGGAGCTGCTGCTCATCATCACTTTTTAATTTGCTTTTCACGTAGGAAAAGAGGGTAATCCCCGTGTTTGAAACGCTGGAACAATTTTCTGTTCTATCACAGAGGATCTGTGTCCTTTTTGTATTGTTCGGCCCATTGTGATGTCCTGGGAATGTCTTGAGGAAACAGTTTTGGCAGAAACAATCACATGGACCCAAAAACTGAAATAATTCATGTTCAGGGGACAGACACTGTCTCTGTTTTTAAGATGAGGCTTACAGCGCTCCTTTTCAATAAAGCTTAAAGTTAAACCTGGATCAGATCTAACTTAGACTGCTGAGGGCTGCACTGTTTCTTCTTCTACTCTCTGTATGTTTAAACACAATTTGGCATTTAATCATTAGTTATTATTCCTCTCTGGCTCTCTTCCACGGGCGTCTTTAGTCTTGCCTTGCTCCCCTCACTCCCAACCAGTCCCAGCAGAGGGCCGCCCATCCCCGAATCTGATTCTGCTTTAGGTTTCTTCCTGTTACAAGGCAGTTTTTCCTTCCCACTGTCACCAAGTTCCGCCTCACAGAGGATCATGTGATTGTCGGGGTTTCTCCCCATGACTGCAGGGTCTTTACTTACCATGATGACTGTTGGGAGCTGATTGGCAGTGGCATACAATATGACTTATGTTACATGTTAACTTTGCAATAACTGCAGTGAACACGAGCTTTTACTGTGACGCTCAGTCAGTCACTGTAGTGTCGGTGGAAAAATGTTAGATGCGCTCTTATTTCCTAGTTTCACCTTCAGCTGTAAGCTTAGGCTGGCGCCCTGCAGGCCGAGAAGAACGTGATGATTCAGTAGTATGACCTCACACCTCCAGCTGCTGCTCAGAGATAAAAGCAAAGACTGTGGGAGTACTCGGCAGATCCTACGGGGGCGTCAACACGAACTCTTTGTTTTTCCACTTCCTGTTACAGATACTACAGATGACCACACGTTACTATGGCTACTGAACCACATCCGACTGGGAATCCCAGAGCTCATCATCCAGATCCGACATCATAAACACACGCGAGTCTACGCATTCTTCATCACCGCTACGTATGAAAAGTAAGAAATCAACCAATCAAATCAGAAAGGAGCCTCTGGTTCGTGCTTCTGTTCATTTTGCCTCTGTCAGGGCGCCCCAGGGTGGCTGTGGCTGCAATGTAGCTGCCATCACCAGTGTGTGACTGGATGTGTAAAGCGCTTTGGGGTCCTTAGGGACGAGTAAAGCGCTATAAAAATACAGGCCATGTGTTGGCTGATGCTGCTGACAGTAGGACCGCAGCACTGATTATCAAACTGTTCTTTTAGTTAATCAGTTAGTTCAATGTTTCACTCTCTCCTTTAAAATGATTAGAATATTCCAGCTTTATGATCGAACTTGCTTGTTCTCACCTTCACTGCTTCTTCAGACATATCATAGTTCGGGATGTTGGTGCTGTTTTAACTGTGATCAATAATTAACAAACGACCCATCGCAGATATTACTTAATATCGCCTCTTCCTCCACTGGCTCGAGGGGTAGTTATTTTTGAACGTTACTACGGGAGTCGGGATGTAAAAGGCGAGAATAACCCTGCTGTGCTGTGTCGGTGTGAAGCAGCGCCTCTGTTTATCATAGTTTTAAATGTAGTTGCAGCTTATAGTAGGCGCAGCAGTTTAGCTCGTACACTGTGAATCACGAGTGAAGCTGATGCCTGGTGATTCAGCATTGCTCCTCTGCTGCTGGTCTTTCAAGTTTTCCAGAGGCTTTAGCATCATGCTAACCTCTGTGTAGTGGATTTGCTGTGATTTCACTCCCACTGTCACAGACAGTCACAGGTGAGTGCAGGGTCACTTTAATATCAGTGCTGACTTTGACGTATAAATACAGAGAAATACAATCTGGGGATCAGGGCGGCAGCTGCTCCCGTGCTGCATTTCACCACAAATGTTGAATCCTCTGTGCTGACTGCGCTTTTAGACGACGGGCTTATCTAACATAAACCTTTTACCTGTGAATGCAGTAAGAGCGGACAGATTGTGGGAAAGAAGAGAGAGAGACAAGCGGGCGTGACAGAGAGAGAGAGAGAGAGATAAAAGCAGAAAGGATGCAAGGTAAAGAAACGCAAAGAGGAAGCAGTGAGGAAAGGTGGTGAGGAAGGATGGACTGAGTGCTCTTCTTAAAAGTGTGCCAGTGGGTTTTGGATGAAAAGCTCAAAGAAAGTGCAGCTTGACCACACACACACACACACACACACACACACACACACACACACACACACACACACACACACACACACACACACACACACAAACGTGTTTTCATATTGTTGTGGGGACATCTCATTGGGATAATGCTTTCCCTAGCCCCTACCGTAACCATGAAAAATCAATGCCTAATCCTAACCGTAACCCTGACACTAAAACCACATTTTGAGTCTCAAACTCATTTGGTCCTGACAAAGATATGTAAACACACACAAACACACACACCTGCTGTGGGGTCGGTTGACCTACATTTTATGTGGTAGAAATCATAACCCAGAAAGTGCTCCACGTCCTCTTGAATTCCCCTCGGATACTGATTCCCGGTCCACCATGAAGCAGCGTGAAAAATCCTTTCCTGTTTTAGTTTTGTTGGATATGTCCAGCTGTGCCATTTGTTCAGTATGTTTTCATATCGTCACATGATTTATAGTTGTGTTGTTATCATCGCTGAAAGAGTCAGGATGGAGCTGTACGTGTGGGAGTGTTTTGTGCGTTTTTTCAGAAAGGCTTCATTCATTTAACTGAAAGCAGCAAATTCAGCTGTAACAGAACATTTTCTTACCTGACATGTCATCAGTTACTCATTCTGCTGCTCTGACGGGCAGTTTACGGTTTGCCATTTGGATCTGCTGAGTTTCTGCATTACCTACATTAGCATAAACACGCAGAGCTCTCCATCAGCAGTGTTACTTTACAAGGTTAGCTTTGTCCACGCTTTGCGTACAGCCTCACTGTCAGACTTTCTCTCTTTGTGTTTTTGTATTTTCTTGTTAAAAAGCTGAACACTTTGATGAAATAAGAAAAGAGAGAATCTCATTAAGATTCCTGGCAGCAGCTGCTCACCTCTAAAAGGCCTCCTGGTTTTGGCTTCGATTACTAAACAGTTGGTTTAAACAGATAAAGCCTCGTTTTTTTCTTCCTCACACAAGCACCTTTATTGTGACGGTTCTGCGCTGTAAGCAGTATTCAGGCGTGAAACACAAGCTTACACCTCAGATTTCTGCTGTAATCCATCAGGTGCCGTCCGTGCTTCTTTGTGCTGCCCCTGCGAGTACATGGAGCTGCATGATGGATGGCTGTTACACATCGGCCGTATGTCTTTGTGCGTGCGTGTAAAGACTATATATACATGTGAGGGCGAGGTGAGCTCTTAGCCTGCGGGGAACAGAGAGGGAGCTGCATTATTATTGAGATTTCAGCACAAGGCCGGCGGGAAGGACAGACGGAGATGGAAAAAAGGATGATGGGATAGAAGGAGGGGAGGAGAGCGATGGATGAAGAGGGGAGGCTGAGAGAAGACAGCGTGGGCATGAAAGAGGACGAGAGCATGGGGATAGAAGATGTGCAGGAAGGCATGATGGGAAATGAGATGAGGTTCAGACATTACAGCTGAAGGACAAACCACTGTTTTTTTTAGTAATGTGGAAAAGTGGCCAAACAGAAGTGCTGCAGTGTTGTGGATTAAGATAAATCAGGTGATTATTGGGATTATTTTTAGTGTCAATCATCAGTTTAACCAACATGTTAGAAGAAAAAAGGACCATCCCAGCGTGCAAGCATACATGTTTATAGCTCATAGCTGTAAAAAGAGAGACAACACCGCGTGTTGCTGTTACTATGCAATTACTCCCATTATTCCTCTCGCCGCCTCCATAATGTGCGGTGTTACCACCAGCAGAGTGAGAGCCCGGGCGTCGCCGCGTAGGCAATTAGAAACAAAAGATTTAATTAGACGAGATTAATGCACTGCAGATGACACAGATTACACGTGTAGCGTGGGCGTCTGAGGCCGGCTTAAAAAAACCTGCCCGATGTTGTCGTGCAGTTTGCTGCGAGGCGCCGAGGAAATGGGACTGAGGAAAGCAGTGAAGCCCGAGTTTGGCGGAGGAACACGGAGCTTCTCCTGCGAGGAGGACTACATCTACGAGAACATCGAGAGCGAGCTGTGCTTCTTCACCTCGCAGGTCAGTGCGACTCCAGTTATTCCCAGGTACCTACACTGGGAAAAGTTTTTCTCACGTTGCTTCCTCCTCCTCCTCTTCCCGGTGGCTGCAGGAGAGGCAGAGCATCATTAAATACTGGCTGGACAACCTACGTGCCAAACAAGGGGAGGTGCTTCATAACATCAGCTTCCTGGAAGGCCAGCCAATCAGTAAGTGATCAGAGCTAAAAGCTCCGTTGTCTTCAGCGGGCCGCGGCGTGTGTGATTGATGGTTTCCTCTCCTCGAGTGCTTCTCTCTCTAACTAAATAAAGTAAATCATCTGCTTAAATATGTTTTGCTGCTCGCTTTACTCTCTGCAGTCCCGGAGCTGAGTGCGAGAGGTGTGATCCAGCAGGTGTTCCCTCTGCATGAGCAGAGGATCCTCAGCCAGCTGATGAAGTCTTGGGTCCAGGCTGTTTGTGAGAAGCAGCCGTTAGGTTAATAAATCAAAGCTCGCTTTTACGCTGTTTCCATCTCTGACTTTGCTGTTTGCCTCACTGTTATCTTATCGATCTCACAAACAGATGATATCTGTGACTACTTCGGGGTGAAGATTGCCATGTATTTTGCCTGGCTGGGTTTCTACACCACCTCCATGTTATATCCCGCCGTGATCGGTTTCG
The DNA here is from genome assembly GCF_965226115.1 of Aulonocara stuartgranti. Classification (NCBI taxonomy): domain Eukaryota; kingdom Metazoa; phylum Chordata; class Actinopteri; order Cichliformes; family Cichlidae; genus Aulonocara; species Aulonocara stuartgranti. The sequence continues at coordinate 39,800,722 of NC_138953.1, forward strand.
TGCTTTGGATGCTCACCGAGTCCGATCAGGTGAGCAGAGATGAGCCGTGTGCTTGTGTAGGAAAAGGAAACAATGACACCGCCCAGTCAAACCGATAAATGTCTGCATGCTTGCCTCAGACGAGCCGGGACATCTGCTGCGTGGTGTTTGCCCTCTTCAATGTGGTGTGGGCCACTCTGTTTCTGGAGCGGTGGAAGCGGAGGGGGGCGGAGCTGGCGTATAAGTGGGGAACGCTGGACGCGCCTGCGGAGTCCCTGGAGGAACCACGGCCTCAGTTCCGGGTGAGAGAAATTAAACTCTGATTCAGTCAAAGTGCTTTACAGCGTCAGATAAAGACAATGCAGCAGAGTAACACTGAACAAAGCTTTGCAACAGGAATTAAAGGCGAACGATGTGGATTCAGTTCAGTTATAGCTGATGAGAAACAGGAGGACAGATTTAAAGCAGAGCATGGAGCAACAAATAGTCCAACGTGTAAGGAAGCTGAGTGATATTTGCTCTATAGTGGGCAAATATCCAGATAATATTTAAAAATGAAGAAGCTCCCAGTATAACACACTGGAGAAACTGGTTACATGCTGTCCTTGTTATGGGAAAACATCCTTGCAGGACTACAGCTGAAAATAGACGACCTGTTGTTAAATGCTCACCAATGATAGCGAGCGAATCAGAATGATGCTGACAGCTGCACAGTTTCCTTTTTTCTTCTGCTTTATTCACAAAAACTTTAATTATGTACTTTGGGAACAGCTTTAGTTACTCTTCCACTACAAGGAGATGTCAGAAGTGGAACTGAGGATTGATTGATTGATTGATTGATTGATTGATTGATTGATTGATTGATTGGGGTGGCTGTAGCTCAGGAGTCGAGCAGGTCGTCCACTAATCGCAGGGTCGGTGGTTTGATCGCTGGCTGCTCCAGCCTGCAGCCGAATCCTCGGGAAAGAAAATAATGAAGTATGACTGTTAGATAGAAAGCACTTCAGTACAAAAAGCATAAACAGTGTTTGTGAGAATTTCACTTCAAAAACAACATCACAGCTGATCAACGTGCTGTACCAAACTAAGAGAACAAAAGAATAAATGGGTACACAGGGCAAAAACAAAGACGACAACTCACACGGGCCGAGGAGGACAGGTGTGTTTTTAAATGAGCTTTAAAAGCAGCGAGGGATGGAGCCTGCCTGAGCTCCAGAGGAAGCTCATTCCACATTTTGGGAGACAAAGCTGCAAAGACTCGGTCTCCTCGGGGTTTCTAAAATGTTTCTGGGACAGCTAGCTGATCTAAGAGCACGAGACGGCACGTAAGGGTGAAGCAGCTCAGACAAATAATAAGAAGCGAGACCATTAAGACTTAAAAACAAATACAAGAATTTTAAAATGGGTTCAAAACTTAATGGAAGCCAATGAATTGCAGTAAATGCTCAGATCAGAGTGTCAACAGGACGGGTTTAATGTTTGACGGCTGCCTCAGCTGAAAGAAGGAGAACTTCACCACAGTGTCGATGTGAGTCAATGAGGCGAGTTGTTTAAAGTGCTTTGAGCAGTGAGAGTAGAAAACAGTCCGTTTATGTGAAACGTGCTTCTTCATGTGCAAATGCAAAGAGGAGAAAAAGCACAAAACAAATATGTTACTGTGATTATCTAACAGCGTCACTAATGTGGGGCCCAGGGTCTCCTGACCCACCCCTAAAATATTGTCTTTATCAAAAAGGAGCATTTAAAGCCAACAACAAAGGCAGCGAGTCTCCTGTGTGACGGCTGGCTGAAGGCTCCGCTTCACATTTTACCTTTGAGAACTCAAATGAGTGCTTTGTGCGTTTTCCCTCCAGCCTCTCCTCTTTACGCTGTTTCATATCCTCTGTCTGCAGGGAATCAAGCGCTGCAGTCCTATAACGGGATGCGAGGAGTTCTACTATCCTCCGTGGCGGAGGCGTCTATTCAGGTGGCTGGTCAGCCTGCCCATCTGTATCCTCTGTCTCTGTTTTGTCTTCCTGGTCATGCTCATCTGCTTTGAGCTGCAGGTCAGTCCAGCTGTCAGCATCTGTTCTCTTTGTTGTGTCCCGCTTTGATGAATACAGCAGCAAATTTAACGCAAGAAAATCATCTTCTTTTGTCAGATTTCTTTTAGAGTTTGACGTAATGAAGCATTTTAAAGAAGCTACGAAACCAAAAACCACAGACAGTAACTAATAATAAACAAATAGACTCCACGCTTCATAGAATGGGAGTGTTTATTGCCTTTGGGGGCTGAGAAGTTGTATTTGTGTCTCTGCAGGAGTTTGTGATGGGGATCAAGGAAATGCCTCGGCTGGCTCGCTTCATCCCCAAAATCATGCTCGCTATCACTGTGACTGCGTGTGATGAGGTGTACAGGAAGATCGCCTGCTGGCTCAATGACATGGGTGAGCGCCGAGCTTCTAGGCCGGCAAAACGTAACCGCAGATTCAGAGCAGAGCGTCTCTTACTCAAGATGATCTCCTGAAAGTCGCGTCCTTAATGTTAGTTATTAATATTAGTTATTAATATTAGTTATTAATATTAGTTATGGATCGCTGGCAATTCCTTTTGAGCGCTGAGCTGGCTGTGGCTCGAGAGGTCGAGCAGGCCGCACGAATCAGAAGGTTCCTGCGGTCTGGACACGATGTGTCCATCAGTGTGTGTGTGAGTGTGTGTGAGTGTGTGAGTGTGTGTGTGAGTGAGTGAGTGTGTGTGAGTGTGTGTAGAAGTGCTTTGAGCGCTCAAATAAAGGGGTGAAGCTCTACGGTTCATTAGTTACTAATTAAGCAGTCAATGATTGAAGCTTTTACTGTGCTGCATGTTTTTAATGGCTCGCCAGGTGTGTTACGCTGATGTTGTGTTTCCACAGAAAACTATAGACTCCAGAGTGCCTATGAGAAAAATCTCATCATCAAAATGGTTCTTGTAAGTGTCGTCCTTTGCTGTGGGATTGGGTGGAGCTAATTCCTCTTCCTGTTTAATCACACCTGGCCTTTCTGTCTCTTGCAGTTTCAGTTTGTAAATTCCTATCTCAGCCTTTTTTACATCGGATTCTACCTCAAAGACATGGAGCGCCTGAAAGAGGTGAGACGTTTCCGCCGCTCAGACACTCGCACTCACTCGTCGACGTCGTCATTAATCCGCACATCCGTGCGTTTGTCCGTTTGTGGAAGATGCTGCTGGTGTTGTCTCTGATCAGGAGTCTGCAGCGGCAGGTCCGGGTCAATGTGCTGCCTCACGTCTCCCTGAAGATCAAGATGCTGGTGGTCTCTGTTCCCTGGTTCTTCAGGGCTTTGCTCGGGAACAAAGTACGATCCCTGTTACGCGTAGGGAAGGTCAGAGGTCTGTTTCTGACCACCTCCGTTATGCCTTTGCATGCCAGCTTGGTGCCAATCGGTGAGCAGGTGTGCTTGGAAAGAACGTGTGCTGGAGCTCCAAACCTCCACGCTGTTAAATGGCTGCAGGGCTGTTTTCATTACATCTCTGTATTTGGGAGACTTGGGACTTTGTAGCTGTCAGCAGATACTGTCTGATTATCTAAAACCAACTTTATATTCAATGACATCAACTCTCAAAACGCGCCTCTTCTTACTTCTTCTATTGGGTCCTTTCATCTGAAGATCGGTCTTCCTGGTATTCCTTGTGATGGGAATTGTGGATTTCTTTCTTGGGCTTTTTTCCCTCTGTGAGTCATCTTGTCCCTCAGCTTCTCACCATCTGCTCCACCTTTCGGACTCTCGATGTCAGCTGACTTCCCAGTTTTCCCAGTTTACACCAGCACAGCTCAGGCTCTCCACATGTCGGTAAAGCTTTCTGATTTACTGGAAGTACCATGAAAGGCTAAAATCATTTAAAACACGTGAGACTTTTCTTGTTTCCAGTTGATGAGAGAGACGTCAGCTGTTACGTGACTGAGATGTTAGCAATCAGAGAGCAGCGTCTCCGCCTCTCAGTCCCTGTGCTGTCCATTATTGATTATGTCCTGTATGCTCTCTGTTTCTGTGCTGTAGCATCTTCTGCGCAGCGTGTTGTGCATCAGCGTTTGACCTGAAGGAGCTGCTTTCAGATTAAAGGCAACAATGGATCGTGAGCTTTGTGGTGATGCAGTCGCTGTCTAACCTCTGCGTGTGTGTATTATATGATTGAAGACATATTAAACTCTTGGCTTTGACTGTTAAAGCTCAGTTATGGTTTGATGCAACTCGGTTTCTTTTTCTGTGCTTATTGACAAGATCAGAGAAACAAAGAAACATTTTTTGTTGTAGAAACCAGGAGATCACTGAGTTTGACCAGATTAAACTCTTAAGAAACTTTATTTTGTAAAGCTAAATAAATACTTTGTGCACAGAGACACGTTCACATGAAGGTTTATTAAAAAATGGTAATGAATCCCAAAATGATAAGAGTATAGTTGTGTTCAGTTACCCGTTTAATCTTAATCTCTGTACTTATTGTCACGCATAATGTATATGTCTTCTTCCAGATGACTTTTTCAGAAACAAAGAACTGTGTCTGTGTTGGACTCAGCATGAGATTTTATTTGTAGCCGTTCTGCTTCCCGTCAGTTCCTGTTCTGGACGCCTCCCGTTCGCCCACAGGTCAAAGTATTTGGACGAGGGACCGGGCCGTGGGTGCCGCAGCGTCTCCTGTTGCATGAAGCGTCCGTGACAGAGCCGGGAAAACATGACAACTTTGAGGTTTCTAGTCAGCTGTCCACAAATAAGCCCGTCGCACGTCTTGACTGCTGCGTCTAAAGAAACTTTAGTTTCAAGACTGATGAACTTTTCACTCGAGCCTGTCACAGGGCGGAGGTGTAATTATTGTGCGTCGCTTTGTGTCTCGGCTTGGTGGAGCAGTTTAGTTGGTTTGTTCGTGTCTGCCGTGTGCAGCGAGGTCTGTAGGTGAGAGGCTGCTGTGCTTTTTAGAGTTCGAATGTGACACAGCGATTGCTGCCTAACACCTCAGGACCCCCGATTACAGGGTCCCTCCTACTGCTTGGAATAGGGAACCATTCAGGCGGAGCTTGCCTTGAGCACACAGTCTGCATACATGTCTCTTTATTTTAAATGTTTTCACCTTATTTTATTAAGTCCTCCTGCGCTCTGTCCACTGTCATCTATCCTGTCTTGTTTCTTTTAAATGCTCCAATCAGTGCGCTGTGATCTGTGGGTGCTGCAGCTGTTTCTCTGCCTTGTGTTTGTCAGATGCTGGCCACTCTACTCATCATACGCCAGTTCCTTCAAAACGTTAAGGAGGTGCTGCAGCCTTACCTGTATGAGCGTCACAAGCTGGGAGAGCTTACGCTGCGAGCCGTGTGGGACCTGCTGCTCTCAGTGCTGCTGAAATACGCCCGGCTGGCAGCTGGAAAAGCCATGGCGTCTCCCACTGACCAGACCATGCCAGGACCCGGACTGAGGGGCACCAGGCCTGGAGTGGGGCAGCCAGAAAGAAGGTGGTGCTCTGAGCCGTTCAGTAAAGATGATGCAGTAAAGAAAGCGTGTGCTGAAAGATCCGTGACGTTCATGTGTTTAGCTGTCATTCACACCAACACTTACTGCGTTAGTCACTACAAGCAGAGCCGCTCGGCTGCAGACAGAACGACACTTTATCGTCCTCCGCTATTGTTCACGCACCGCATGCAGTTATGATTCATAGCTATCAGACACCGAGTGCACAGACTGCCAGAACAGGTTGGCACACAGTTACTCTGACGTTTATCTGTCTCTTCACCTGCTCTCAGGGAAAAGAAGTGTCTGAACGGAGGATGTGGAGTGCCTGATGAGGAGGAGGGAGCTGAGAAGGACGAGGCTGACAGCGGGAGGTTCAGCGAAGGAGAGACGGAGGAGGAAAGTTTGATCGACTGCGGCTTGAAGCTGAGGAAAGTGAGCTTCATAGAGAAGGTACAGTGCCGCGTGACCTGCGTTAGCACGTTCACGCTTTAGAGGTTGAATCATGTAACTGATCAGCGATGTCGTGGTTAAGGTGGACAGAAAGGCGGCGTGCAGTGGGCCCCCTGTGGACAGCAGCTTTCTGGAGGAGGGAAGCCCCACCATGGTGGAAAAGGGAATGGACCCGGCCTCGATGTTCGAAATGTGCGACGACGACGACGACAACGGAATTCATGATGTGAAGGACTCGAGCGGGGGCAGGGCTGAGGCCGCTGATGCTGCCGCCGCCGCCAGCCCGCTGCCTTCTGGATCTGAGAGCAGCGCGTCGCTGCGTCACAGAAGAAGAGGCCGGAGCGCCGAGAGGGTCGAGCCGAAAACGAAAAGGGAATCGTGGATGGATCCCCCCGAGGAGAGAGAGAGCACCACGCTCACTCAGGCGGAGATGGAGAGCTGCATGCAGACGTACTCAGTAAGTGCACATATGTACTCACCCTGCACGTACGGCTCAACTGACACCTTGGCTGATTGTGATTGGGTAGAGGATCAATAGGGGGTCCATGGCACTCTTTGGGACACTCCCACAGGGCTTAAATCTGAGATTCTCCACCAGTCGCATTTAGAACTGAAGAAGCTTCTCAGATGAGAGGTCTTTCCAAGCTCCTTAGACTACTGACAGAAGGGAAATGCAAGTGAGGTCAGAGGTCAAATGTGACATATTTGGACCCAAACTGTAGTGTGATATTTAGTATCGTTTTAAAGATCAGAGATTTTCTTGAAAGTTTGACCTCATTTGAAGAAGTGATCAGAGGTGACTGAGTAACGTGATATTTACAATCACTATATGCCTGCATAGTTTTACATGCTCAGTGCAGCATTATTATCACTGAGGTTCAGATCAATCAAGTCAAATGTGATGTGATATTTTGAACCTTATAAAATCGGTACTTTATAAGTACCAGATGTTGACTGTGTGATAATCATCCCCGCAGACCTCGGTGGATGTAAGCCAAAGTTTCCTGGGTCGTTAACAGTTTACTCTTCGGCCGCCCCTCATCTGTTGTTTTTTTTCGGCAAAATTATCCACACCCACCGCCGTGCTATGCATTCTGGGATATGTTGGGCCACGAAGTCTTCACCGCCACTTCCTTAAAATTCAGGGAAATGAAGGACGCATTTGAGGGCCGCATTTCGAGCAGCCTTTGAATTGGGACAGCCTTCGTTGCGTCAATGTGACGTAATCGGCCTTACAATGCGGCCTTTAAGGCTGCAGACCCTGAATCGGGATACAGCCTCTGTGTTTCATTCAGTCTGTGTCGTGTCGTCTGTGTTCCCACCTCCATGTTTTCATGGTCAGTCTTTGCAGTTATCACCATAGTCTCTGAGTCTTCTTAGTTTGTCACAGTACTAGTTTTCCCAGTTTAGTTATAGTCTAGTTTAGTCACGCTATCCCTGCTTTGTTTGTTCACTTTGTCTTCAGCCATAATAAAGGCTCGCTTTCTGTTAAGTTCACTCCCGTGTACGCACCTGGGTCCATCACACACACCACCACATTAGGGGTGCAACGATATTGAACCGTTCGATACAGTGCTTTCGGTTCGGTACGCATATGTATCGAACAATACAAAATTTGTAATTTATTTTATCAACTTTCCTTCTGACGATGCTGTCTGTGTTGAGCGCTCAGTGGATCTGTGTTCGACTACTCCGCCTAGGCTGCACTGTCGAGCGCAGATCCACTGAGCATTCAACACAGACAGCATAGTCAGAAAGAAGAGCGCAGGGCAAGCTAGCGAGACAGAAGTTAAGCTCGTTGCAACATGGCAAATTGAACCTCCCCCACCCTCATTCAGATCTGGCCTTTGGAACTATTTTGGTTTTCATGTGACGTATGATCCTGAAGGTAAGCGCTTCATGGACTAAAGTAAAACAGTATGTTGGATGTGCCACGCAATGCTCAATTACATGGGTGGGAACTAGTGTGTTAGGCAGTTAGCTCGTTAACTTGTTAGCCGTCTAGCCCCACGCGGGGTGATCAGGGGTAGCTCGTTAACGGATATTTGCCGTGTTGTGGTGTTAACGTCATTTCAACGAGATTAACGCTGACAGCACTAGTGGGAACACAACGAATATGACTGCACATTTACACCGACATCATCCTAGTGCAAAGACAAGTGGAAGCAGACAAAAACAACAAGCATGCTACTAACTTTACCCGAGTCATTTAGACAGCTGTTAGCACAGGATTCTCCTTATGGGGACCTGATATGTTTAATATTGTGGCGAGCTCAGACAAGGAGGAGACGGAGGTGTCGTTTGGTCTTGCTTCCCGTGAGCTAACCGGGGAGCACAGCCGTTTATTGACATCTGCAGAAGAACACTGCCGCTAGCTAACTGCTCAGCGCGGCAACCGCACAGCAACAACAACAACACACAGGGCGCCCTCTGACCCCGGAAGGACACACCGTCGCAGCGAGAGGGCGTCACCCGTCACTATGGCAACATAAACAAAACATAACTGTACAAACAGAACCCCGAACAGCCCTGACCCGCTACAATATGCTGCTGAGAATATAGCCCAGAAGAAGCGGATAGTATAGCTTTTATTTTGGAAAGAGCCATTTCTCTGTAATAAACTCTCTTTTCCAAAGATGAGTGATTTCTCAATCAGATACAGGGCTCGCAAAATCGCCTGCCCAACGTCCCGGAGCTAGCGATTTTTCCAGTCGGGCTACCAAAATCTATCTCTTCCCTGCCCGTCGGGCTATTGTAGGAAGCAAAAATATATGTCAATGCTTTTGCATTCTTTCAGAAATGTAGCTGGGTAATTATGTCATTGGCATCGGTGAGCCACTGTCAATATGTGACATATTGAAATCGCGTTTGAATTTGCGCTTGTTTTTTTGCTTTCACTTTGCAATCGTGCGAACTGTGTATAGAGAGCGACAGCACTGATCTGTGAGTGATGATAATTTGTGCACCAATTCCTCTGACATCGTCTTATTAATCGTTTGCTTACTATGCAAACATGACAAGTGAAATCTCCCGCAGCTTAAACATGTGAGAGGTTGATCGCGCAGAGAATCGCTGAGCGTTATGTGTGAGTGTGTGTGTAAAAGCAGCAGGATATATATTTTAGTTCTGCTGAGCCAAATAAGACAGGTCAGGGTGAAGAAGTGACAGCCAAAGAAAAGCTTACCACAAAACGGAGAAGTTATGACAAATCAGACTATAAGGCAAAAAGAAAGTGCAGCTTTATGGTTTCATGGACAAAAGAATTTCTGTGGCTGCAATATGACGAGCTAAATAACCAGGGCTGCACATAAGTGGTCCGCAGGTGCACATTCACTGTCAAAATAAAAAACAAAAAAAAAACGCGCACAAGATAAGAAGTTGCAACGCGTGTTTGCATACATAAGATTTTCAGGAGGAGGACAGACATTTGTTTAGAACTCTTAAAGATGTCGAAGAAGCTCCTTTAAGCAATTACTTTGGTTTTCCTCCACCTCCAAACAAATGTCAAAAGGAGTCCGAACCACAAAAGAAGCGCGTATTCTCGGAAAAGTGGTTGCAGGAGGTGAGCTGGCTTCAAACAAATGATGAACGCACAGAGATGTGGTGCAGAATGTGCCGTGAAAATCCCACTCTAGTGGACAAAAACAGCTTTTTATATGGACGCAAACGCGCGTTGCAACTTCTTATCTGGTGCGTCTTTTATTTTGACAGCGAATGCGCACATGTGGACCACTTATGTGCACCCGTGTAAATAACATAATGTTCTGCCGGGTGTGTTGTTGGATTTCTCTCGATTTCTGAGTCGACAAGTGCCTTTGTTACTGGGACCAGTCATTTTAAGAAAGGCCCCCATTAGAACCCATGAGAAATGCAAGAAATGCATTATTGCTCAGTCTGCAATATCTTTCCCAGAACAAACACCAATTGCAAATAACAGACTAAAAATAAACCTGAAAAATCTGTTTAGAACAGCTACTATGTTGCGTGAACTACCACTGGCACAATTTAGCAGTCTTTGCAAACTTCAAAAAGCAAACGGCCTCGATCTTGGTTCCATTTGTCTCTTACCCGTGACTTCAGTGGAAATTTCAAATTCAGGCTCTGACACAGACTGATTCATGTCCTACACAGTTCTTACAAGTTCATAGAAATTTCTGTTCAATTAGAACCAAGTATTTGAGTTGATGATTGTAATTTTTATACAATGTTGTGATTTGTTTTTCAACAATTTTTTGATTAATGTTTTGTTTCCTTTACAATATTATACATTAATGTATAATATTGTAAAGGAAACAAAACATCAATCAAAAAATTGCTCTCTTTTTTATTCGGGCTGCTTAAATTTATTTTGGGCTACCAAAAACTGAAGAGTCCCTGCCCGAAGGGCTACCAGGGATTTTGAAATTTTGCGAGCCCTGAGATATATTTATTTTTTTAATTACTTTTGTTTCAGCAACATTAAATTTAAAAACTGTACTTTTGAGTTAAAATATATATTTATAATTTTAATAAATGACAAATTAAAAAGGCATGAACATTTGTTTTGTATCGAAAAAATATCGAACCGAACCGTGAATTTTGTGTATCGTTGCACCCCTACACCACATGGCCTGTCTCCGCAGACCGTGACAAGTTCATTCTAAACATCTGGTGTTTACAGGCAGAACGACTCGTTCTCTGTTATTCTCTTTAAAAACTGGTCACTCTTTGAATCCTAGAACTACAACATGAATCCTACAGACCTTATAAATGCTTGTATGACTGCCATATCTTATTATATCTTATATATCTCATCTACAAATGAGTTTAGTCCACAGAAAATGCAGCGTCGTCCGCAGCAGCCATGTAGTCACGTACTGTACAGACTGCATTTGGCTTATTGCTCCACTTTGTCCTTCTTAGGACACTTTCCAAGACTACCAGGAGATGTTTGTCCAGTTTGGCTACGTGGTGCTCTTCTCCTCTGCCTTTCCTCTGGCTGCCATGTGCGCTCTCATCAACAACATCATTGAGATCCGCAGTGATGCCTTTAAGCTCTGCACCGGCCTGCAGAGGCCCTTTGGAGTCCGTGTGGAGAGCATCGGCCAGTGGCAGGTAAGAAATGCACTGTGTGAACATGGGGAGCTGACTAACACACAAACGGCATTACTGTTAACAAACCAATCAAGTTCATCAGTAATCAGAGTCTGGCTGAACTTGATTTAAGAGCAAAGCACAAAGTCAGAAAAAAATGGAAAGCTTTTATTTTCCCGTTCACAGACTGCGATGGAAGCCATGGGCCTGATTGCCATCATAGTGAACTGCTACCTGATTGGTCAGTGTGGTCAGCTACAGCGTCTCTTTCCATGGCTCAGCCCTGAGATGGCCATCATCTCCATCGTCATCCTCGAGGTACCGCAGCTACTTCCTGCTCAGTCTGAAACACAGCGGCGCTCTTTCAGTCTTTTCCCGTCACACAGTTGTCCTACCTGTAAAGACTGGGACGGACATTTAACAGAACATTTACTCAAACCACTTCATCAGTCGGTAAACTGTTTAACACAGATTTCACTTTCATGACACGTAATGAAGTAGAAGCCCAGGAAATAGTTTACTAATAGGAAGATGAGATTGGCGGCCAGTCATGACATCAAACCAGTTTTAACTCTCCAAACGCGTGAACAAAGGAACTGAAAGATAAGATAAGATAGAACTTTATTAATCCCTCGGGTGGGTTCCTCTGGGAAATTCGACTTCCAAAAAAAGCACAGCAACGACCGAAGTTACAGTTACAGAATTGTTATATATATATATATACACACACACACACACACACACACACACACACACATATATAAATACAGAAACAAATATAAATAAAATATACAAAGGGGATAAATAGAATAAATAGGAATAAAAAAATAAAAATACAAGTGAATTGCACATTTCAAGTATTGAGTCTATTGCACTGTTGACTATTTACAAAAAGTATTGCACAAGGTATTGTACAGTGAGGTGAAGAGGCACTACAGCTTAGTTGTTCCCCCCTCCTTTGTCCCCCTGTTTCCCCTCCCTCTCCCCTCCAGAGAGGAGTTAAACAGTTTGATGGCGTGTGGGACAAAGGAGTTTTTAAGTCTGTTAGTTCTTGTCTTTGGGAGAAGCAACCTGTCACTGAACAGACTCTTCTGGTTGTTTATGGCCGTGTGCAGAGGATGCCCAGCATTGTCCATAATGTCCAGCAGTTTCTTTAATGTCCTTTTCTCTGCCACTGTCACCAGCTTCATGCCGACCACAGAGCTAGCCTTCCTGATCAGTTTCTCCAGCCTGAAACCGTCTGTGCACAACGCTGCTGCTACAGCTTGTCACATATTTAGAAACAGGCTGTGCTTCACTGTGCCGGCCGTCTGCATCCAGAGGGGTCAACAGCCTGCAGCTCTGTGCTGGCCTGATAAAGAAGTTTGAGCCCAAATGTTGCAAGAATGACCTCAAGTGACAAGTTGCTTAAAGAGGGCGTTTGAGGCACCGTGTCCTATTTACTGTATGTGAATTACTGTATAATTGTTTGACTTCACCTTCCTTGTTTTCCACCTCTCTGTCTGTTTGCAGCACTTTGCCATCCTGTTGAAATACATCATCCATGTGGCTATTCCCGACATTCCTACATGGGTCAAAGAGGAGATGGCTAAGCTGGATTACCAGCGCAGGGAGGCCTTTAAGGTGACTTCAGGGAGTTCGAAGAAGCCCTTTAAAGTCTCCCTCATTAACCTTATGATGCTACAGCACTGCAGTTGTTTCTTTTTGGAAATAAATGACTAAAGTTGCTTTGATATTGTAGCAAAATGACTGTTACTGTAAAGGTTGTCAGCTGTGCTGCACAACACAGGAAAAGAGATTAGCTTGTAGCTGCCCCGGGAGCACTAATGCAAGATTCTGACTGCAGTAAGGGCTTTTAGACAAGTCGCGCTGCGGTAGTGTAGTAGTTGACTACTGCTGATTCTTTATGAATGCATTGTGAGAACGTTTCCCTTCCTCTGCAGAAGCACGAGCGGCAGGCGCAGCAGCATTACCAGCAGCTGCAGAGGAGGAAGAGGGAGGAGGAGGAGAGGCAAAGGCAGGCAGAGCACATGGCTCGCAGGGAGAGGGAGCGGGACGACAGCAAAGGCGACGTTTCGGGGGATCACCACCACGACAAAGGTCACGGCAGCAAATCACGTTCTGGGTGTGGAGGCGGAGGAGGGAGCGGCGGGTCGGACAAGCCCAAGAGGCCCAGCTCCCTGTTGGCCAATAATAATGTGATGAAGCTGAAGCAGATCATCCCGCTGCAGAGCAAGTTCTCCTCGGGTGGCGCCCGCTCCCCACAGTCACCCACGGGCAGCGAGCCAAAACTGCCCGGCTTCTTGAGCTTCAAATTCCTCAAGTCGCCTGAGAATAAGAGGGAAGGTGCTGCGGCTTCTGCGGCCGCCGGCACCACGTCTGCCAGCGCCACGGCGACAGCGGCGCCGTCATCATCGTCATTATCAGGTAGCAGCTCTCAGGAGCGTTCTCAGTCACCCAATAAAGCCTTCAACCCCGGGAAATTGTTTAACTTTGGGAAATCCGAGGGAGGGACTTCCACGAACGGAGCTCCGCTGCCCAGGTCAGGAGAGGGGTCATCATCGCTGACGACAGAAAGACAGCCTTCCCGGTCTGACTTGAATGGCGTTCCGGACGAGATCCCCTCACCCGGAGGGGAAGGCGCAGAGAACGGACATTCGTCAGACTTGGACGCGGCTGGTTTTAAAATCTAGAAAACGACGACAAAAAAAGCGCAACTTGTCTTTGGTTCCATCTCACCTGAACAGGTGACGTGTTTACTGTGAGGAAGGCCTGACCTGCCCTCTGTGCTGTCACAGGCCGGTGCAGGAGAGCAGAAGCTGATGAGGCGAGACTTGTTCTGGTTTGCTTTTTCTGCTGCGAGACAAAAAAAATAAAATAGAGAAAGAAACAAAAAAAAACAGGCTTTGTAAGAAAGACGAAAGCCCTTCTATCATGACCGAACACACACACACACACACACACACACACACACACACACACACACACACACACACACACACACACACACAAATATTCAAATTCTTCCTTGTCTGCAATACATAAAGAAATGCATGAGCTGCGTTTCTAATATTTTTACGCCTTTAAAGCAGAGCTTTGTTTCCTGATTTCTTCTTGTCAGAAATTGTAAACATCTCGGTGGCTTCACACCAACAGTCTGTCGTGGAGGGGAGGAGTTTAAGGGAAAAAAAAGCTTACATGGCGGTACGAACGGATTAGAGATTGTACATCAGATAATTCCTGAGTGTTTTTTAGCTGTCACCACACAAGCGATCGTTAGAAATCGCTCTCATTTTTAAACTGCGACGAGTTGTTGGGCCCTTCGCTTTCGTGCTGAAGCTGAAGAGTGGAAAAGCAATATGAGTCAGTGTTTTTGTTTTTTTTATTAAGTGTCAATCATCGCATAAGCCCCTCCTTAACAGTCGCCCCTGATGTATCACCAGCTTTATTTTCAAAGCAGAGGTGAGGTCTGAGCTTTGCAGAACCCGGTTTGCGCCAATAGAAAGCGGCGAGCTTAGTAAGTCGTAAAAATCACAGTATTTTGGAAGAGCGAGCAGTTTTCGAGGAAAAGGAGCAGAGATGCCCGTTGCATGCTGTTCTCCATCCGAGTCCGTAGAGCGCCTTGTAAACACAGATGGTGCCTCATGCCACAAACTCCAGCTAGACTTGGCAAACGAGCACAGAGTTAAAGAAGTAACATTTGCACTAAAGCCTGACGCCCTGCATAGAAACCACCTCGGCACAGAGGGCCCACACCAGCCTGCCTCATCATTATGCAAAAAATGCATTTCTGTTCATTTCCCCCTTTCACATGGTGCATGCAGTCGGCAGCAACGAGCTTTCAAAATATTCACGTTTTCTTTTCTTCTTGAACAGCTGTTTTTATTGGCAGAAGATGGAAATTCCCTTTTTTTTTAACCAGTGCAGAACTTTTCAGATTATACTGTTAACCCAAGACGTACAGTACTCTATAAAGGTTTTAGGCACTAAAATATGTGAGAATACTTTGAAAGATGTCAGTTTACCTGACAGGAGTTCGGTAAATAGAAAAACCCTACATTAGTGGGAGCTTCATTTGACTACACAGTCGCTCAGTCATTATGAGATCTTACCCAGAATCCTTCTCTGGAGTCGGGCTGTGTCTCTCTTCATGCATTTACTGGCTCACTTGATGACGTCACCACAGAGCTTCTGCAGGGACCAATGCATGCGTTGCAGGACTCCCTTTTCCCACTGAAGATACATTTTAGGTCATCGTCATTTTTCAAAAAGCAGGATGGCATCATGTGATTTACAAAAACATACAAACATCTTAGAGTACCTAAAACTTTTTCACAGTACTGTACTTTGCATATTGTTTGCATGATCCATGTATTTTCAATGAGCCCAGCATCTACCCTTAGCTGGTATTTCACTTCTGCGGGGTCTCCAGAAGGTGGCGCTGGTTATTTAGTCACCACAGGCAGCAAAATTAAAGCAGTCTGACAAGTTTATGATGATATGAGACACAGAGAGGATTCAGAAGCCGCCGCACTGCCGAGATACGGAAACATTAACTATGCATTTCCACACGTTCACCTCCGGCGAGGATTTGGGCAATAACACAGCGTTGAAGTTGACGTGTAGTACTAAAGCTCGACACTAACCCAACCTCAAACCCCAACTCCAGCGCATCATCCTCATCCACTCTATGCATTTTCTTTCCCTTTATGTTTTAGTGTCAGCTCTCTCAGATCGCCTGTTTCCTATTTAATGTTAAGAACCTGCCCCGACCTGCATCGGCTTAACAGGTTTTTGTATTCTGTTACAGCTTTAATGTGTTAGTTTTAGAAGTCTGGTCCATTTTTCGCTCACACGCCTGCAGAAGAGACGAAAAATGTTCTTTCCGGGAGGCAAAAAGTTCTTACTGACATCAAATGCAATACCGAAATAGTCTGTGCAGTCATGTTATCATTTTTAGGAATATTTGGAAGGTACTGTTCATTATAAATGTAAATGGAGAAGGCCGAGGCTAAGAGAAACGTGACATCATCAGGGTGTGATCTTAAGAGCAGCAGAGCGAGACGGTGACGACGTAGCTGAGCACAGTCTCATTAAAAACCCTTGATATTCTTGCAGCATCAGGATTTCAGGGATAAGTGGCTTCATGGTGCGTAAGAG
Organism: Aulonocara stuartgranti; assembly: GCF_965226115.1. Classification (NCBI taxonomy): domain Eukaryota; kingdom Metazoa; phylum Chordata; class Actinopteri; order Cichliformes; family Cichlidae; genus Aulonocara; species Aulonocara stuartgranti. The sequence goes on from NC_138953.1 coordinate 39,816,855, forward strand.
TCCATCGTTTGAAAAAGTCCCATAGAGAAGCAGAACTGGTGCGCTGAATAGCTCCGCCGATGCCGAGCGAGGTCACTTCCATGTGTGCATTCCCACCTTATTCAGGTAAAGCTGAAGAGCATCACAACAGACATCGGCTTGTTACTTTTTTCGTTTTTGCAGTGAAACATGTTCTGCGACGGAGATCTGTAACGTTTGGAGGAACGGCAGCGTCACGGCGCAGGCATCGCCTGCATCAGGACACAAGCTCGGACTCGTTATCAGAACAGCTTCTTTGAAAAGTTCGGACATCGTCTGTCTCATTCGGAATAAGCAGGAAAGGACTGAATGGACGTATTAATGTTTGTGTTTCAGAGTGGATGTGAACAGGCGAGACTCACCGCAGCTACATTACAGCCCGACCCGAACCTCAAAGACGAGACATTTTCATGGAAGCCTCACTTACACAACATCATACGCTCTTCCAATGTACCACTGTACAAAAAAGATCTTTTAAAGAAAAATACTGGGGAATGGGATTATTTATTTCTTTTAATTTATTTTGTCATATTTTTGTAAGACCTGACAAATAGTTAATAAAACTATTTCAAATGCATCCCATGTGTTGTGAACCGCTTCTTTACATTTTTGAAGTACCACAAACCAAAAGTGTTTTAATCCAGTTTTATTTCAGCAAAGCTAAAAAGAACATCTGATCTAACACATGTGGGGCAAGGCTTCGGGTGGTGTAGAACAGTCTGAGCAGAAGCATAATGAGGTTTTTATACTTGAAATAACAAGACGGGGTATTTACAGTGTAGATATGAAGATGACTGACCGCACCGTCGACCCACAAAACAGGAAAGAGAGGAGGTTACGTCGTGACTCAGCCGGGGAGTGATAAGAACGATTTTTTTAAAGGACAGAAAAAGAAAAGCTTTTTTTTGGGTGCATGGACACCAATACAAACTGAATCTCATACAAGGAACAAGGCAGGATGGCAGCTGCACTTTGCTGTGCATGCTTATTGTGCATTCTATGGCTGAAAGTATAATACTCTAAACGCTCACAGCAGCCAGCTCTCCATCGAGAAGGGAGAAAAATAAAATAAAAACCATCCGGAGCTGTCACAAAGATGAGACGAGCAGTAACGCTGACCCGGGCCCTGAGCTGGATCCGAGTCTTAAGGCCTCTCGGCTAATACCTTCCACACAAAAATCCCCCCCCAAACACTTTATTTCTGGTCCAGGATTATAACATCCAGCCACTGAAACAGTAACATGCAAGGCAAGATAACATCCACTGGACACTGGGGCTCTTCTCTACTTTATTCTGTAGTCTTTTACAAAAAGGCAGACACACAGATACTAAATCGGATAAGCTACTGTAACTATTTACACACGTTATGCATTCTTTTCCCTTTCCCACACGTTACTATAGACATTTCTCTTTAGTGTCTGTGCTGTTGCCAAAGTTGCGCGACTAAAAATGAAATCTCACATTTCTGTATTTTCCTATTAAGACGTAACAGCTCTTTCTTTTTCTTCACATCTTTCGGTGAAAGATCTGCTAAAACTTAAAGAGAGAGAATCCCCTTCTTACTCGCCTCGATCAGCCAGAGGGAGGTGCTAGACGTGACGCTGCTTCTCAGCCACGCCGACACAACATTAATCCTACAAGCACGAGTCCCAGGATAGAACACAGATATTAATATATTCACCATAAAACAAACAAAAGAAGCCACACGTTTAAAAAGGTGGGGGTCCGGAAGAGTCGCTTCTACTTTGTGCTGTTCTTCACAGTGCATTCTTGGTTCTGTCGATTCAAACAGTGTGGAAAAGAAGTCGCAATGCCCCCGTGTGGTTGCAGAGTGGGCAGTGAAACTGAGATGGTGGGCACTGTGGCTGGCAGGAAGCTCATTGCCATTTACAAACAACAACAAAAACATCATAAAATAAAATTAAAACAGTAACAAAATACTCACAAATCAGAACAGACTGTCCGGACGACAGAGAGGCTACACGAGTCTTGTACCAGTTACATTTTTAAGAGTAGTGTCTGACATTTTCTGTCCAGTCCGTCTCATCTTAATCCTACCATCCACTCGCAGTCCGCACTCACAGCTCAGCATGCACACAAACATATACATGTGTACTGGCCCACATGGGGAAGAGCCAACACAATCAAAACACCAGTAATGATTTCGCCTCCACGACTTGAGATCATTTCTACCAACGTTATTTTCATACACTGTAAATGGCGGCTTTGTGAGTGGGAATTTCCCGCAATTCTCTCTGGAGTGACTTAACTTCATGCCAGGAAAGACATCCTGCTCTAGTCCAGGAAAAACCAGGAAGTCTGCATGCAGGAGGGATTATCCTATGGTTTTGCTTATATTGGCTATACCCTATTGATGCAAACACACATGTATACCCACCCACACACACACACACACACACACACACACACGACGCGCACTTATGAGTCCTCGTTCATCTCTTGGCTATCTGTCCTGGCGATCTTCCTCGGGGGCGCCGGGCTGTCACCCTCAGCTTGTTCCTGTTCCCTTTTCTTTGCTGCATTCTGTTTGACACAGGATTACACAGGAATCAGCAAAATCACAGCCTCGCTCTCTTTCAACACGTCAGTGACAGAAGCACAGATGAACAGTTGCTTCATAGCACGTGATTATTTGAGACATAATAAAGACTCCTTACAAAGACTTTTGAATTTCAGGAGTGGGACCGCAGCTCATACTCGGCCCTGCCAATTCCATCAATATATTTCCCTTCCTACATTATACACAGCATTTATTGAGGTTCTTGCATTAGTACCTGTTGCCACTCTTTACTGAGGCCTTCCCCAAACTGCAGTTTAAAATCTAAATCTTTATTTCATCTGCCATTCTCTTTCAAGAAATACTGTCAACTCTTAGCCCTAACCCTAGTTGAGGATGTGGTCTCTGCCAAATGAGAGAAATGAAAGAACTGCACACGCTCACCTTTTTGTCCCACTGCTGGTGGAGGTAACGCAGGAGAATGTTGGTTTTTTCTGTAACAATGACTGTAAACAAACACAGGCAAGATGTTTTACATACAAAACACATTACACAGGGTGCTAGTTTAGCCACAGTTAGTAAGCATTTGAAAACATCACCACAGCAGTTTTACAGTTTCAACTGTACTTACTCTGTTCAGAGGGGTATTCGCGTGTTGGTAGGTACACGGAGGGCCTGCGGTTCTATACGAGAGATCAGAAAGAGGCTGTGAATTAGAGCTGTGCCTTCTAGACATGAACAAACCTTTAAAGAACTGCATCAAGTGATTTTAAAGGCTACTTACAGATGCTTTACAAACTGAATCTGCATGAAACCTGCTGAAGTTGCTCTTGTTGTAGACAGGAAGTCCTTTCAAGAAATCAGCCTGTGGAAAGAAGGTGAGGTGACCGTTAGACTCTGCAGCTCTCATTTCATTTGTCTTTCATCTCCAACTTCATACATCCAAAGATCGCAAGTCTGAAATCATCTGACTTTCAGCAGTCAGACTGCTGTAGTTTACTCGTGTCGGCTGACAGCAACAGTGTAAGTCATCACCACCGACATGAGCGTAGGTGTGCTCCTCTTAATGCAGATGCTGCTGAGCAGGTGACAGGTCCCTGCAGATGACTGGATACAGCATTCAGGGCGTTACCTCATCTTTCACGACAACAAACCTGCCGCCCTTCGACGTCGCCATTAACCTTCAAAGTGGATGCAATATCGCACAGTGTCCATCAAGAGGTTTCAAATGGGCAGGATAGAGCTGAGCAGCTCAGAGCACAAATCGATGCCGGCTTGGCCTTGAATACCAACAGGAGGAGCAGGTGTGGCTAGCAGCTAGCCGGTAGAATCAGTTAGCTGGCTTACAATTACTGTATGCCTTATAACACCAGCTATACAGCTTAAACCACAGTAATAAACATGGGGTATGCGAACTACCTTCTCCATGATGGTGGCAGAAACGTCCAACTGCCAAACGCCGACTTGTGGACTTGGTGTGTGTTGTTCTGGTCGTGATGGCCGCGCTAGCTTACAGGCTAGGAAACCGAGACCGCTGTCCTACGTCCTTTTCGAAAGCAAAAATCACCGTCCTCAAACACAAGTTGCTGTTTCCATTTTACTTCCCAGTGACTGTGGAAAAAATGACACTACGCGCATAAAAAAGCCAAGACACCAAAACGCTCAGTACACGAGTTCGCAAAGCTACTTACACAGGACTTCTTCAGCTAGCATGATGGCACCGACGCTTTTCTAGGCCACGCCCCAAGTAGCGCCTATTGGCTTATTCTTACCCCCACCTGGTAGTAGCTTGACCGGACAACCAATTGTTAAAAACAACACAATTTAGCCCCTCCCTAAACCATTGACCAGGCAATCTGCTCTCACTCATTGAGTTTCATTATGAAAACCATCAGCCACTATTGATCCGAGCTAGAGTCCAAGATTGATGTCATCATGTGGGCGCACGTATCTCCTGCACGCGCCAATGTTTATTAGTGTCTGCAGTAAAGGCTTCAGGAAACTGAAGGACTATTTAATTCTTTTGACTTTTGTTGTAAGTTTACACCAAGTTGAAAACTTCAGATTGAAAGGTGAGAAATTGAAAACTAGGGATAAAAAAGGGTTTTCATAACACAGAGTCATTCAGGTGTTTTTGGTATTTTAAATCCTTTCAGATCTGAGTGTAGCGGAAAATTTATCTTTGTATCATAAGAAATATCTCATTTATGATGGGTGCACAGCAATCACTGAAATCAAAGATCCACAATATCTTTATTCTTGTCATACAAAATCACACAACAGTCAAGCAAATGCAATAAACAGATAATAAATATACGGGACTGAGCAACATTAACATTAAGAATATAATGAATTATTTTAAAGACTGCATGTCAGTATACTGTGTCTACACCCAGACTCTTCTAATAAGGTGTTGTTAGGATCAGCCAGAATAAACTGGGCCCTCTAGCCTTATACAGGTGACGAAGGCCATTTTGCTGCACACTCTGACTATACTCGCAGTCTCTTAGTCTGCTTCTTAGGTTCACTGACTTGTACCTGCACACAAAAGAGAAAGTCAGAATGGATTCAATCAAACAGGAATCCATATGAGTAAAGAGGGCAGGAGTATTTACTTTGTCCAGGAGATGAGATTTAAATCACATGATGGTAAGGGCTTAAGAAGCACAGTTGAAGAGTCACAGTACTGTGCTCTTTATTTTAAACAGTGCTCTTGCGTAACATCATAGACTTTAAAGGAGGAAACCTGGTCTTGTTAGGAGAGACGGCATCCATCCCACTTTGGATGGAGCAGCTCTCATTTCTAGAAATATGGACAAATTTATTAAACCCCCCAAAATATGACTATCCAGAGTTGGGACCAGGAAGCAGAGTTGCAGTCTTACACGCCTCTCTGCAGCTTCTCTCCTCCTGCTACCCCCCCCCCAAAAACCCATCTCCATAGAGACTGTGTCAGCTCCCAAACAGACAAAAAACAAACTAAAAACCATCAACAAACAACTTAAACATAAACAATTACAAAGAAAGAACAATACAGTATCCACATCTGAACCAAAGAGTAAAACAGTGAAATGTGGATTATTAAACATTAGGTCTCTCTCCTCCAAGTCTCTGTTAGTACATGACTTAATAATTGATCAACAAATCAATTTACTCTGTCTTACAGAAACCTGGTTGCAGCAGGATGATTATGTTAGTTTAAATGAATCAACACCTCCGAGTCATTCTAACTACCAGAAATCTCGAAGCACAGGCCGAGGGGGAGGTGTGGCAGCAATTTTTCACACCAGCCTATTAATCAACCAAAGACCCAGACAGACTTTTAATTCATTTGAAAGCCTGATGCTTAGCCTCGTCCACCCCAGCTGTAAAACTCAGAAACCAGTCTTACTTGTTATCATCTATCGTCCACCTGGGCCTTACACAGAGTTTCTGTCTGATTTCTCAGACTTTATATCTAATTTAGTTCTGAGCTCAGATAAAATAATTATTGTGGGTGATTTTAACATCCATGTAGATGCTAAAAATGACAGCCTCAACATGGCATTTAATCTGTTATTAGACTCAATTGGTTTCTGTCAAAATGTAAAAGAACCCACCCACCACTTTAATCACACTCTAGATCTTGTTTTAACATATGGCATAGAAACTGAACATTTAACAGTGTTTCCTGAAAACCCTCTGCTGTCTGATCATTTCCTGATAACATTTACATTTACAATAATTGATTACACAGCGGTGGAGAGTAGACTTTATCACAGTAGATGTCTTTCTGAAAGCGCTGTAACTAAGTTTAAGAATATAATCCACCCACTGTTATCATCTTCAATGCCCTGTACCAACACAGAGCAGAGCAGCTACCTGAACGCTACTCCAACAGAGGTCGATCATCTTGTTAATAATTTCACCTCCTCACTACGTACGACTCTGGATACTGTAGCTCCTGTGAAAACTAAGGTCTCTAATCAGAAGTACCTGACTCCGTGGTATAATTCTCAAACACGTAGCCTAAAGCAGATGACTCGTAATCTGGAGAGGAAATGGCGTGTCACAAATTTAGAGGATCATCATTTAGCCTGGAGAAATAGTTTGCTGCTTTATAAGAAAGCCCTCCGCAAAGCCAGAACATCTTACTATTCATCACTGATTGAAGAAAATAAGAACAACCCCAGGTTTCTCTTCAGCTCTGTAGCCAGGCTGACAAACAGTCAGAGCTCTGTTGAGCCAACCATCCCTTTAACGTTAACTAGTAATGACTTCATGAACTTCACAAATAAAATTTTTATCATTATAGAAAAAATGACCAATAATCATCCCACAGATGTAATATTATCTACAGCTACTCTTAGTACCATTGATGTTAAGTTAGACTCTTTTTCTCTAATTGATCTTTCTGAGTTAACTTCAATAATTACTTCCTCCAAACCATCAACGTGTCTTTTAGACCCCATTCCTACAAAATGCTCAAAGAAGTCCTGCCATTAATTAATTCTTCAATCTTAAATATGATCAACCTATCTCTAATGATCAGCTATGTACCACAGGCCTTCAAGCTGGCTGTAGTTAAACCTTTACTCAAAAAGCATCTCTAGACCCAGCAGTCTTAGCTAATTATAGGCCAATCTCCAACCTTCCTTTTGTAGCGAGTAAAAGCCACCGAATAACCGCTAAGGGCCTCTATACTACTTGTGCAAACTTTCAGGCCCAAAGCTCTCACAGGAACGAGCCCAGAATAAACGGGACAAGAGGGTCAATATCAGTCAGATATGTTAAAATTTATTATTTTAAAAGAACACAAAGGGTTTGCAAAAGGCCTAAAACATCGAAATGGGAAAGGTCACTAACGACCACAAGATAGTCTTGGTGCAACCTGCCAGCAATGCAGCCATCACCTGAGGGCTTGCTTTACCCCGGTGGTCCCAGATGCTCGTTGCTTTAAAAGAAACAAATCCACCCCAAATAAATACGAGCCCAACAGAACACTTATCGCATGCACTAAGTGTTTTAGTTCAGGCAATAATCGGTGGCACTAAAATCACTCTTAATAAAACTTATTCACTGCAAATCCACACGGAGCACCTCTAAAAAGACCTACTTCCCCTAAGGTAAGAGCCCAGCTCAGGGATTGCACATTGCCCAACTAATATTGCACCAGCCCAGTAGAAATAAAAACAAACCCGGCATAAAAAACAGTTTTAAAAGGTGACCCTACTAAAACCAAAAACGCAACAAAAAGGAGGAAAAAACAGTGACAAATTCACATGTGCAGCCTGCCCTGCAGCAGACAACTGTGTTTGCTGCACACCTGGCTTATCTTGGCTTATCTTCTAAAATCACTTCTGGAACCTCTGCTGTAGAGGTTTAAAACAACAGTTTGTGTAGCAGACAATTAAAACTTCTCAGGCTCTTCACCTACTCACACAACCATTGTTCACAGCCGCTTGTCAGTGGAAATCAAGAACACCTGCTGCTACTTCCTCTTTTATACCCTCCATTGGGTCCCCTGGGTCCTAAAGCCTTCCCCATTACACTTTCATATCAGAATCAGAATCAGAATACTTTATTAATCCCGTGGGAAATTAGGTTATCAAACATCCTTGAAAGAGTAGTTGTCAAACAGCTAACAAATCATCTGCAGAGGTTTATTTGAAGAGTTTCAGTCAGGTTTCAGAGCTCAGCACAGCACAGAAACAGCTTTAGTGAAGGTTACAAATGATCTTCTTATGGCCTCTGACAGTGGACTCATCTCTGTGCTTGTCCTGCTAGACCTCAGTGCAGCGTTCGATACTGTCGACCATAATATCCTATTAGAGCGATTAGAACATGCTGTAGGTATTACAGGTACTGCACTGCAGTGGTTTGTATCATATCTATCTAATAGACTCCAGTTTGTGCATGTAAATGGAGAGTCCTCTTCACACACTGAGGTTAATTATGGAGTTCCACAGGGTTCAGTGCTAGGACCAATTCTGTTTACATTATACATGCTTCCCTTAGGCAGCATCATTAGAAGACATAGCATACATTTACACTGCTATGCAGATGACACCCAGCTCTATCTGTCCATGAAGCCAGATAACACACACCAATGAGTTAAAGTGCAGGAATGTCTTAAAGACATAAAGACCTGGATGGCCGCTAACTTTCTGCTTCTTAATTCAGATCAAACTGAGGTTATTGTACTCGGCCCTGAAAAGCTTAGAAATATGGTATCTAAGCAGATTCTTACCCTGGATGGCATTACCTTGGCCTCCAGTAACACTGTGAGGAACCTTAGAGTCATTTTTGACCAGGACATGCCCTTCAACGCACATATTAAACAAATATGTAAGACTGCTTTCTTCCATGTGTGCAACATCTCTAAAGTTAGAAATATCCTGTCTCAGAGTGACGCTGAAAAACTAGTTCATGCATTTATTACTTCCAGGCTGGACGACTGTAATTCATTATTATCAGGAAGTCCTAAAAACTCCCTGAAAAGTCTTCAGCTAATCCAAAATGCTGCAGCAAGAGTCCTGACAGGGACTAGAAAGAGAGAGCAGATTTCTCCTGTTTCGGCTTCCCTTCATTGGCTTCCTGTTAAATGCAGAATTGAATTCAAAATTCAAAAGTTTTCAGGCCCCTCTTCTGTGGAACCAGCTTCCAGTTTGGATTCAGGAGACAGACACTATCTCTACTTTCAAGATTAGGCTTCAAACTTTCCTTTTTGCTAAAGCATATAGTTAGGGCTGGACCAGGTGACCCTGAATCCTCCCTTAGTTATGCTGCAATAGGCATAGGCTGCCGGGGGATTCCCATGATGCACTGAGTGTTTCATCATCACTCACTATGTGTTAACAGACCTCTCTGCATTGAATCATATCTGTTATTAATCTCTGTCTCTCTTCCACAGCATGTCTTTATCCTGTCTTCCTTCTCTCACCCCAACCGGTCGCAGCAGATGGCCCCGCCCCTCCCTGAGCCTGGTTCTGCCGGAGGTTTCTTCCTGTTAAAAGGGAGTTTTTCCTTCCCACTGTCGCCAAAGTGCTTGCTCATAGGGGGTCATATGATTGTTGGGTTTTTCTCTGAATCTATGAAGCGCCTTGAGGCGACTTTTGTTGTGATTTGGCGCTATATAAATAAAATTGAATTGAATTGAATTGAATTGAATTGAATTGAATTGAATTGAATTGAATTGAATTGAATTGAAAAGGAGATGTAAATTATAACCGTGCATGAGTGGATTTGCCAGTCCTTCCGGTTTCTCGTGGATTGCTGGGTTTTGGTTTCTGTATGTTCTCCCACCTCGCTGTCACCTGCCTCCTTGGACTCCTTACAAGTAGTTACATAGCAACAACAGCCATGGCAACTTACACAGCAGCTCTGTATGATGTAAAAGGACAAAAAAATAAAATAAATTAAAAATAAAATCAAACATAAAAAAATGCTAAGATGGGGAGAATATTATTTGTGTATGACATCTGTTTTCACTGTAACTTAAGAAGATTTGTGCAAAAAACAAACAAACAAAAAAGCAAAATATCTGGATTTAAATGGGGCTTCTGGATAACAGGGACACTTAAATTATAACTGGCTGAGTGGCTTAGTTACATAGCAACAGCAGCCACGGGGCCTTATGATGCTGGAGGATAAATGCTAAGTAGATGGAGAGAGTATTCAGATTCACAAACTAACGTATTTAAGCTCTTTTAGATTATTGTTGTCTTGAAGGATGACTGTATAAATGAGTCTGAATTGAATTTAACTGAACTGAATGTTCTGTGCTTATGACTTCTCATTAACTGGAGGGGTCATCTGAAATGGTAAAATGCCCTGTATTTGTATTAGGGCTGCCACAAACGACTACCGATTAATCAGATCATCATCCATTGGACGTAAAAAGTACAGCTTATTGCACCGGCAGCATCTGCTCTTATATAACTATCATTAGCTTACAGCTTTAAGTGTTTAAGGTCTGTGCTAACTAAAAATAAAGACAAGATGATAGTTTATTAAATTTTAATGAAATTTGCAGATTGTTTCGGTGAAGTTTAATAAACTCCTTGCTATCTAAAATATAACAGGACACCGGAGTAAATTCTCGAGCATCTCACACTTCTGATAATCAGCTGTCTGCTTGAGGTTTATTCAGCTGTGTAAAAACTATAACTTTAATCTCAGCCAAACCGATTTACTCAGGAACAAATAAAACACTGAAAAAAGCCAAACAATAACATTTTAAGTTATCTTAGTGACTTATATATCATTTTTAACCTGAGTAGTGAAAGACGGCGGTGGGTTTGAAAACGATTTGCTGGGAGTCCGGTGTTCTCACCGGCTCTAGTGAGCCTAGCCCCCGGCTAGCTATCGAGCTAGTGGGTAACAGATGTCTCCGAAAACGTCGGAGCGCTTTTGAAAATATGCGGTGTCTTGATAAACTGAGCAGATATTTGAGGTTTACACAGCTACATTCTCGCCTGAAAATATGTTAAACGTTTATTTTGTGACCCAGAAAGAACAATAAGAGTAATATTAAAACTAAGTAGCTGCCGCCATTGTTGGAATGGCGGCATTCATAGCTGGGCCGCGCTATGAATTCTGGGACAGAGCTACTTCTTCTTTGGTGTTTAACGGCAGCTGGCATCCTTGTACATGCAGTGCTGCCATCTTCTGTTTCAGTCCGTTATTACACTCTTAAATCCTGCTACTTATTCCTGCGTCTTTTGGGATCTTACAAAGCTTCAAACGACGCGTCGACTATTAAATCAGTCGTCGACGATTTTGATAGTCGACTAATCGTGGCAGCCCTAATTTGTATAGTGCTTTACTTTGTCCCTAAGGACCCCAAAGCGCTTTACACTACATTTAGTCATCCACACATTCACACACTGGTGATGGCAGCTACATTGTAGCCACAGCCACCCTGGGGCGCACTGACAGAGGCGAGGCTGCCGGACACTGGCGCCCCCGGGCCCTCTGACCACCACCAGTAGGTTGCCTACAGGTGGTGGTCAGAGGGCACCGTTGCGGGTGAAGCGTCTTGCCCAAGGACACAACGACCGAGACTGCCCGGGGCTCGAACCGGCAGCCTTCCGATTACAAGACAAACTGCCAACTCTTGAGCCACGATCGCCCCTGTCATTGATATTCAAACCAAGACACTTTCAGAATTTGACCTTTCAAGTTAACCAGTGTAAAATCTAGCTTGCAAAATGCTTGGTGAGAATAGAATAGAATAGAATAGAATAGAATAGAATAGAATAGAATAGCCTTTATTGTCATTGTACAGAGTACAACGAAATTGGAGTGCCACTCCCTTGGTGCAAGTTTCAATAATAAATATAAATGTAAAATATAAAAAGTACAAAAAAAACAATCGTAAGTACTCAAACAATAGTATGTACAATATATACAGGATAGCAGCATTAATATGATGACAGTATGAATAGCAGCATAATATAATGACAGTGACGGTATGGAATAGGTTCAGTTGTTTTTGTGCTTATTTACTACGGTGATAGCTCTGGGAAAGAAGCTATCCCTGAATCTGTTTGTCCTGGTTTTATGTGACCTGTACCGTCGGCCTGACGGTAATAATTCAAACAGTTGGTTGCTGGGGTGAGAGTAGTCCTTGATGATATTGCCAGCTCTGCTGAGGTACCGAGAGTTTGCAGTGACTTCCAGGCTGGGCAGAGAGCAGCCAGTGATCTTCTGGGCTGTGTTGATGACCCTCTGCAGTACTTTCCTGTCTGCAGCTGAGCACCCTGCATACCATGTTGTTATGCCGTACGTTAGGATGCTCTCTATGGTGGCTCTGTAAAATGTCACCAGCAGCCTCTCCTCCAGGTTGTTCCTCCTGAGCACTCTCAGAAAGTGGAGACGCTGCTGGGCCTTTTTTTTTTTTACCACCGCCGTGGTATTTGTAGTCCAGGAGAGGTCATCAGAGATCTGCACGCCCAGATACCTCATGGAGTGTACCCTCTCCACACAGTTCCCGTGAATGTAAAGTGGGGCCGGGTCTGCTCTGCCCTTCCTGAAGTCCAAGATAAGTTCTTTAGTTTTCGTGGTGTTCAGTTGGAGGTTGTTAACTGAACACCACTCAGTCAGTCTGTTGACCTCATCTCTGTAGTCCGACTCATCCCCCCTTGAGATGAGTCCAACCACTGTGGTGTCATCCGCGAAAAGTGAGTAAAGAGAGTTATTTAAAAGTGAGGTGAAGGAAGTATTATTAGAAGTGAGTGAAAGAATTCATGGTTTTGTTAAGCAAGGCTGTCTAAGAAATTGACCACATTTAAAGGGAAACTGTGGCTCAGCTAATTTGCTTTCCTGATCAACAAAAGAAGAGAGAGAGAGACAAAGGGGTGTGGCAGAGAGAGAGAGAGAAGCAGACAAGATGCAAGAAAAACAAAGAGGAAGCGGTGAGGAAAGGTGGCAAGGAAGAATGGACTGAGTGCTTTCTAAAAGTGTGCCAGTGGGTTTCGGATGAAAAGCCACCCCCCCTCCCCTCTCTCTCTCACACACACACGCACGCACGCACGCACGCACGCACGCACACACACACACACACACACACACACACACACACACACACACACACACACAGGCAGGAACACTTCATGCCCTTAAATGTATGTCGACCAACAAGATTTTTATTGTCAATTGTTCAAACATTTATGCTTATATTAACTTTTTATTTTATTTTAGAAAAGCCGCAGGTATTGTTGTCCGTCCCCCCCCCCGACACACACCCTTCTTTACGTTTCTTTTTCTTTGCTTTTTTAATTGATTTAAATGTTAATCGGTTTTACTTCACTGGCACCTTTCCCGCCGGACAAACAGGTTTCTCTCCAATTGTCTGGTCTCCCCTTACATAGCAGCAGGGGACAAGTGTTCACTCCCACTAACAGAACAGGGAGCCAACGGTGTTTGTAAGACGATCAGCTATCGATGGATTAAAAACATCCGCGGAGCTCCGGTGGGTTTCTGAGCGCACGCGCAGATATTTCAGCGTGGACGTGGAGTTTCTGGAGCGCGCAGATATGTGGATCTACCTGTGACCCACAAAGAGATGCGCTGTCAGTCGGTCGATACTGGCCGCCATGTGGACAGGGCAACAAAATCCAGATAAATTAGATTACTGGATTGACCGCAACAGATTATAGTTCTCCTACTTCCCCGATGCTTGACGAGAAAACAATCTGAAAAATTAGACGGAATTTGAAGGGAAACAGGGAAAGGTAAGCCTTCTGATTTAATTAGTGTGTTTATCCCATTTTTTTCTGCGGACTGTAAATATTCAGATTATAAAGTAGTTTAAGGATTTCTGCAGGAGGCAAGACGAAGGTCGCTATGTAAAGGTGAGCTCCGTCATTGAAGACGCACGGGTCATTCGTGTAAATAACGGAAAGGATTTTTATTTGACGTTACATTCTAGTGTACACTGAAAAGAGAAACCTTCTGGCACTTGCTTCACCTGATGCATCAGACAGTGAGTCTATTCAAAGAGCTTTGATTGTGTTTAGTGAATGGATGGGCCCAGCAGCTTTAAATACCAGGTACAAGACTCCTATTATTATTATTAGTAGTAGTAGTAGAAGAAGAAGACCACCACCCAAACCATTAGAGATGGATTTTCGTTGTTGTTTTGCTTAAATTATTTCTTAATGGTCACTTTGATGAATTTGTAGTTACAACAAACTGGTTATAAAAATGTATAACTTACTAACATATCACATTTCAAAGCTTCAGTCCACACCTGCTATGTGATTCTAGTTGTGTCAAACATGTCAGCAAATGCAATGGATCTTTAATGGTGCAGCACAACTAATACACTGATTAAATAAACAAGTGTGAGACTATAGCAACAGTGAAGCTAATGCAGTTGTTTTTAATCCGAATTACAGTCTCTACTCGTTTTTCTGGGCATCAGTCCCACTGTGATTGTGTCTAACCTGCATGCAATGTTATATAACAGCCAGTCACAGTCTCCGACCGCAGGGCCCGAGCAGGAACTTTAGCAAGAAGCAAACTCACTAATAGGGACGACTTTAATCAGGTGATATTTAAATGGACGGCACAGCCACAGGGAGGATGTTGTGAATATCTGCCTGTGAACATAAGCTCATCATGGTTCAATCAATAGATAGTAACACCCTGGCTGTACTTTGCATAAAAAATATAGTGTTAGATGAATGTAGGTACTTTCATGTGTGACTTTGTGTTACAATATGTTAAAAAAAAGAGTCCTTCCCACTCTGCATCTATGTGAATGTGTCCTGATTGTGTTAAGACCTTCTTTGTGTTCAGTTCATTTACATCAGGGGTGTCAAATTCGTGGCTCGGGGGCCACTTGCGGCCCACGTCACTTGCGGCCCGTATATTGACGTGAAGAAACATAATGCAATTTGAAGGGACTTCTTATGTTTGGGAGGATTTGTTTGTTGTTGAGTGCGATGCTAAAATAAGTTCTTTAAAAAGCCAAAAATGATTCAATATGAAGGCAACATGAGCAGAGAGCACAAACATGCTGAGGGATCGGCTGTCTGCTGTCACAGACTCATGTGTGCACTTAATACAAACAATAGCAGAAGTGATGCCACGTGTGAAAGAGAGAACGAGTGTCATTATTTGGTATTTCAATCAAAGGCTTCAGTTAGTTATGAGTTTGCAGTTTTGTCTTGTTATACAATATTTGAAATGTAAATTCTGGTGAGGGGGATGAGGGGGGATCGGACTATGTGACAGGGGGCGTGGTAGATGGATAAATGTTTATCTTTTATGCTTGTAAGCTGGTTCAGGTTATGATCCAGCCTCGCCAGTATTTTATACAAATGGAACAGGAAATAAAATGCGTCACTCCTTCTGCCTGATCAAAATGATGCCTTTTGTTGTGAGATGAATGGGCGACCCTCACTTATGTGAAAATGCCGCTCTCAGCCTCTTCCTGTCAGTACAGGCAGCACCGCACTGTTATTTGGAGAGTGGATGTGCCAGTATAAGCAGAAAGGACTAAAAGGGCCAAGCAGGAATATTGTTTTACGTTGTGCTTATAATCCCCACATGAAAACAGGAGCTGATGTAAAGTTGAGAGAAAAACGCAACAGTATAAATCTGTCTCTGCACAGTGCCATAGTTTCCTGTTTTTATCCAGAGACAGATTGTGCTCTGTGGACTTAAACAGAGAGACTGAGAGTATAATCCTTTCTAGTAGGGAGGAAGGTAGGATAATGCAGCCAGCAGAGACGCTTGCAGACCCTGCATGGCTGCTGTTGCCATAGCAGATAATCAACCAACAACTGATACTGCAGGAGGACCTGTGTAATGCACAGCGACACCTTTTGGGGGCTGTTTAGTTACAAAATTGTTGCAGAAGTTTCAAAAGAAGCAAGGAAGTAGAAAGGTGGTTGTATTGGAATTGAAGAATATGATATACAGTAGAAGAAGAAGAGCGTGCTGTCTATATGAGCTTAATTTACACCAAAGTAACACTGGCTTTTCTTTATTCATGAATATCCTTCAATAATCACTGAGCAACGCTTCAAAAAAAGCACCTTTAATCACCGATGGGTTGTTGTGTGGTTTTAACCAGTAGCACTGCTGCGTGTTGCTCCTGCAGAGCGATCACATGGTGGACAGCTTTAACTCAGGGAGCTATTACCATCCGTTCATGTCTATTAATACCACGAAAGGCCGTGCTGAGTAAAGATGGTGATCAGTTACATCTGACAGAAAGCAGCAAGGCTTTAAGTTGTAAACAGATGCCGGGTTGTAAAGGCACCTGAACTTGTTTATTTCTCTGAATGGTACATTTAAGCTTCCCAGATAGTCAGTTGATGTAGAGAAGTCTTAAATGACATGCAGCATATATTTAGTTGATATTTGCCATTTAACTCTGCTGTTTCTCCAAATGCATGTGCTTGATGCATGTATGCATGTGTACTGTGCCTTCATCTCCTCATATTCATCTTCCTGAGCGAATTTCTAATGACATGAGCAGAGAATCATTTTGCCATAGTTTTGTGTTCTTATTCTGGCTTAACTAGAGAGCTTGCTTGTATGATAAAGGTTCACATTGCTGCCTGTCTGCATCTCTTCAATGACCCTCTTCGCTCGTGTTTCTTATGTGTGTTTTTATGTGACTATATTCCCTGCAGACTGGCAGCCATGCTGACCAGCTTTCTGGAAGGTCTGCTCTGCTGCTTCACCTCAAAGCCGACCAATATTGTGGTTCCTGTAGAAACCTCAGAACCTGCTGATGGCTACGAGTTTGTGGAGGTAAAACCGGGCCGCATTCTGCGAGTTCGGCATATCATCCCCGACAGGCCGGTGGTGGAGGAGCCCACCGGGCTTGGTGGGAGTGTGAGCTGCAAACGAAAAATCACAGTTTACCGTAACGGACAGCTGTTCATTGAGAACTTGGGTGACAGGGCGAGTGCAGAGCTGAAAAGCTGCCAGAATGGAGAGACAGAACCCAACAGCACCATGGAGGTAGAACTGACGGACTGTGGTAATTCGTCGCCGCCCGTCAGCATTCCTGAGGCGAGATCAGACTCTCTCACGGCTGGAAACAACGGCGCATCCGACACAGCAGCAGCAGTGGGTGAGGCTTCTGCTGCTGGACAGACTGACCAATCTCAGCAACCCAGGAAGCGCAGGCGGAAGCCCAAGCGCACTGTGGTGATTGACTGTGAAAGGAAGATATCAGCCTGTAAAGGGACACATCCAGATGTGACGTTGTTCTTCATTCACGGAGTCGGAGGTTCGCTGGATATCTGGGGAAGCCAGCTGGACTTCTTTTCTCGGCTGGGCTACGAAGTGATTGCCCCGGACCTGGCAGGACACGGAGCCAGCTCAGCACCGCAGATTCCTGCAGCGTATACGTTCTATGCGCTGGCTGAGGATATGAGAATCATCTTCAAGAGATACGCTCGGAAGAGGAATATCCTCATAGGACACTCTTACGGGTGAGTCCCAGATCACAGCGTTCAAACAGAACACAGTCCGGAGGTCATCCAGAAGTGTTCAGGAAACCTCAGCGCCTCTTTGTTTCAGTCATTTGTCAGGCAAAGATCTGAGATCTTACTGGAGGTTCTGAAATATAAGAATTTACTCTGCAGTTTCATTAAAATTCAACATATTTAGATTTCATGAAGATAAAACAAGAATTTTACCAAACCAACTTCAAGCACTTTAACAGTCACAGCAGTTATAAAGTGATACACAAAAATGATTAAATACATTAAAAACAATCAAAAGTACAAAAATAACACCAATTAAGCTACAATAAAAACAAATACACTGGTTCAAAGACCACAAGGGATGAATAATTAAAAATGTTCAAAACTAATTCTAAAAATAGTTTTTTTAGACACATCATAATAAGCTATGGAAAATAAAGTTGCCAGTAAACAAAAGGTGTAGCAACATACAGTGGGACATGCTATACAGTAACAAAAGATATGTTAAGAAGAACTGTTAAACTTCTATAATTAGAGCTATAATTAAAACCACAAATGTAAATTATACAGCACAGACATTTAGTATGTGAATAACATATATATTTAATTTCAAAGGGACTTTCTAGTCTAACTAAATAAATGATTCTTTGCCCTCATAAGCATGAAACAATAACTTTGAGTAAAATACAACAGAATAAATGGTAAACAGACTGGTTCTTATAAAGTGCTTTTCTACTCTACTCAGCACTCAGGTAGCTTTATACAACTTACATGATTCATCCAAGCACTTTTTTCTATGCATATGTGCTTTCTGACTAACATTTACACTGATGGATGCATCAGAGAGCAACTTTAATTCATTTTTATTTAAATAGCACCAAATCACAACAACAGTCGCCTCAAGGTGCTTTATATTGTAAGGTAGATCGTACAATAATAGATACAGAGAAAAACCCAACAATCATATGACCCCCTATGAGCAGCACTTTGGCGACAGTGGGAAGGAAAAACTCCCTTTTAACAGGAAGAAACCTCCAGCAGAACCAGGCTCAGGGAGGGGCGGGGCCATCTGCTGTGATTGGTTGGGGTTGGGGACTAACTTGGGTTTAGAATCTTTCCCAAGGATATTTGGCACCACCCACAAACCGCCAGCCTTCAGTTAGTATGTATGCTCTGCCTCCTGAATAAACCTGTAAACTGAATCTATGCCCATCCAGTGAACTCCTTTTGACCAGATTCTAATAAGTGTGTTTTGCATTGTATGTAACAAAAATTACATGGAAAGTTTACACGTAATCAAATTCCTGTAATTTCCTGCAAACAAATGACTTGAAGTCGGCATTTTGTGCATAAATACTTTTTCGAGTGTAGTGAATATAAATAATGCTAAATTTTATTCTGTCTGTTATTTAGCTGGGTCTTATGCTACACTAACTTCCTTTTACTTCCTGTATAGCCATTAAAATCAGTGTTATTGCTGTTAACTGTGATAATTATTGCTCAGTTTCTTACACACTATATTTAATCCAGACTTTAAAGACGTGCTGACTTGTGAAAATGTGAGCAAGTGAAAAAGTGAGGCACAATATTTGGACTCACACATAAAAAAAGGCCAATTCTGAACAGTAGATTTCAAAGATGACTACCACAGCATGATTACCTGGTTTTTTCAGTCTGTCCTGTAACCGGCCTGTTGTTCTTTTTGTCTAGTGTGTCGTTCTGCACCTTCCTGGCTCATGAATATCCAGAACAAATTCACAAGATGGTGATGATCAACGGCGGCGGTCCCACAGCTCTGGAGCCCAGCCTCTGCTCCATCTTCAACCTGCCCACCTGTGTGCTTCACTGCCTCTCCCCGCTGCTCGCCTGGTGCTTTCTCAAGTAAGACAGCGAAATTGAAAGATCCTCCAAGGAAGGAGGCACGACTCAGTTTGTTTTCTGTTTCTCTAAACAGTTGAAGTTCAGGTTTGTAGCCTCCTAAACATAAACGCAATGAGTCCAGTCAGATGAAATGTGCACACAGTTGGGTATTTTGCAGTGTTATACATTGCTTTTTCAATATTACATCATAGTGCCAATATTTATTTAAGACCAATCGTATTTACACATTTTGCAGAAAGAGTGAGTAAGAGAGTTTGACAAAGAAATACAAGTCGTGCAGACAGTAAAACTGTCTGTAGTAGCAAATCCTGTTTATTGTATGTGTAATATCATGTATGTAGGATAATTCTTCTTATGTTTAATCTGCTGTTAAATTAATGTTTAAAATAAAAATTTTTTCTTTGGTATAAATGTCGTCTACTCTGCAGGGCGGGCTTTGCTCGGCAGGGCGCCAGGGAGAAGCAGTTGCTGAAAGAGAACAATGCCTTCAATGTGTCGTCTTTTGTGTTGCGTGCCATGATGAGCGGGCAGTACTGGCCTGAGGGGGACGAGGTCTACCACGCTGAGCTGACAGTGCCCGTCCTGCTGGTGCATGGCATGCATGACAAATTTGTCCCTGTTGAAGAGGACCAACGAATGGCAGAAGTAAGTGGGGGGTCTCACACTTCCTAATGAAGCTATTATTATTATAAATAACAGATTGTGGACTGAAAACATCATTCTGTGGTGAAAAGGATAAGAAATGTGTCCCAGTTTGGAAAGAAGAAAATCCAGTTAAAAAACTTCATTAAAACAGACGTTCAGCTTTATTTATACAGCAACAAAGCACAACAACAGGTGCCTCAATGTGCTTTATATTGTAAGGTAGCGAAAACCACAACAATCAGAAGATCCCCAATGAGCAAGTGCTATGGTGACAGTAGGAAGGAAAAACTCCTTTTTAACAGGAAGAAACCTCAGAACCAGCTCAGGGAGGGGCGGGGCCATCTGCTGCAACCAGCTGGGGTGATTGGAGGAAGATGGGACAAAGACGTGGAAGAGCGTCATAATTTCAAAGCTATGTAATATAAGATAAGAATCATCACCTTGCTTTGTGTTTCAAGTTGAACTCTCTGGTGAACATTTGATAATCTTTCAGCCTGGTTCTTCTCTCTGATGAAAATAGCTGCTCTGCACGCAGCGATGAAATTAGCTTAGGAAACAGATCGTTCCCTCAGGGGTCGGTAATCAAAGCAAAGATAGAAATATAATTCTCAGGTGGCCAGAAAAACAACTGAATCAGTGCTTTGCTAAACGAGCAGCAGTTTGCAAACAAATTCACCGTAACAAGCTGAAATATGAAATCAGGTCAGTTTACAGCATCCAGTGAATGTTTAAAAAAATCAGCTGCTTTAACAAATTCTCAGGTAAACAGCAGCTAAAACGATGATGCAGCGGCTGAACTTTAGTGGCTGATTCATGAGAAGAGACACAGAAATTCATGTAAATGCCAAATCGTGTCCTTCTGTCAACTTACACACATAATGTGCTTGTTTTCCGCCCACTAAAAAGGACCAAAAGGTTTTGTTTGGATTCACACTTTGACTCTGATTCATTCATTTGAACTGTAGTTTGTTATTTGCAGAAATATTTGACAATATCATTCAGAAAGTGTTGAGCTGGTGATGAGTCTAACCTTTATTCTTATCCTTATTTTTATCAGATACTTCTAATGGCGTTCCTGAAGGTCTTGGAGGACGGCAGTCACATGGTCATGATGGAGTGTCCGGATCCTGTTAATACGCTCCTGCACGAGTTCTTCCTCTGGGAACCGCTGACCCTCCCAGCGCCAAAGAAAGAGTCCAAAACCCGTCCAGAGACCGCTAAAGCTCGAACTGATAACACTCAGGCGATAGCTGAGCTCAGCAAGGCCCGGCCTGCGACTGCTAAACCAGCCCAATGAAGCGGCAGCAGGTTCACATCAGAGCTGAAACACTGGTTGTTACGGTGAATCGTGGTCGGCCAGTCGGTGCATCACAAGCATCCCAGTGCATCTGGTGCAAGCTGTTAAACCTGATGATGAGCCAGTTAACTGGTCCTGCTGGAGGCGGGACACTCTGCAGAGGTCACTGATTCCAAATAAACTCCAACCACGTAACACACAGCAGTGAGGACGCGTTTGTGCCTTGAACTGATGCGTTACAGTGACGGTACCTGGATCGGGGAAGCACAAATGGAAACAGCCACGAAGGCAACGATGAAAACAGCTGCCAAGTGGGAAAGATGATAAACTGGGACAAGAACATGTGGCTCCTGGTTGAGCACAAGCTGTAATTAACAGCTGAGACTCAACCTTATGAAGTGTAGCTGGATAGTCAGTCATTGTTTTTATTCCTCATAAGTATTGCAAACCTTACCTGTTGTAAAGGTAAGCATGTGAAAATAACACAATGCCATACGCAAAATAACTAATTGAGAAGATGTTTTTTGATGAAAAACAAAACCTCCGTCCATTGGCCTTTTTCTTCTCTCTTCTCTTCTTCTCACTGATGCATGAAGCTCAGTGTAGCTATGAAAGCAGCTGCTTCTGGTATTTAATAGAAATGCATTAATGGGGGTTTGGGGGGGGATCCAGAAAGAAGTGAAAGTAAGTTTGCTGCTTCTGAGACATCAAGAAAATGATGTTCAATCGAGTGTGCACGGCTAAACTTAGCAATGACTGCAGGTCATCACTGAGTCCTACATTTACAGGAACAGCACGATCGCATGTATGCAGCGAGGTGTAACTGCAGCAGGAAACGAAGCATGTCGAGCACTGCAACAGAGAACATGTCCAAGCTGAACACCACAAAGTATTTGCAGACACTATTGATTGTGTAGTGCTGCTACGTGTCGGTGCTGTAGCACCTCTGAGATTTCATTCCTCACTAAAACTGACTGAGAGTCGCTGACAAACAGCTTCTACGTGTCCTTTATTACACTGTGTTGTGTTATTGTGTCTGCTGAATGCACACAAAAGAGTTTAGCTTGGAAACATGTTACTGTCCAGTGCACCGACTGTAACGTTTGAGTCCTTCGTAGTTTAACGTGGACGTCTGTGACTCCACAGCGTAAACAATCAACACTACGAAGCTGTTAAATCCTCTGTGACTGTAAAGGTTTAGTTCGTTAGAGGATTTAAATTCTGGCATTTGCTGTGTTCACAAACCCTCACAGGGCCTCAGTCAGCTGTACAGGGCACAGATCTCACCCTTTTCTTTCTTTTCAAACATATTTGATTTTTTAAATTCGTAGGACAGACTTTTTATACTTTTGACTTCAGGTTAGGATGAATGTTTCTGAGATTCAAAGCAAGAAATGTTGCTTTTGATTCAAATAGAAGGAAACTGTCTGCTTTGTGTCTTGTGTGTCTTAAATTTTGTAACTGTTGGCCTTTGTCAAAGAAAAACATGATAAATTATTTACATGATCACAGTAAATGTGAATTTTCAAAAAAATAAAAGATAAATCTTCTGTTTTTTCTACATTTGGAGCAGCTGCCATTTTAATTTTCTTAAAATCAGAAACAACCTTCTTTACAGTTATATTGTTGCACACAAACAAACAGAAGCTGTCCAACCACAGCGAATTAGCACTGGGAGTCACAACGTCCCCCCCACACGTGCTCGAGGATTAAAGTGCTGACATCTGTGCGAGTATTCACAAAGCTTCCAAAGGTACAAACAATAATCGAAACTGTAAAATCTTGATATTTCTCACATGGTCCCGTCAAAGTTGAGACTAAATCTCGATAAAACAAAAGTAAAGACATAAAAACTGCTTCTAAGGTGAGACTGAAAGAAGGACTTAAGAGAATTTTAAGCAGAGAGGAAACAGAATATTCATAGTTCATATTATTCACTTAAATCATATTTATCCATTTAAGCAAAGGAAGATCCAAAGCACAGGTTATGCAAGACAGCCAATAAAAACAAGCCCAGCGGTTCTCACACATTAAATAAATGTAAGCAAACTATAAATGTCAACAGTGAGCAAAGTTTCTACATTTTTAAGGCAGAATGAATAAATGGTAAATGGCCTGTATTTGTATAGCGCTGTACACACTCACACACTGGTGTGAATGAATAACATCCTATTTATTGAAATGAGATATTTCTATTTATGTGTTTTAAAGAGATTTAATTATATGACTGAGTCTATTTTTTGCACTGTCAGTTTTCTATTTTGTTTTCCCATCTTTTGAAACAATCACACACTTAGCAACGACTTTTGATGAAGCTCGAGGTTTTGGTTTCTGGCTCAGAGCCGCCCTGAGACGAGCTGAGACGTGTTATTAGTGTGTTCTCTCTGATCGGCCGCTCAGCCCTGAAACTAATATGTAGAAACAAAGACACGTGTATGATTTTAACCTCCTGAAGATTTGAGCTCGTTTTCACATTTTTCTATTCAAGGAAAGATCCAGAGTAAAATGTCATCAGGTAAATTTATTGCAAACGAAAAAGAAAACTGTTGACCCAGTCTGCTCCACGAGTACGTTACTGGTGTGACTCAAAGAAACTCAGCACAACCAAAAAATGTTGATTCAAATGTTGCTCCAACTTCATTAGTGGGAGAAATATACAACAGATACTTCAAACCTTTCAGTGTTCCTGTAGTAAGAAGCTGAGTGAGGAACATATTTATCTTTTAAAGATATGCTTAACAAAGCCGATGACAGTGAGCAAATACAACGCATAAATACAACTGTAATAAAAAACGCAGTGTGCCATAAAACACTGACTTTAACTAAATGTTCAAAAAATGCTTGTTACTATGTATAAATGAGGAAACAGAAGATGAACTAAATAACAGCGTAGAGGACAAAACAACTCGTCTGCTGTATATTTCAGATTTAGTTGTTAGACCCCTTTAAATATCCAGTAAAGGGTCCAGTTTGATGACAGCTGTGCTGGTAAACTTTGTGAAAAGAGAGAAATTACATTTGCATTCAGAAACATTTATAACTTAATTTAAATCAAACACTTTGGAAACTGACGTGAGATATTTGGTCAAATTCTTCCACAAATCTAAAAGTTTTACAACGTTTATACATTCATAAGGTAATTTAAAAAAGCATAAAACTGAAGCGCTTATTTCCATCAGTGGACACAGTCACGGCCGGCACCCTCACACCTCCACCGTGACAGTGGGACCGTTGCTGGTGTCGTCCAGCGGCGTGGTCTCCGTGGGTGGGGCCTCTTTCTCCGCCTCCTCTTTCTTCTCTTCTTTGTCAGGCACCAGAGGAGTGCTCTCTGCTGCCGCCTGCTGCTCGTTGCTGGTAGTGCTGGCTGGCTCCTCAGCCTTGCCTTCGTCTTTCTGCTCGGCCGCTTTCGTCTCGTTGACGATCTGCACCGAGTCGGCTGCAGAGGCCTGCACCGGTTTCACTTCCCCGTTTTGAACGGGGAACACGGCCTCCACGGCGTCATATATAAACTGGTATTGCTCCTGTTAGAAACACAGGAAACAAATATTGTTTCAGTGTGTTTCTTGTTAGAGTGAATCTTGCTTTCTTTGCTGTCTTACACACTTCCCTAAATAACCAGCAGGAAGAATCCCACGAACACAACACAAACACTGAACCGATACTACTAAACTCTGTGTGGACAAGCACGGATATCACAGTGCTTCATATCAGACTTCTACTGTCGCCACAAACTAGTCATTACAGTTTCCAGCTGCTGTAAAAGTTCACATAAGCCTGAACACACTGCTGAAAACAGGCAAAATGCAACAATGACTCAAGTTTACATCAACAGCAGGGAGAAAACAAATGGGCGTGGCTTTTTCATAGATTTGTTATCAAATAAAAGGCAGAAATGATCTTTATACTTGAGCTTACTTTTGTTTTTAAAACAGTAATATAAAATATACATTTCATAGTGAGCTAGAACAGGGAACTGGTGATGTGCAACGCTGATCTCTGGTTATAAGCAGAGTGTGAACGATTGTGTTCCTCTTTCTCACCAGGCTGGAGACCATGCGCTGTCTCTCTTTGCGCAGCGTTTTGACCACTTGGAAAACATCCACCAGCTTCTCGCTCTCAGCGTTGTCCAGCACGTTCCACAGGGCGCAGAAAACCCCCGAGCGGGACGAGCCGTCGCTGAGGAGCACACAAGTTACAAACAGGAGTTTATTAATTTATACATATCCATTTATGTATTAGACAGCTGTGGGCCTGTGAAGGACATCACATGAAAAGTGGATCTGTTGTCATAGGAAATAAAAATATAACTAATTAATCATCAAACAAAGGATTTCCTTAAAAGAATAATTGATGTTGGGTTAAATTCATGGGAATACTCAACTATTCCTGATCAGCTGACCTTTACTGTCTTTCA
This sequence comes from Aulonocara stuartgranti, assembly GCF_965226115.1. Taxonomy (NCBI): domain Eukaryota; kingdom Metazoa; phylum Chordata; class Actinopteri; order Cichliformes; family Cichlidae; genus Aulonocara; species Aulonocara stuartgranti. The sequence goes on from NC_138953.1 coordinate 39,842,564, forward strand.
CACTAACATAGATGCATTTTACTGTGTACACTCGGTAATCACACTTTGTGTGAGGTGTCTTTAGAGAGTGCTGTTGGGAGTGTTCACACTATTTTTATAACATATTCATGCCTGAAAGGAAATCAAATGCATGGTTTCCTTGAAATGAGGTGAGGCTGCAAAGCAGGGTGAGCTCATTTTCATCAAGATCTTTATCTAAAATTTGCAACGTAAATGATTGCTGCATTCATGCATGCTCTGTCAACTGTAGGGCTTGCACCAAAACATGTGGCAGCATCTGTATATGCGCAGAAAGCAGCTACGTAGCTGATTTCTCTGTTTAAAAGACATCCTGCTGCTTAGATTTTACCGAGCTCTTTATTTAAAAACACTGATCAAAGGGACACTAGTGTCCGCCCTGAAACCCAGCGAGATGGAGAAGTCGGCTGTTGCGACACATTTTACTGATCTGAACGCTGAGAACGATGACTCGTCCTCGCTGCGTGCTGCCCCGTTCTCATCTCGTCACTGAACTGTTCCCCGTGTGTTCTTACTCGCAGTGGACCACTATGGGGTTGTTCCTCTGTGATCTGCTGGTGCCGCAGTTTTGCTTGATGTCCTTGATCATGTCTGTGAGGTCTTGAGGTTTCTCCGGCACCTCCTCTTTGCTCGTCCACTTCAGGAACTGGAAATGGTTTATCTCCCGTCTGTCTTTCCTCTGTGGATAGAAGAGGACGAGAAGAGCACAGCTGGCTTACAAATGTCCGGTCTCATCAGTGGGCGAGGCTCGCTTACAGAGGCAGAGTAGGTGGCGGCTGTGTTACCTTGACGTGGCGGATCTGCATGGTGCGTCTGATGAAATTTGGCGAGTTGTCTGTGCTCGTCACCTCCACCTCAATCTCCCCAAAGCTCTTCTTCTCTTTGTCCCAGTAAATACAGTCCTGTTGAGCAGAAGAAAACAAGCATATTTACCACATGTACATTTAATGTGTGTCACTATAAGTATGTTATATTGTATGTACCGCGTCTCCTTCACTGCTGTCTGAAAGCATGACGACAGTATAAACTTTCTTCTGGTAAATCATCGACCAGAAGTCCCCCGTGGTGTCTGCCAGTGGGGTCTGCGCCACTATGAAGACACGGCAGCCCCAGTATCCCTGTGTGGGAGACAAACACATCGAGTCCAAACATAGAAGATGAGACATTTCGTTATCTGGTGCAACAGGAAAGAAGGTGGCAGGAAGCAGTTTGTCACAGTTTGACATCGGCTGGTATTTTTAGTAGTTTACATAGAAACGGGTTCATAAATAGGCTGAACGTTACCGTGATGTGCGAGGCGTTGATGTATTGAGTGGAGTCTTCATCCTCTTCATCTGAAGAATCTTCCTCCTCATCGTCTTCGTCAGGGTCACTGTCCTGACTTCGTCCTTCATCCAGCTTCAGGAGCACGCGGTTGAAGTCATCTGCAGGTTTGATATGAAAGAAGTGGAACTGAGCAGATGTAATCTTACATGCGAGCACACGCGTGCATGCAAAGCAAACTCACAGGGGATGACCGACGAAGAACGATTCTTCTTCTTGTTTTCTTCGGTCACTCCTGTGTTGAGCGTCCTCCAGTTTTTAAAGGTGGGGAGTCTCTGCAAGATCATTTTGTCTATTAAAACTTTGCTTCCATCCAATCCATCGTGCAGGATGTGATGGAGAAGAGGACGACAGGCACACTTGATGATATTTTTAGATTTCAGACATTTGTGCTACATCAATGTTTTAGGGTCATTTACATTATTCTGTCAGAGCTCTGTCAGACACTCTTTACGTGAGTTCTCTGTGACTCACTCAGCGACTTAAACACGATCAAAGCTGCATTTTCGGTCCCTCGCACTGCTTTTCTGTAGTTTACAGCTATAAAAGTGATAAGATACGGCGTACCTCAAACTCCTCCTCCATGAGCGTGGGCTCGTCGTCCAAGTTTTTCTCTTTGAGCGTGTTCATTGTGCTGTGCAGCTCAGACAGGCTGATCTCTGTCTCTCCAAACTGGTTGTGCTCCAGCAGGGCCTGGTGAATCAGGATGTACTGGGCCTGTGTGCACACAAATGCACTCATGTTAATGCACGAGAGACAAACCTCGAATGTGCCGCAGCATTTATATCTCATTTACCCTCATTTATTTAATACAGGATTTTAAAAAATGAAGCTTTGTTTATGTGCAGTGTAGTCAGTGTATGTACATCTAACACGCGGTGTTCCTCACATACATTTCTTTACACAGTAGGTGAAATATAAAGGTGAATGAGTCTATAATACGAACATGCAGACTAAAGAACAGGACCACATGTACACACAGAGGGCTGACTGACACAGAGCTGCAGATGTAGGTGAAGAAAAAGAGGGCGGGGCCAAACACAAAGAGGAGAAACAAAAAAAAAAACAAAACAGGAAGCAAAACCGGAACAAGACAGGAGATAATAACACCGAGGAAGACAGGAAATGACAGAAAGAGTACGGTGTACATGTTTAAAATACAACTTTTTATAAACATAACATTTTTAAAAATATATTAAAAATATACATAATATATACAACTGTACATATTTAAGTTTAGCTGATTTAACTAATTGTTAATCTTTGTCATATATCCTTCCATCTGTTGTTCTGTCTGTCTGTAGATGCAGATAAGGTGATTCACTTTCCTGAGAATTGGCATCAAATTCATTGTATTTACAAGTATTCTTCTGTTTTACACACACACACACACACACACACACACACACACACACACACACACACACACACACACACACACACACACACTTTACCTCGACTTGGACCATGAGGCATCTCTGTCTGCGGAGTCTGACCACGTAACCGTAGATGTCCACTCTGCCCTCTGACTCCAGACCTTCCATCATGGCATCGATGCCAATGTAGGTTCCTGTCCTGCCGACCCCCGCGCTGCACGAGAAAGAAGTATCACCTATGAGTGCCGTTGTCTTATTTAACCTGATGTACAATGACGCACTTTAGATCTCAATTAACAGCTCGTGTTTTAATCTGAATTAAACTAAGAGGCGGTGATCTGAAGAAGTAGGTGTGGCTACAAATAGACGTCCATCCAGTCAGACTTTGCCTAATATCAGCCTACAGATGTACTGACATGGCTGATGGAACAAAGTGAAACAAACATGTTAACCTGAGCCAAGCGTAGAGTGTGACCTCTTCATACCTGCAGTGAACAACGATCGGCCCACTGAAGAAATTCTTGAAGGCGTTGACGCGCCGCCTCAGTTTCAGGAGGAGGTGTGGCTCTCCAGGGACTCCGTGGTCGGGCCAACTCATGAACTGGATGTGGGTCACCTCCCTCTCTGAGTTCTTCTCTCTCTTCTGCAGGTGCAGTTATTGAGATAAATGTGCATGCTGAGCAACACTTCTACACAGATATGATTACAGACATTAAACACTTTTACAGTTTTGTCGGTTCAACATGTGACGGAGGCTTACGTTTGTCAGGCTGAGACGGCGGATGGTGTAATCTGGGTAGTGGTCCTCTGAGTTCAGCTTCACAATAAACTCCTCATAAAGCTCAGTCTCTCGGTCAGGAGACGGCCAGTACTGAGCACATTTGACCTGTGAAACGATGTGAGAGGAGAGAAGCTGACTGTCGCTCAGTGAGGAAGGAGAACGGAGCAAACAATACGAAGGTCTAAGCAAATCAGATAAGAAGCTTCTCAAAGAAAGGATATTTCTCTGTGACTCATTTTAAAAACTTTAAACACGATCTTACCCTGTTTCCCTCCTCACATCGTGTTACCATGACGATAATTGAGGACTGCTGTTCCCAGATCATCCTCCAGAAGTCATTTATAGTTTCTTCCTTTGGTCCTGCAGCGAGAACACCGTAGATAAGCATCATACATCACAGTCATTCAGTGCAGCTGTGTGAAGAACGGCAGCGTGACTTTACCTTGAGCTGCGATGTACTTTTTGGACTCTTTGAATCCCTGCAGGAAGAACAGGAGTGATGTTTGACTGTTTTATCAAACAGATGTCATGAACTTTATGTTGAACAAGCTGAACATTTTTACATACGTCAACGAAGCTGGCGTTGATGTAGTCGCATCCTGGCTCTCCATTTCCTGTGGTTAGCTGGACACGGTTATAATCATCTAGTTCAAGACAAAAAATAAAATAAAATAAATGATGACAGTCTTCACAGTGACTCTCAGTGATTTTGATAACATTGATCAGCTCACAGGGCAGAATGTCCACGTAGCGGTTCTTGATAGAATTGCAGGACTTCTTGGCCTCTTTCACCGTGTATCTTGAGAAAATTCTTGGGATGCTCTGCAAGCAAATATAAACTGTGTTATTTACAGACAACACCCAGCACCCATTCACACTCTTTCATCTCTGTACTAGGCCAAGAACAACAAGCCTTTGTGTTTTTATATTGACTCCCTCACAGCCTGTTGTAAGCGAGGGAATAAAAAAATGGTAATAATTAAAATAAAACCCGAGAAAAAGCTGATAAATGAATTTACCTGAAACTCAGCCAGGAAAAGTCTCCCCTCATCAGCGAGCTTCCTCTTGTAGGTTTCCAGCAGGACCTCTGCTGCGATCGGCTCAACAAGCAACAGGTTTTCTTCATCATCTACAACAAGCAGTCAGCAAAGGAGAGATTATTACAAATAAACATAATTATATCCAACCACTGATTGTTATCCATATGTGTTTCATACAATATTAGCAAGCAAATATCAAGGGAAACGCTTTAGTTATTTCATGTTGTGATCATGGATCTTACACATGAGTGACTTTAGGCATTTTCTTACTATGGCTATGCCTGGCCTATGCAACAACCATGTGTTGATCTTTACCTCTTGGCATTGTTCATGTGCACTGTATGGTCAGCATCATTCAAAATCACAGTGAATTTCATTACCAAAAAAAGGAAGGTATTTCACATGCTATGCTTCTGTCTCTGTTATCATCTTCATCCTAAATGTAACATCTTTCCTTTTACTCAGCAGACATGGTTGAGATACAGGCTCCTAAAGGTTTTATTGAGTCCTGCTGCTGTATATAAACGTACTTTATAAACAGTGTGGAATATCAGCACATTTAATATCCTTTAATTATTATCAGTATGTGAACAGAGGGGGGGAAAAATGACAATAAAAAAGCTCAACTCACTTGTTGTTGAAATAAGATGAATATTTTCACCCAGGTCACTGTGAAGAAGTTAGAAAAGACAAAGATTTTGAGTCGTAGTCAGCATCTACATAAATAGTGTGATAACATTATAAAATCGAAATGAAAAGGCAACATGAATTTGCAATTTTTTTTGTATTTATATATACAAAAAAGAGGGCTGATTTCAGAAAAAGTAAATGATCAAAAGCAAAGGTTTCCTTACTGGGACTGTCTGCGTTTTAAAATGTAGATCTTATAGATGACAAAAAGCAGAGCCACAGACGTGAGGATGATGAGGAAGACCAGAAACCCAATAACAGCTTTGTCGTTGTCTGTGAAATAATATTAAAAATTACATTTACATGAAAGACAACATTTGTAGAAACGTGTGCTTAAAATGAGACGAAGCATTTATGTCAGTGAACTGTATCATTAATGAAAACAGGACGTACACAAAGTGCTGATTTCACTTATTTGAGGGATGCTCTCATAGTGTCCGTTGTGAGCCGTCACCTTTAAAGACAGAATGTCAGTTCACTGTGAATTACAACATTCAGGAGTCTAAAATAATATTTATAAGCATAATATCTTCTTTATTAAACCAAAAATGTTGGATTTAACAAACCTTCACTTTGTAGCTCGTAGAGTAGCTCAGATCTTTGAATTCGACTTCACACCGTGTACAACTCTGCTTCTCCTTCTTTGTCACTTCCTTATCATCAGCTGTATTTAGACGTATTATATATTTTCCCTCAGGTCCGTTGAATGTAGAGGGTCTGTGCCAGCTCACTTTGATCGTATTATGTTCGTGAACGTGTAATTTCAGCTCAGTGACTGCAGCAGGTGCTGTAAGAGAAATTTAAAGGAAGCCATATTTAAAGTAAAAAACTGACAGACCTGCGACCCTTTGCTGCGTTTCCTTCCTGTTTATCTTCACTGCTCAAATATCCAGTGAGAAATAAATTCTAACATTATGTAATAAAAAGTTTGATTACTTACTTCCAACCTTAGTTTGCAGTTTAACTTCACCCCCAGTGGAAACTTGAATCTCGTTGTATTTGGCTCGGACTCGACAGGTATAAGCAGTAAATGGATTTAATCCAGTAATAACACACGTTCTTCCATCAGGACTTGTGGCTGTAACATAATTTCCATGAACCATGTGAAGTGTTATAGATTTAAATCAACATCATCATGTTAAGAAACTGTAAATGACAAATGTCAGGTTAAAGTTTCACAAACACATCAGCTGGTAGTTCTGTCAGCTGATCCATAAACTGGCACAAACCTGTTTCACTTACAGTCTGTTCCTGCTGACATGAAGCACTGATGCTACAAGCTTCTCATAGAAACTACGTACATGTCAGAAAAGCAACAGACTGACAAACTGTTTGTTGCTTTTTATAAAGACAATTACATTTCAAACATCAGATGTTACCTTCAAACAGCTCAAAGCTTCTCATCATTTCTTCTGTGTGAAAAAGTGAACTCGACTCTGATGTTTCAGCGTTTATTCTGTTTTATATTTGCTATTTATTTTAATAACTGTATTTATTCACACCCAGTCAGAGGTTTGGTTTTTCACCTGCAGTCAAAGCATCATGAACATAAACACATAAGAGGAGAAGCCGTCTCACTCACCTTTACCTGTCTGACCATCACAACTGCAGTCATAAGAAAGCTTATGAAGGAGGGGAAGGACCTGTTGACAGTTCTTACTGGTTGTTTTCCAGCTGAGCTCAATGGAAGTATTGGTTAAATCCTTCGTTATGTTGGTTATTGTAAGATCTGTTGGAACAAAGTAAACATCAGTAACAGTGAACAGCGTTTCCTTTGCTTCAAACTGTGTGAGAATAAAAGCTTTTATTTTGATGAGCTAAAGGAAATATAAACTCACCACAATCAACCCTGACGTGGACAGATGGAGTCGTCTTATTTATGCTGATGCTGTTCTGTAAGATCAGACCAGTACAGCTGTAGTCTGTGAACGGCTCCAGCTCAGACAGTTTCACATCAGCTTTGTTATTTTCTGAGGAGACACAAAGATGACGTCATTGTTGCTCCTCAGTGTGTGAACATTCATCCTTTGGGTTTAGATTCAAACATGAACACATTCAAAGAAATAAATCTGAACAGGTTCACAGAGAGCACAGAGCTCGTGTCTCTAACTCGTAAAGTTTCCTTTTACCTGAACAGGTGTAACTAACTGAGAGGTTTTTACACTTTGGTAAATCAGGTAACGTTGTGGTAATTTCTGCAGGAAGTCCAGTGGGTTTAATCTGCTGTATTTCACTGGGATTTAAGAAATCTGTGGAAAAAATGAATGAAGACAAACATGATTAAATGAGGTGTAAATGTTTGAATCTCAGAGCAGACGTGGACTCGTTCGTACGTACCAACACTGATGCTTTTGGTGAAGTTAAAGGAAGAGCCTCTGCACTCTCCTGGAGTAAAGGTTACAGTCAAATCTGAGCAAATGTCCTCGTTAGCAGGTCTGACACAGAAAGTCTTCTCATCATTTCTACATCGTACAACTGAACGGTTATTTGGTGTTGATATTGAAGAGCTGATGTCCCAGTCACTTCCATAACAAACATATCCAGGGATGCAGCTGGTTTCATTAACGTCTCTTTCACCTGAATTAAACAAGTGATGCACAAATGTGTCAGTTTATAAAAGATTCATTTGTTAAGTTAAAAGAAGATGGATGTAAAACACAAATATATGAATTAATTGAACTCACTCATTGGATCTGTTCTAAATGTTTTTTCCGTAGAGCGACAGAATATTTCTTTTCCAGTATCATTAATAAATGAAACATTAAGACTGTAATCAGTGCACGGCTTCAGGTGTCCAGTTTTCCCCACTGGGATTTGATTCAACTGATCAGCTTGGATTATCTTTCCAGTCTGTGGTCGGCCTTCTTCAGAAACAGTCAGTGTGTAGTTACCACGGGGGTTTATTTCAATCTGCAAGCCAGACGTGTTGTTGTTTGTGACATTGTAAGAACCTGCAAAATGTTTGTCAGTAAGAATCAGTCAGTTACACTTTTTATCTCAGATAGTTTCTTCATTCTGATGTTGACCGTGATCAACATCATGGTGAAGATGAAAATACATTTTCTATAATCAGTGTAAAAATACTTTCATTGTGATTCAGAGTAAATTTAGAGAGAAATGCTGAGCAGCAACAACAGTGTTTGAAAACATTCAATAAAACTGATCTTTTAAACTGATACTCACACTGTGGAGAGGCTGAGAGGACACATTTCAATGAGATCAGAAAAGAAGAAAACAAATCATTAGTATATGATTATAATTATGCAATGAAAGTACCAGAAACACCTCAGAGCACCTTACAGCTGCTGGTACCTCAGAGGTGTTGGTGATCTCTGTCTGTACACTATATGTGAATTCAACAATCGTATCACAGTCCTGCATGATAAAAACAGAAACGTCCAACCTTTGGTCGTAGCTGCCACTGTGGTGGAGGGTGGAGTGACTGGAGGTGAGGTCTGGGTGTGAGAGCTGTTTGCCTGAGAGGCTGGTTGGATGCTGGATGTATTGGATGTGGGTGAGGTCTCTTTCGAGGTGATTGGAGGAGCAGTGACTGCTGTTGGAGAGCATGCTTGGAGTCAGCTTTAGGCAGAAAAACCTAATGACAGCAGTCTTACCTGATATGCTGTTTAACATTTTAGGACTTTGACTTGTAAAAATAATAACTAATGCAAAACCTGAGCTGAGGCTGAATACATTACCAGATATAGTAGTTGAACTGGATTCTGGAAATGAAGAGTTTGATTGGGTGGAGGTGTTATTTGGCAAACTAACTGAAGAGCTGGAGGTGGTTGGGATGACTGTGATTGTGGAAGCAGGTGCTGTGGAAGTAGGTGCTGTGGAAGTAGGTGCTGTGGAAGTAGGTGCTGTGACCCTGGAAGGATTCACAGTGAGTGGAGGTGAGGTGGCGACTGGCTGGTTTATTACAGGATCTGCACCCGTGCTTGGAGGTGAGGAGGCGACCAACATGTGTGTTACAGGATTTGTGGTCGTGCTTGGAGGTGAGGAGGCTGAAACATTTTCAATCCCAGAAAAAGAAGTAAGTATGACATCATGATGGTATTTTCATCAGCTGTGAAACGTGCTTCATGTACAGTTTTCCCTCCTCTCAGTATCAATATGCTACTTTTATATCTTTCCCCTCATTTACACCTACATATCTTTTCATGTTTGGGTAAAGGTGGATTTAATGTCACTGTGAATGTTATCCTATCAATAACTTAATGCTTTAGATAAACATAGTATTATCTTCTGTTGTACAGGTTAGACAATCATTGACTTACAAGTTACAATGATGGATAGACTTGCGTGTGCACGACTCTAACACTTGGAAAATCTAAATCTCATCAGTACTTTGGACTCTATGAGACACAATAAACCCCAAACATGACAGTGTACGACCAGAGCTACACACCAGCGGTCCCCAACCTTTTTTGCGCCACGGTCTGGTTTAATGTCAGACAATATTTTCACAGACCGGCCTTTAAGGTGTCACTGATAAATACAACAAAATAAAATGATATGACCGAGACAAAACCTGTGGCATTTTGTAAATATAATAATAAACGTGTAATTGTGTAACTTTATTAGCAGCGTCCTCCTGAAATGTGCCAACAACATTGAGAGCAACATCCTCCTCACTGCCCCTTAATGCTCCCTGGTTGCTATGGTAACACGTAAATATTTCTTACTACAACATGGGAAAGACCCCGGGAAACTGAGTTAATGATAAAAACCCTAAAAACCATGAATTTCACACCCGAGCCTCAAATCACGCAGCCCGGTACCAAACGACCCGGACCACAGAGCGACTGGAGACCGCTGGTATACAGCATGTTAATTTACTTTCATTCAGCTTCACAGAGGATAAAAATGATTTGGAAAATACTTGATCACATATATGTGATTACCCATTCATGGAAAATTATCTGTGCAAAACAGCTGCTATATGAAAACAAGGATTTCACCTTTTTCACAGTAAACCTATGATTAAATGAAGACAAAGAACAATACATTTTACACATTTTGCAAAAACATAACTGTTTTTTGTTTTTGGTGTTTGCGTTTAAATTCTGTCTGACACAGATGACCCAGATCGAAGCTTCTGTTCATCAGTTTAAGTAAGAAGACACATGTCTGTCATTTCATAGTAAGTGTTTGAGGACTGTGTACATTTACACATGAGGCTGAGGGAGATGCATGCTACATCAGGAAGCACAGCAGGGGGACAACTGGAATTAAACAAGTCTGAAAACAACATAATAAGAAGTAAATGTTATAAACTGAATAACATCATAAATATATTGGAACTCACGTTTGCTGTCATCTGGAATTACAAGAGACAAGAATGTCAGAATTAGTGTTTTGGTCATGAAAACATTCACTGTGTATGCAGGAAAACACAAACAAACAAAAACAAACAATGAGTGATTACTAAATATTTGTCATGATGACTACGAGAAGTGAACGACTATAGAGATTCAATAACATGATAAAGTATAATGGTACTCACTTGTGGTGGTTTGAGCTGTAATTAAAAGAGAAAAAAAGTGTAAATCAGTTTGATTGTGATTAAATAATTTATTGTATTTGCAGGAAAAAGAAAACAAAACACATAAACAACCAGTGATTACTAAATATTTTTACACATCCCTCTGTTGAACACAGCAGGGTGAACTTTGTTACCCAGCATTGTGTGGATGAGGTATCGCTGCTGTGTAACCTGGTTGCTATGACACTGTGACAAAGAGCCACAGTTGCTATATCAGAAAGCAAACCGCAGCTTCCTGCCTGCACTCCAACCTAGAACCGCCCCATACTTACAACACTGGTGTCGGTTTGGCCGCGTCACTGAACCAGACACAACCAAAAATACATTTTTAACCAAAGTGTTTCAATAAATATGGTTTCAGATAATATTTGTCAGGTATGAAGTTCTCTTTTGTTCTTTGTTTCAATTTCTCTTCTCTTAAAATCTGTATTTTCGACATTACAAAGAATAAAAAACAAATAAACACATTTGGATCATATTCACAAGTACATGAGTTAGTTTACTTTAAATGGGTTTGTTGATGTTGTCCATTTGTTCTTTATAACAATAGAAATGAGAACTGAATGACTGGGTGATTGGGGACAGTCAAACAATGAGACTCAGGATGTGGTTTTGGCGCGTTGTTGTTTCACTCAGTCGTGCAGAGATGCAACATGTTTGCAGCGACATTTCAGCGCCTCGCACAAACGCAGCTCATCGATTATTCGTTTGGAGATGACTGCAACAGGTTTAGTGAAGGTTTAGTGAAGGTTTATTTATATCATAACTATGTCGTTATGATGTGTTTGAAGCCCAGGAACGTAAACATAAAGAAAACCTTTTCTTCACTATTTAAAGTCGTTTATTAAACTGATTTTAAGTGTTTTCAGGAGAGTAGGTTTGTGATTTGCATGACAGTGTTGTAGTATTATGACAATCACAAATACAATAATGTGATTATCCCTGAATGCAGTAAAGACACGGACACAGTAACCAGCTCTGTCTCTAATTCATTGATTTTCTCTGTTTTACTGTTTTTCCTCCGTCTCATGTTTTGCGTTCACCACAGAGTCCTGCTCTGTGACACTCTCCTCCTCCCAGAAACGTTTTAAAGTCATGCTTAACATTTCTGACCTCATTTCTTCATTTTACACCCTGTGCTTCCCTTTTTTTTCCGCAAGTCATTTGCTGCGCGGTGCCTCGGCCTGCTCGGCCCGCGCTGCGCTGCCAGGAAATGAAGACGACTCAGAATGGCACACGGAAGTGGTCAAACTTTTTGATCACACTACTGCTGCTGCTAATGCAGGCGGCCTGTTAAACAGGGCCCAGCTTCTCTCGCCCAGTTTAAGCAGAAGACGCGTGAACTTTGGTATTTACTACTGAGCTGACACACGCGTGTAGTAATTCTTTAAAAGTAGTGAAAAAAGCAGGAAAATATAGAAAAAGATGAAGAAGTCGAGCAGAGTTTTAAACTATTTTTAAATGCGTTTAATATTAAAACACAATCATACACTGAGAGACATCTTTTTGGGAGATGTCTTTGAACTTTTTAAGGGACTTTCATCTCAAAGAGACATTAGATTAATAATGGCACAATCAAATTTAACTTTATTGATTAAAAACGTGGCTGTTTAGCGGTGTTCCTAATATTTTGTCTGTAACGATTACACGTATAGCTCGCTAAAGATAAATAATAAAGGATAAAATCAAATGTTATTAAAGTGAATTCAGATTCTTTAAACGTAATTAAGTTCATGTAACTAAATAAAAGTATATCTGCATTTATTAAAGTAAATATTTAAACACAGTTCACAGTGTTACGATGAACTGATACAATTTAATGTAAAAATCTGTTAAACTGTAAAACAATGTTAGTTTAATAATAATAACAGTGAGTTAGAATAATAATATTTCAACATGAGTGCATGATGAGTATATAGTACAATAATTAAAATGAGATACATCACTAAACAGAAAATTTTGACATTTTGGTTGTGGACACTTTTATGTATTTAATTTTTTTTAATAACGGCTGATCAGTTAATTAATTAATGTGACTGAAAGGAAAACAACAATCATGTTTTGGGTGGATGATGACACACCTTCACACTGGCTGAGAAATTCTGTATGTTAGAAACGAACAAGCCAGACTGAGGGCAAAGACGATAAATGACAGATTTTATTTCAGCTCATCAGCACAGACTGGCTGAAAACAGCTGAGTTATAGATGAATTATGAGTGATGATGGAGGCAGTGAGGTCAGTGTAACTCAGCGTGCACACGTGCACGTGTGCACACACACACACACTGAAATGTTTATCACACACAGCACCCACAGTCACTGAGGTGAAGAAGCAGCTTGCAGGGACACACCCCAGAAAATGTCTCTGCTTTCAGACAGACACAGCCCCCCCACCCCCACAGCTACACATATACAGTACACAATCACACATTCATACGTGCACGGTATCAAAGCAGAACAGAAACACGATTGCAAAAATTCCCAAAGCACCAAATAAAAGCATATGTTTTAAAGAGCGTCTTCTTCCTATTAACAGCCGCCTTTGATTGAACACGAGTGTTCGTTCTTTTGCCAAAGGGCTCAGAAACCTGTCATTTTTAAGCTTTCACATCACAGGCGTGTGCAGTTCCTGTCTGCTGTTCTTGGGGTTGGAAAGTTTAAGAAACGTGAAGTAGCTCAAACGCGGATGCATCTCCAAAGCGTGCTACAGCGTAGCCTCTGCCCTCGGTTTTTATTTAAAAGGTCACATTTTGCTTGATGATGTTTTACAGTTTTCAAAAAGTAAAAAAGCTTTTCAGCTGACAGATTCACGTCTCCATCTCACACAGGGATAATAATCCTCATACACAATCACAAGCTCAACATCTGACTTCAAACACAGCGAGTTTAGGGGGGAGACTTCATCACCTACATGATTTGCATTTGCAGACGTTTTTCTGTTATTTCTCCTCAGTTTACAGACACAGAGAGAAACTTCAAAGTCTTTCTACAATCCTTAAAGAAAGCAGCACCGAGAACACTGCAGATGGTCACTTACAGTAGGTCAAACCGATGATCCCGGCCCAGAACAGCATCTTCAGACCCCAAAGACCTGCCATGTCCAGGAGTCAGGGTGTGTACAGCCACACACCGTACAGTGAAAGCAGCCGGCAGGTCGTCGCACGCCAAAACCTATTTCCAAATCTTACCTCAATTCTAACCTAACGTAGAAAAAGCTGTCTGTGTTAAAGCGACATAAGTTCTCTGTCTTATCGGTTGACACAGCTTCCTGGACTTGTTCCCCAAACTCTAAACCTCGCCTTTGGTTTCGAGTCGAGCAAGTGGCAGTGACGTCACACTGAAGAGACTGCCTTTACCTTAACGTCTGCTGACAGGAAGCATCATTTCAACTACGCCACTAAGAACAGGAAGCCTTCGCTCGTCTAATGTTCACTTGAATTTGATGAAGGGTGAAATCGCTCTGACCTTTGAAAAAGGAGGCTGATAGCTGCCAATACGGTCAAGATTTCAGTTTTAGGGTCGCGTCTGACATATTAGGCTCAAATAACACGAGGCACACAAATGGATGATGAGACTGATGAGAGCACGGCGAAGCCTCCAGGTTAAAGTTTCAGGCCCGAGTAATTTCTGTTTTATTCTTGTTAAACTTCAGCAACTTTGCTTGTGAGACGCGAGACAGAGAGTTGTGAAACTTCTTAGAGCACCTCGTCTTTTTCACTGACTCCTCCCCTGCAGGCCCACGACGGCTCGTCCGTGCAGTCAAAGCTAACAAGAACATATCACTGCAACGTGCAAGAAACCAGAGGCAGTCTTTCCTTTGTTAAACTCTGTTCTCTTTTTTCTTCTTCTCTCCTTCTAAAGACAGAAAACACACGGCCATTGGCTCCAGAAATGAATTTCTTCATTGCTGCAGTTCATCTCGCGTGAACGACATTTATAAGAGGCGTTAGATCTCTTCAAAGTCATTGATCGAGGATGGTGTTTGATCACCACGCTTTGCCTCGGAGCCCTAAAATGCTTTACTTCTGTTTACATACACAAGAAAATAGGGGATAAAAGAGGAAGGAGGGGAGTCGAAAACTCTCCGGGGAGACTCACACACTGGGGGGGGGCTGATGTAAAAATGGATGAAACACAGTCAGCTTTTCATGCTCTTATATGAAATAATGCAGGGAACTAAGCAGAGCCTTCTTTGTGCTGAGACGGTCGTACTGAGCTGATAAAACCTTTTACTTAAACTTACACAGCACACTTTGCATGGCGTGACAAGCTGATATGAATCACACAGTTATATATAGTCTATTTAAAAAAGAGCAGCAGTCATCGTCACATGATCTCCTTAATGTTTTCAGTCATTTTGAAGAAGAGAAAGTTTCTTCTTTCTTTCACTCTGAAACATTCGGTGGAAATTAGTTTGACTTCACAAACCCGGCAGAAACATTGTTTCCGACAAAGACATCAGCTTTTTTGTAAAAAATCTAAATATGGATTTCCTCCTAGACAAATGAAACACATGCATTTGGCTGTTTCCACTTCTCACAGTGCAGATTCTTGTAATCAGGAAGTGACTCTTAAGCAAACAGCCCAATGTTCATGTAATCAAATTGAAGCTGTTGTTACAAATAAAATGTGTCACTGCAAGACTGCATGAGGAGCGCAGTGTTGCTGTTAGTAGCTACACAGAAATGTAACCAGCGTAACCGCATGTCATTCATTAGATAGACACTGTATTTAGAAATGAAGGACATAATGTACCACGATGAAACCTGTGAATGTTGCTCGTGTTCACGTGTACGCCCTCCCCCCTCCCTCGCCAGACAGAAAAATACTTTTAATCACATTTAACTGCTTAAAATGCTGTCAGCACTCGAGCCTTTCAGAGCGAAACGATCGCAAAATCGGATTAAATTATTTTATCACAAGATATAATTTAAATATGATCTTTAAAGTATGTGCAGTCTGTTAAATTTAGTAAGAAACTACAAAGTTTTGTTGTTTAAAAAGTGAACAGTTCCTCCTGAGAAACCACTGAAAACTTGGGTTTCTTAAATATTGTATCAAAGTTAGATTGTTATCATTATGAAAAGAGAAAGAAGAAGTCGTCTGGCTACCTTTACCATCTATTGACCAACTAGTGACATGGTTACATGTAACATGGTTTTCTTGCAACAGTGGTTTTAATAATAGGACAGCGGAACAGTCCAAAGAATTACAGCCTCCTGACCGTCAGTATCCACGACAGGAAGGCCCGAAGCATTTTGTAATGTGACATAAATGTTACATAACAAACTTGTGTTTTAGTCAGGGTTAACAAGTCGGCAACAGCTGCCACTGAGGCAGGTGGAAAAGAGCCTGGAAGGCTGGAGGTATGCATTGGAGAGAGGAGGAGGAGGAAGGCTGAAGATGTTAATATTTTCATTGGGAGTGAAAACGATGGACAAGTTCAGACATTAGTATGTCAGAGGGACAGCTCAGCAGCAGAGTGTAACGAGGCAGCAGCTGCAGCTGGAGTCCAGAGACACGAGCTTCTCGAGATGTAGCTGAGCATTGGGGAAAGGAGCCACACTGACAGGAACTTCCACCAGGCAATGCAAATAAAGACAAAGATGTTTTTTCTGCAAGTTAAAATATTTCAAATAAAAAAAACCCGCTGGCTTCACACTGCACTGTGAAAACCATAAAACCATTAACTCGTCATCAGAAATAAAATAGACAGAAAGAAAACAGGGCCTGTGGAGAAACGAACAAAATCACAGGACTTCATTGTAAATTCTTAAAATAAGTTCCTGTAGCTTGATTTCACCTCTCAGTTCTTGGTCCCGTCAGCTCTAACAGGTGAAAGTGGATTCATGCACTCACATTTAGGTTTGGTGTGAGAGCTGTCTGACACCAAGTAGCAAAATCTGGCAGTTAAAAAAAAACGAAGCAAAGCCAAAGTCACTCTAACGGTCACTCGTGACACACACAGCATTGAAGCACGTTTACGGTCCTCGCGGTCCTTTTTTCACTTTAAATTTTCAGGGTGTCGTTACATCAAATCATTCCACACACATCCACATCAGAATATGTACCCAGCAGGATTTTTATTTCCCATTGAAGTCTGATGTGTTTTCAAAGTGCTCCTTTTATTTTTTGATCACACAATCATATTTAAAATTTCCCCACGTGCCCGTGTGCTTACAGGTCTTTATCCTCCAAGCTCAGGTCCTCTAACAGCAGCTCGGAGGTGCTGCGCAGGATCTTTGCTGTTCTGGACAGAGATCTTGGGTTTCGTTCCTGGGTTCTGCTAAAGCTACTCGCTCAGCTTGGGGGTCAGTGCCCCACACGAAACTGTTGCCTTCATTCGCCGCATCATCCTGATCTCGTCTCTCACCCTTTGTACTTCGAACTTCTCTTGTTCCTTTTACCTGATGGTGCTTTTGCTCATATAGCTACATCTATCAGTACGAAGCTCTGCCTCTGCTTGTCCACCACGACTGTGTCTGGTTGGTTAGCCTGTTTGTCCTTCTGTATGTGGAAATCTAACATACAGACAGACAAGATCTAAGTTCAGTCATTCTCAACCACCATAGGGGGCGTGTCCTATTTTGACCTCAGGACTTACAGGCCATACAGATGTTGCCTGCTAGCATCTTGTACCCTGCTGTTATGTGCTGAATAGTCTCAGATTGTCTCACATCCCCACTGAATTTCTGATGGAAGCTCATAGTTGATCTTGTACAGTTGTAGGCATTCTAGGATCCATGTGTGGGGCATCAAGTCATAGTGCCATGGTCCGTGGCCCTATGTCTGAGGAGTGTGTGGGATGCCCTGGTGGCCACACCCCCGAGCTGGGCCATCACCTGCACACCTGCTTTCCATTCTGGGCAATTACCTGGAGGACTCTGTAACCCTGCGCTGACGGATGCTCCACACCAGTCTGTTAGTCACCCCTCAGTGGTAACTAGGCTTCCCACAAAAGCTTTGTACATATGTGTCACTTGAACTACGTTAATTCTGCCTTCGTGTGCCTAGGTTACGATCCGGCGTTTGTGTCTGCCACCTGCCTGCTCGGATCACTCAGTCTGTCCTCATCCCTGCCTCCTCGGATTCGCTTACCACGGACACACCTCCCCCCCTTCCGAGTCCCACTGTCCCGCTCTGATCGTAAGCCAATTAGTAAAGCCCTGTCTTGTTGTGTCTTTCTATTTCCCGCCTCACTAGTATTTTCTCCCCTTTCTGTTGCATCTCCCACGGTCCCGATTATGGCTTCCCTGTGTCGTTTATCTTCCCGGTTTTTCTTCAGTTCCTCGTTTTGCTTCCTTGGTTGTTCCGGGTCACCTTTTGTTAAAGCAATAAACTGTTTCTTGCTCGCATTTGACATATTGAGGCTGCTGTTGGATCCCGCTTGTGTGCGTGCACTGCGGTGCATGACACATAGGCTTTCTTATAGTCATTCCAGGTGGTCCACAGGTTGGTGAGCCTGGTCTTGCAGTCTTGGGTGACTGCTCTATTAACCAGTAGCTGGTGTTCCTGCCAATCCCTTTCTGTATTGAGCCATGTGCCCCATCATCTTAGCCCCTATGATGCCTGACAGGAGCTTCCATGTGGTGCTGAGGCAGGTTATTAGTAGTTGGATGGGACCGGACTGATTTTGCCTGATTTTAGGCATTTTGGGTGTCTCTCATCATTTAGCATTGGGTTCATTTGTGCTGCCAGATGCTCGTGGAGTGCAGTCAGCTTCTTCAGCCAGTAGGCGTGAACCATGTCGGGGTCTGGTGCTGTCCAACTCTTCATACTGAGACCCTTTCTTGGGTATCTGCCACTGTGATGGTTACTGGAGATTGCTGTGGTCTGCTGTTAGAGCTGCTAGCCTCTGAGGTTTGTTCTTTCCCTTCCTTCATCCCACCTGTCTGCAGCTCCTATATTTGCTACCTTCCCTCTGCACTGCCTTGATCTTCGCCTCTAGTCTTCTTCTCCATGGAGGGTATTGCTCCTTGTGGCTGTTGACCTTGTAGCATCTCAGTGATCATAGCTGCCGTGGTGTAGATCAGCTGATTAGTCTTGGTGATGTACCAGTAGGGATTTTTTTTAATGCTGCATCCACATCTTCTAGTAGCCCCTCAGAGGGTACTTCTTGGTAATAAGCCATGAATTTCTAGCTTGATCATGATCTCTGAGGTCAGCTGCTCTTGCATTCGCACTTTCAGTTGTACTGATCACAGACGAGTGCAAGGAGCACACTGATGAACAGGCCTGACGTACCACCGTTTAAAGTGCTGGAACAGCTTTGCAGAAAGTTAAACTGATAACCAGGTCTTTACACACTGCAGTTAAACGGTTAATGAGGAACAAACGTGTCAGCTAGGAATCCAATAGGAAATGGAACTGGGCCCACCTTCAGGAGGATTTTTTAACCACAAGCTCAGCAGATAGAAGGTGAAATTAAAAGAGAGAGGCAAAGGAGTAGAAGAAAGAGGAAGCGAAAGAAAGTAGCAGCGAGCATGAAAGACATTTAAATAGAGATGTTGGCACTTGTATGTGCAAAATTGCTGTTTATGGTTTAATGCTCATGCCTGTTTAACAGCGTATTCAATACTGTAAACCTTTACAGTATTGGGACCCCTGAGAACAGGGGACCCAAATGCAGGATCCAAAGAATAACTCAATCTAACACAACATGGTATCAGAAACCAGACACAAAGAGCTTAAATGACACAGGACAAACGTGAGAGGAGGCCCAAAACGTGGCATAGTGCAGCACACTTTACTGGACATGTAGGTAAGTGATGGGGACGAGCTGGGTAGAGACGGTGTTAAGGAGAGAAAAATGAGAGAAAATACAGACGTACAGATGGTTTAGCAAAAAAAGATTGGAAATGGCTGCAGTGAACACGAACTTTAGCATCTGTCAGCCCTTTGTCTCCTTGTACTCCACCCTATTCTTAAAGATACGTTGGAGGAATATGATCCATTGTCCAACCTCCTAAAGGGAGCATCCAAAAGAAGAAGAACTGAAGGTGTGGGTACTACGAACGTAAGTTTATGGCCTGAACTGACCTTTTAAAAAAGGAATTAAATACAATTACTTCTTTAATTAAAGTAACTAATCATCCTGTCTCACACAAACGTAACAGAGATCTGTGTAAAAGTTTTATCCTCATTCTGGGTGAGAAGAGAA